>NW_026534333.1:122112-256734 GCF_026225885.1 Hylaeus anthracinus | reverse complement strand
TCAACGTTGGACATGCTGTCGGGTGGTGGTGGTTGTGATACCCACCAGCGAGGGAGGGGGGTAGTGCGCGGCGTGGCGGAGGTGGAGGCGAACAGAGGTGGTGGTGACGGTGACACTAGTAGTGGTAACGGTCCGCCGGTACTCTTTCTCCATGCAGATCTCTCGTACCCTCCCCACCCTCGTCTATTCGACACTCGGCTATTGCGCAAGGAATAGAAATAAACAAAATAGGGAAATTACGTTAATGACGTCTTTGTTGTGGAATGTCTACGGAATACAATTTAACAACATCGAGCGCAAACCAAGCATACTTGCGAGGACTCGGTTTCGCAACGATATACTGGCGCAACCAACAATACGTTACGATACTTTCCGTTGTGAAATACCTTTGATAGTTAGCTTCAAAAGTTATCGATGTAATTCCCTTAAAAATCTATTTACAAGTTTAAACATGTATACTAAAGCATCATTTTGGTAGGTTAACTTATCAACTGTTCAAGTTTTCGACCAAATCGCTGTCACGCGACATGTCTGTACTTGGATTTATCGTAGAGGTATTTATAGAATGGTTAGTATTTTAATGTAACGAAACGACAACTAACAAATGTTCAAATATAAAGCCACAGAATTCATTTGTACGTTTCGCAACGCGTTACAAAGTATAACAACGTATTCACCTCTGTCTACTTCAAGTTGCGCCACTCTTGGTTAAATTTGTGGCCGCTCCAACGACCCTGGCGTGTGGTGTCGAGGGTGTACATACATGTATAGATAGCATTCGAGATCCCATTTCTCGAGCCCTCGTGGGCAGACCAGTCTCGGGACGAATCCTCGGGAAGATCGTTTCGAGGACGAAAGTTAGAAATTACAGTTTCGACGTGAATCGAACGGTCGCGTGAATCGCGCGTGGGTTTCATTCATGAAAGTCGCCCATAGGTCTCCGTGGCGTGGTGGCGTCAGCTGTGGTAACGGTAGTGGTAAGTAGCGGCCTGTGGCGATAGACGGCGGAATTGTGGTGGTAGGTAATGGCAACCAGTGGTAGATAGCGGTAGCAATTTCTAAACGGTGTTAACCGAGCTTCTCGTTCGTACAGCTAACGAGTATATCTGTGCAAACGAATCTGGCTATTGGCGTTGTTCGACGGTGAACGTTTTTATTCGAATAACGAATGACAAATAGAAATCGACGGTAACTCGATTTGAAAGAATGGTTCGATTTTATAGAGAAAGTATCGTATGTTGACCGAAATTTGCAGCTTTAACGAACATTAGTTTATATATGAAATGGAATTTTGTACGTATACCCAATTGTTTAAAATTGATTTCAAAATTTCATTAATGAAAATTAATGGTAATTAATTCGATCTCTCGTCGGAATCAAAAGCTAAAGTCTAATCTTAAACTACATCTAACATTCTTTCTTGTCCTCCAGCGTTTGCCACGCTTCTTTCGAGGTCGAAATTCTTGCCTCGCGTCTCTCTGTTCCACCCCCCCCCCCCTCTCCCCTATTTGCGTGTTTGGTCTCGTACCCTTATTGCGATCCTTATCCACGGCTCTCTGACTCTCGAGTCGTTCGTGCAGCAAACCACGCTCGAATGTGGAGGTCCATGAGGATGGCGTTGCGGAAGGGTAGCCAGCGGATCTCTATCGTTCGAATTACTCTGAATTATATACAAATTCGACATTATATGTAAACCGTATAAAAAAAGTTGAAAAAGGGTCATTTGACCGGTCGTGGTAAAAACAGGTGGTAACAGGTCTGCTCCCTTCTTCTATTCGTCTGTTTCCGTTTCAGCTGGTCTCGCGAAAAATCACAAGGGGAGAGTCGGATAGACGGTAGCATCGAGCCTGCAACGAAACGAAGAATTGGGAGAGTGACGTTCCACGGTGGTGGGCCCTCGTTCTTCGGAGGCAGCCCCCTCCGAAAAGTCGAGTAGCAAAAGTGGTGTGACACGTGCGGGACTCTTGCTCGTTTGGTTCCAGACTACCAGGAACGGGTACCAACAACGATGCTTGGTTCGTTTTTCCTCTGTTTCTTTGAACGAATCGAGGTACCCCTGCGAGTTATACGTCGCGGGACGCGTATATCTCACCGGCATGTCTGCCAAACCATCGTACATACGTTTAGATTTCCGAGTCTCGTCGAGCGCGCGCATATCCCACGGGAATCAATATCCGCGTGTACCACCCGCTTCCACTCCCTTCTTTCCCTTCTTCGCCCTTCTCGTACTCGGGAGCTCGTGCCTCTTGCCTCTTGCCTCGCGCATCGCACCTCGCGACTCGCGCCTCGCGCCTCGCGCCTCGCGGCTCCGCGCTCCGCTACTCGACAACTTATCAACTCGCTCGCTCGCTGCTCCCTCTCGCCCTCCGCCGCTCCGCTACACTCCCGAACGGGATCGTCTCCTCTTTCTCTCGCTCTTTAGCTCCCCTCCGTCTTCCTACCCTCCTTCGTTGCCCGGTTGGCCGCACCTCCTTCGATACTATATCGCGCCGCTCGCCATCAGTCTCTGATAAACGTGATTTAGAGAAGGTGGGGTTGGGTGGTTGGTCGGAATACGACCGCCTAACTCTCCCCCTCCCCCTTTGGTTCCATCCACCCCGCAGATCAGTCTTCGTATTCCGTACTTCGTATTCCGGTACTGCGTAGTAACCTGTCCCTCGTACCCAGATCTACCCTCGGCGAAACACCTAGCGCGCATCGTCTCTCCTCCGGTGACTTTCATCCCTTCCTGACCGTACCATTCACCCGTTCGCCCGCAGCCCTCGGCCCTCGTCACACCGACAAACTCGTCCTCTCGCCCCACACCCAACCCCCTCTTTACGCCCACCCCGCCACTTCTGGCAGCTACCTTTCACCCGACTCGACACACAGCTACAAAACATTCAATTTCAACGTAAACTTAAAACGAAATGGATTTTCCAGCTCCAGTACAGTCGTCCGTGAAACCTAACTAGCACTCCTCCCGGTTACCATAGCCGTGCACGCTGTCTGCTCTCAGGATGTCGTCGGGTTAACCGATCGCTCTCGCGACCGATCAAATTTCGCCCAACCACCTTCTCCAAATGTCGCCAACATTCGACTAGCCGTGAAACAAACGTCAGATTTTCGGTCGTAGCACGCGTACGAGAAATCGCGATAAAAACGAGCATGTCCCTCCCTTCTAGATCGCCTGATCTTTGTCCTGGCTTTTATCAACTCACACGGCTAATACCGCAGAGCGAGGGTATCGCGAATCGCGAGACGTGCTGGCGGAAACTACACGCAGCTCTACATATAGGCGATGCAACGTTTCTGTTGTTCGGGAGGAGACAAATGAGAACGAGCCGTTCGAATGTCGAGTCGATCGACTTCGTTTTTCAAATTTTTCGAAAATTTCAGCGTTTAAGGTAAAGTTAAAGCTACGTGTACTTGGATCACAAACTTTCGTTGTGATCGTGTTTCGATCACAAACGTGATAATAAGCTTGCGATCCAACGATACGAGAATACGTATCTTGAAAATTTTATGTGCAATACGAGTTACCTCCCTTCCCTCTCGAACGGTCCTCGATCGAGCTCTCGTCGATGGGAAGTCGCTAGCGTGGGTGGTCTGGTTCCCTAACGATGACCTTGACATTGGAGGGTCGTTTAACAGTTGGCATTTGACACGGAACGGCGAAAAAGCAGGAAGGTCGGGTCTCGAGCGAAAGAACGTTCCGGCGGAAGGCGGAGGAATCGATTCGTTTCCGTAAAAAATTATCGGCAAACGAGAATCTCGGCGAGGGCTCAGGGTGAGGGCGAGGGTGAGGGCGAGGACGAGGGTTACGGAACGCCACCGCCGCTTCGCTCGACCGGATCCGCTTCTGTCTTTCGCAAAACTTGAAACATTGGAAACTGACCTAGGTCGCCCGATGTGCTCGCTTCTGTTCCCGTTTCTGTGCCCGTTCCTATAAGACGGTGATCTTAAGGAACGTCAGGGTTGTGGTAAGTCGAGCGAAAGTCGAAATCGTGAGAAATCGGAAAGTATTGAAAAGAAAAGTAGGATAAGATATCTAAAACGCAAAAATGTTACGATAGGTGTTTATATATTTGTAGATTGTTTAACGTTAAGGGGATTTAACGCGTTGGGATCAAGATTAAAAGAATAAATGCAACAGAGAAAAACTTGTAATCCGAGTCTATTTCACGGATTTCATAGCGAAATTAACGCTAGATTTACGGAGATTTCGAAAAGTGTAAACGGTTTCTGTGAAACCTTGTAAAATTTGTGAACGAGTCAAAAAATGCCCGTGTTCCGTGAACCTAATGTTAATAAACATGTACAAATATTACTTGGACTGCGTAAATTTCCAGAGAAATGGGTTAAAAAAAGCCAAGACGTCTTCCCAGCGCTCGAGCAAGATTCAACGAAGCGTGACACGCGCACGAAACGAAACACGATACGGTGCATGTGTGGCCCCTACCGCAGCAAACGTGGCAAAAGGTTACCACGGCTAGCCGCGTTAAGATTGGCAAGTTAAGAACACGAGATAAATCGTGAAAGATGGTGTTTCGGAGCTGGTAGGAAGAGTCGCAGTAAAAAGGTTAAAGACTCGACGAAATCTATCGTTGCCCTCGCGTGCGAGCTCGACTGGAACTCGACCTAGAAGAGATACACGAGATATTTCACGGAACAAAGCAGAGAAAAACCGGGGATAGGAATTTGAACGATGCCGTATGCTCGGTTCGACCGATTATTCCGTCCAATGGACAGTGTCCACGCTCGCTACAGATGCTCAGCTGTCAAACACGTGCCAACGTTCGATTTAAACACGCATCGCATCTGGCTAACCATCATGCATACCTGACAAAAGAGTGGACGGGGAATCGTTTGGACTCGTAGCAAAAACGACAGGATAACTCGGTTTGGTTTCATTTGTTAAAGATAACAAGCGATTTAACGATAAACGTTTGTAATCATTTCTACCGTGACTTTTTTCATATGTTGCATACAAGACATATACTAAAGTTCGAAAACGCTTTACCGTTAAACTTTAATTTTTACATTGAATGTATGCATCAGTCTTTAGGTAATTAACGAACGTGTCCCAACTACTCCTGTACAAATGAACACTCTTAGCGATTTCGAGGTTCCGAGCCAAATAGCCCCATCGCTAGGCCATCCCGTGACAACAGCCTTCTCACCACTAAATTCTAAAGTGTTCGCGGGGGCATCGATTGGACCACGACATTTCGCTCATTAATAGCGTTAATCTTCTCGCGTTCGAGCGTTCGACCGAGAAGAGCTTTGCGAGGCATCGATGCGGCGGTCGCGCTCTGGCCGCTCGATAACGATGCAAAATTTCTTTTACGCGATTAGACGATGCTCGATTTAACCGCACAGTTCGTTTCACCGAACGCTCCGTTGAAGCGCGTCAGCGTCCTGCGTCGCGACAGACGTACCAGTTTGCTTGACCGCCAGGTTACAGAGGCCGTCGAGTCTCCCTCGGCTGTTCCTATCTCTCGCAAAAAATTCGATCCTGTCGCGGACGATTCCAATCGATCATCGATCCCCAAACGTGATAGCATCGCGCCAAGCCAAGTCTAGATATTCGCGGATATCTATGGTGTCGATGTCATAGACCACGCTTACGCGATATTAATGGGATCGATGTCAAAGGACTTTTAACGATACCGTCGGTGTCGAACCGTTTCCGCGTCGAGCCAACAAAGGTTACTACTAAAACGATAACTTATTTATTCTGGAATTTCTCGTGGCGGATGGAGAGATATACAAAAAGAAATTTGTTGCGCCACTTGTACAGGTATAAGTATCGACGAGCGTTTGTTGGCCTGTAATAAAAAAAAATCAAATGGCCAGAAAGCTCCGTGTTGTCCGCGTCTATTAGCGCGATCTTTCTTCCGTAAAAGTATCGCGCGTGAAATTTCCATCCTACCATCTTCGCCTATTCGATACACGAATAATTTCTTAAACATAAACTCGAGTATCGTGGACGGAGAATGGAACGCCGGCCGGGAATGGAAGGTCGAACGGAAAAAAAGAGACGAAAGAGTGCATAGTCCAGAGAGGAACGTCCAAGGTTCACGATGGGAGAGATCGTACGAGAAAAAAAAAGAGCAAGAAAAAGAAAGCGAATGGGCGCTGCTTACCAGCTGACGGTCTCGTGCCGCAACCCGAAACTCTTTTCCAAGATTCGATCGCTAGTATTTGGATATCGTTTGGTGCGCGCATACTTGACTGGTTCCATGCTGCCCACCGACTGGACCAGCCACTCGAGCCTTATCGATTCCCCTCGATCGAGGAACGCGACTTTCGAGTTTTCGAGCCTAAAGGGCCCTTAAGAGCCGTATTTAAGTCACGTTAAATCACGACTTTGCGAAGACAACGCGCACTCGATAAGTCGACAGTTTCCTGTTACGCAGCATGGAGTCGCTACGTTGTAGCGGTAGTAAAAGATCGTTTTCAAGTACTCGACTTTTAACGCGACATCTGTCATTGGAATATTCGCGACAAACTTTACTTCTCACGATCACATATTACGACCTTACAACGTTACGTTACGGGAATACGACTCGACTCGACTCGACTCGACTCGACTCGACTCGACTCGGTGCCACGTGATAATGGCCCCTCGGGCAAGATCGACCATTGACCGGTCACCGATCGATCGGCGATAAAACGGCCAACAGAAATCACTTTATAGCACGGGGAAGAAACGAAACGCGGACGAAAAGGATATCGTTCCCGGTTCGTTGTTTCTCTTTCGCGATTCCCTCCATCCGCGCTCGCTCGTCTTCGTCGTATTCCCGTTGGTATTGATCCGTCGAGTTTTCGAAAGTAAAATAGGTTATACCGTTGAATCGCACGGAAATACGGCTCCGGACGGCAACGAACGAGACGCGGAACAAAAACGACGAGAACCAAAAGAAAAAGAAGTGCTGGATGAAGGGGACGAGGTGGGATGGGATACGGCTGGGATGGATAAAGAGAGATACGCGAGCGGGACCGAGCACGAACGCGTTTATATACATGCGCAGGCACCGGTATAGAAGTTTACACGAAGAAGAAAGGAGGGCTAAAGCGACGAAACAAAGACAGAGATGGCAGAGTTTACAAAGTTTCGAGATTCAAGAGCGCTGCTCTCGATACGACAAGTTTGCGCAAACAAGAACTCCGAAGGACGGATAATGTCGTGGATAAATCAAGGAAATTTAATAAATCAACATCTTTGGAAGCTTCGTTAATTGTGCCTTACATTCTCTCAACGGGTCTCGCTTCGCGCTTGGATACACGCTACAAACGTGTTTTTAGATGGTTGTATGAAAACACGTTCTGTCTTCCCATTGTATCTCTACGGGGCCCAAGTAACATTTCCAAATTTATTCGACAAATTAATATATCAAGTATACCAACATTTTACTATCTAATCAATCTATACTCCTTGATCTCGCTTATTCAGCGTCACGTCATCGACAACGTTCCCTTCGTTACTCTCAAACTTTTATGCGAATAATAAAACATGTTACTCGTCGTCAAAGTACATACATACATATACATACATATCAGATAAACACGTAAACTAAGAAATTCATCGATTACGCAAAAGAAGCGAGCTCACCGAAATCTCTTTCTAACCTAACCTATCTGTATGATACAGAGTGTAATTTCGATCAACGAAATAATCCCGCATCGAACAGTTGTCTGTCTTTGTTACACGTTATTCGTAATCTTAATCTGTCGAGCGTTGTGTCTTTGCGTGTCGAGAACCACGACTCTCGTGGTTTTGCGTTTTGTAACGATTATATTGTACGGTGTGTACTAACCGCAGGTTCGACGAGCATCGCAAATTGAAATTAACGACGAAAGACGACAACCGCGGTTGCGACAGAGTATAAACAGCCCGACCGTACCTAATGCATGGAACTCTCTATTCAATTATTATTATTACAAAGTCCTTATTATACAAATAAAGAAAGCGTTACATATCGTATCGAGATTAGGTTAATAACAACATAGATGTTCCTCAGCCTTCCCACCGTATCCTATACTTATCTTCTATAAATTCTTTTTCTCTATTGCTTGTTATTTCATTTTATTTTCCATACAATTCTTAGATATTGTGCTAAGCTACCTCTAAACTCATTGATTGATCGATGACGTCCTCGTTATGCAAATTAGAAAAATGTGCGTAAAGTAATACATACTGCGTAAAGGCGAGGTAGCAGACGATTGCTTTTCACACAAACTTCAAAGATATATAGATTCATCGATCGAATGATTGCCCGGAAATAAAAATGTACATATCGTGTACCTACTTCTAAATATAACCTCACAATTTATCGATCTATTGGTTAATTGATAACGTTTTAGTGACGCGTATAAGAAAATTGTAGGCACATGCATCGAATAGAATAATATTCGATGAAAAGGAAGTACGTTCGAAGGCTATTTTTAAATCTAATTCCAAAGGTATCGATCGATCGATCGATTGCAAACGTTCGGGCCGTGCAAATAAGCGTACCTATCGTGTATCAAACAAGACGATATTACACGAAAACGAAATACATCCAAAAGCTGATTTGGAACCTAACCTCGAACGTATCGATCGATCGACTGCTAACATCTTGATTATATGTATAAACAAAAAGAAATGAACACGACGTACATAGGTTAGAATAATATCGCATGCAAGCAAGTACATTCAATGGTTGTTGGTAAACCTAACCTCGAAGATATCGATCGATTGTCGATGTCTATATAACCGGAAATTAAGAATGTATATGTATCGTACATCGAATAGAATAATATCGTATAAAATCGTAGTACAGATGTTGGCTACTTTTCAACCTAAACTAAAAGATATCGGAAAAACTACAATTAAAATGAAAAGAGTAGTACGATGCGTAGGCGAAGAAATGGTTCGGATTGTCCCGTTTAAAAGCAGAGTAGGTTGGAAGGCTGAGGGCTGAGGGCTGAGGGCTGAGAGCTGAGAGCTGAGAGTGTCTCTAGAGAAAGGGAATCATCGGTGCGATCCAAGACAAGAAAATGAAAAGAAAAAAAGTATTGGGGTAAATACAGGATGCGCCTCGTAAGATGCGTGAACGTTCGGAACCAGGCATTTATCGCGTAGTCTCTTTTACGTACATCTTTCCCGATTTCGTTCTTTCGATAGTCCTCATCCTATTTTAGCACCCTTTTCGGGACCAGCTACCCGAGGGAATCAATAACCGACGAGAAAGCGACTGTAGATTCGGGTACCGGTGGAGAGAAGGGGAGACACGCGAGGAACCAAAGAGTACCGAGGGGCGTCGCGCGTCGAGTAGAAGAGCTCCCTGCCGTACTGGGCCGGGAGGGTGTTAGAGGGTGCAACAGGGACCGCGAACTTTAGGGTGGAGGTGGCACGCGAGAGAGTCGAAGCTTGGCTCCGCCTCCGGCACGCGACCAGCACGCGACCATCGCCATCGACCACGCCGTCGCGACGGCCTGGGCCACCGCCGCCGCCACCGCCACCGTCACTACCGCTACCCAGGATCGGCTTTACGTCGACGCAAACGATGCACACCTACTACCTCCTTTCACACAAAATAAAGAAATTATGCAAAATTTAGAAATAGAATTAAAGTACGATTATTACCATTTCCGTGACGCGATTAGGCCATCATCTTTATTTCATACAATTTATTTGAAAAATAATCTCGCAAACCATGATTCTCCATCATTTTCAGTTTAGTTTACAAGTTATATTCATTTCAAGTATGATAATGTCATATTTATAACAAGTATAATGAATATAATTTATAAACTAAATGTAATAGAGAATTGCGGTTTCCGGCATTATTTTCTGATAAATAACATAATTAATACGTGCGATTGTTGTTTAGGTGACATTTCCCCCAATCGCGGTCAACGTGATTCAGTGTTAAAAATTATGTTACAAAATGTAAAAAAGCTTCACAATTAAAGAGCAAAAGACGTAAGTTACGACAAAACGACATTTCTCATGGGACGACCAAATAATTAATGCAACAATATCGTCACAGGGGTGCCAAGGACTGGTCGGATCGGCCCTGCCACTATCGTTACCGTTATCGTTACAGTTACCGTTACCGTCACACCATCGTTTCGTCCATCTCGCCACCAACTTCATCGACGATTACGCAACGCCTGACTCGATATATTACACCTTACCTCTTTCCGGTTCCCGCTCTGCCCATTTTCCTTTTTCTCATTCTCGATCTCTAAACGCCACAAATTCCCTCTTCCTCTCCTTGACCACTCGAAAACGCTTAATTTCCGTCGTCGTACGGGACGTAAAGTCTGAGCGAAACTGACAGCGCGGGGCGACGAAAGATCGAGAAACAAAAACGGAATAAACGCGAAACATTCAACTATAATCCTTTCATCGCAGCGATTTGGTACACGCTATACAGTATACATATACACCGTGTCCATCATTGAATTCGAGATGAACACCCTGTGTGTTATCGATGTTGTGTAGTAAATCATAGGTGACGCTACTGTAATTAGTCGCAACTCATAAAAATGCGACCTGATCGACTAGAGTGGCGCCATCTATGCTCTTCCCGACATTTCTGTAGAAACCTTACGATCAAAGAGATTATATGTATAGATAATATTATTATTGTTATTCTATATAATATTTTTGCTTGCGACTACTTACTTGCTTGGGTTGTTTTGTAATTATGGTAAGGCCCGATGGGCCTACAAGAGGCTCGGGTACCTTGGAATCGCTAAACCCATAGTAAAACTGCGGCCAAACACAGTCACAGCCCCCGAGGAACCTCACGATTGCGATAAGAAACAAACCTTTTCGCATTGAGCTTTTTTTTTATCTCAATTAATAAATTCCCACAACTCTAAGAGTATTTCTCATTCTTCGAACACGAATATCGGTCGATAAATGAAACTGCTATCGAATATATTGCTATAGTTGTACAGATCTCTTTAACGCTACCGCTTTACTGGATTAAGGTGTCGCCGCAAATTCATTGTTTTCAAAGCCGAATAAGCTTCAACGATCCTCGCTCAACTAACTATTCTACCGATATTCTGCCTACTTATTCCCTTCTTTGCGACGAAACGAAACGGGAAATAAGACAAACTAGGTTTTGTAATACAACCAAACGACATTTTCAAGATAATTGAGGTATGGAACTAACAATTTATGGAAATTGTTGCTTTCTTCTCGTGGGTCTAGAAAGAAATGCGAAGAAATCACGAACCGATCTACGCTTAATCAATTCACGGGCCTCTCGCAATCGGTTAGTCACTCTACCAGTTACCAGCCCAGTTTCTATATTTTCCCAACCTCGTATCCATCGACTTCTTTCCACCCCACTACTACGCAATCAATTTCAAACTCAAATGAAATACTCCAGTGAAATATGAGACTCCCCCTCCTTCTCCCTTACCTTCCCTTCCTCGCTCGGCCAACTTTCTCCATCCCCGCGATTCCTTTCTCCGTTTCGCCGGCGCTCGTGTGTTGCTTCCTTGCTTCCAGATCCAGTGCAGTCGGTCTCCTTTACTTGTCTCTACGATTCGACTAATCGCAGCTACAGCTATTTGTCAACTGTTTGAAACTGTTGCGTTACGCATAGTTTGCTCATTGATTACTCTAGCGCAATATAAAATATAATTCTCATGTATCTATCGCATATCTCTGGACCAATCGAGACAATTTTCGAAAAAATATGTTTCGCGTAAAAACGTTGGCTTGGAACGAGTAGATGTTCCCTAGAGACGAGCATGGAAGGATTTCTCCATATTTTCAATGTTACGATCGAAATCATAAAAACGGGAGTAACCAGCGTGGAATAAGCGCGGAAAGTTTCCGACTGCAAACACGTTGATGAGAGGGGGAATCGTTGAGAATTACAGATAACGGGCAAACGAACAAAGGTAAAAGCAAAGTAACCCGCGAAGGCATAGAAAATGTATGATTCCTTGATGCATCCGGTCTACCTTGGCCGGAGATAATCGAAAATATGAAAAATAGTCTGTGTTCGGAAACTTTTGAGACTCTGGAAGTGTCGAGTGGCGCACGGTATGCGGCCCGTGAACTGCAGAGAACCATGGGCGTTGCTCGGGTTCTCTGGTAGTAGCGATTCATTCCCCTCCTTATCGCCCTCTCTACTATATACCTCCGCCGTTCCACCGACCAACTCGCCCCCTTCTTGGCCCTCCTGCCCCTGCCCCTGCACCTTCCATCCTCACCCCCGTAGGCCGCCCACCGGCCAACTACCACCCACTCTCATTTTAAACTTTCAAAGGAAAAAAGCTAGAAATACTTTAACTCGAAATGAAATTTCAAAAGGATGGAAGGGGCCGACAACGGTTCTCCTCCATGACTCGACTCTACTCCCTCTCCGACGAGCAACCCTCTTTACTTCTTTCTTCCCCGACCGGGCCGACTGAAAAATGTGTAATACGAGCTCGGATACTCTTCCTTCGAGCACAACGAACCACCCACCCACGATTCTCGGATACCTGACATACGTTTTAACCTCACTCTTCGAACTCTCTCTCTAACGAATTTAACGTAACCATGTGCGCGGACAAAAATCTCTATAACCTCTGCGAGCTAAATTATATTCAGCTTTGGCTACATTTTCCCAAAGACTTCCAGCTTAAGGTTACGAAGAAAAAGTCTCGATTACCGGATTACATGTAACGGTGCAACACGTGGCATACACACGACTTATCGTGTCATATTTCTGGAATTTTCCACACGCAACTCTTATCAGTTAGTAGAACTTTACACCGGAAGAGTTTCCCAGTTTAATAAGTATGATACACTAGTTTCAAGGACTTCGCGTTCGTTTTACTTGAATTGCATCGCTGCTCGCGTTCAGACACTTCATATAAAGTATGAAATATGTGTATCAAGGTACATATCCGGAATAACAGATCTATCGGTCGAGTTTTAATTATTTTTACAGCTAATTCTTTGGATCAGTCGACTATCTGTACCGAATTGTTAACCAGTTATTTATCACTTGTACAGTACGTATAAAATATTAAAAAGACCCAAATTATAGGGTCTGATAATTTATACGAATATAAGGTTAAATTAGGTTCGTTTATACCATTTTGTACATTACTTATTCGTTACGCGAGACAAATAATCAATTGCATTTCGATACATTGTACAACAGATTTTTTTCGCTATATCTGTCGACTCGTAAAATCCTCCACGTTTTTATCGCGGATAAATCTATAAATTTGAAGATAGCTAAAAATCCTTGATACAAATGGGAGCCATGAATATATAAAAATTGTCCAACTATGAAGCGGTCTTTATTTTCCCTTTCATCGTCTGCATGTTTATTTACTGCGATGGATAGTTATCGACGAATTACGAAATTCGATTTGAATTGAGCATGATCACTTCTGATTCCAGTTTCATTGACATTGCAAATCCTTATCCGATTTTCTCATTTGTTATCCATTTCCTACCTACAAAAATAGATGCGCTCGTGTGTGTACAAAAGGGTGGGGAACAGCGTTCGAGCATGCGCTACCACACACACACAAAAAACAAACACACAGAAGGAGCGCGTGCGCCTACAAGTACACAGAGGGAGGGATAATTTTTCTTCCTTACCGCGCCAATTGAGTTTCACCTGTCGTATAATAAGGTAAAGAGAGAGAGACTACGAAACTTGAAACATCTTCGTCCGACCAGTCGATAAGAGGGAAATGTATTTGCACGGGAGATTTGTTGTCACTGAATCGTGTAAGATTCTCGTAAATCTCTTTTTCATTGCTATTCGAACGTTTTCCAAGCAGCAATATTTGCAATTCCGGTCGCGATGCAATCAATCGACAAATGTCACTTTCATTGCTTCGCAGACTATATAATTCGACATTGTACCTACCAAATCAATTGCAAGGAGTTGGTACTCGTCTAGTATGTAAACAAAATAGTTATGAACAAAATAGTTGTCCAGATAAAAATTTCGAGTAACGGTAAGAACAAATCGCGATTTTATCTAAACGAAATTTTGTTCACTTCTAAGGCAGTTAACTGGCTGTTGTACCTACCGATCACTAATTTCTCGAAGAAATTCAATCATACCAGATTCTAAATGATCAAAATTAAAGTAGAATGCATGCAATTTCGACTTAGAACTCTGTCGCAGTTTACAATTGGCGACACGTGCAAGATGCACCATGACGATCGATTCGTCGCTGCCGTCCAAATATATCCATACTTCTTCAGGTTTCTGATAATAATTTCTGAAAGGACAAACAGAGAACAGAAGAGAAGAAATTTCGATGGCACTTGGAACGTACAATTGTTCGCGAAAATATTCGAGTGCATCTAAAATTGTTAACGCATAAAATTTAAACTTTAGACTAGAGTTTTTAAAATAGTACTGTAACGACATTTTCGGGTCTAAAGTGTGCGTTTCATTTGTTAACTACTTTAAATGCAAGCGTTGGAATACATTCGCGAACAACTGTAGCTATAAAAGTAATCGATACTTTTTTCCAGTTGAAGAGGCATTACACAAATTTCTCGAAGGAACTCTCGTGAATCGATCGACGTTGAGGCTGTCGCTGCATAAGCAACTTTTCGTACTTTGCGAGACAATCGACGTGGGGCGTGCGATCGTATTCCACCAGTGCATCGGTAGAAATACGTTCGCAAAACATTCTTCTTGCTGTTTCGGTGTCCTCCTCGTTTTCGCTTTCTATGGTAACGCGAGCTTTGTAATACCTGTAAGAAACAATTCGAGTCGTTCTGAAATTATTGAAACAACAAATTTTGCCAACAACCCCGTTCGTTCCAAAAGTAATCGACTTCATTACCTGCTATGTTCCGGGTACGATCCAAAGGAAACATTTGGACACTCCTGTACAACCGCGGTTAAAACATTCGCGAACGATTCTTCGTTCGCGTTTACGTAAACTTCAGCTGTAGCGAAGCGTCTGTAGAAAGCGAAAAACTCCTAGAAAGATAAAACTTTCATTATTCGAATAAAGCCCTGCCTATCTTTGATTAGAAATCTGAAAATTGTTGTTAGTCGTACTTTGCATAAAGCTTGAAAACTAGATTCAAAAAATTTGGGTGATCCAGGGAAAACGAAAACGTTCCGCATTACTATGCAGGGATAAGGAAAGGGTTGTCCTGTGGCTTCGTTTATTCCAAACTTAAGCTCGGATTTAGTCGGCACCTGGAAAAAGATGGCACGTTTGTTTCGACTGTTAAATAATTACATAAATACCACCACTTACATATGCCATTTTGTAACTAGGGGATGGAAAATTTTTACAACCAAAGCGATTCTTCACAATCTCCACCAGTGTCGAATGATAGTGTAACGTGTCATGGAAAGCCAATGCCACAGCTGTAAATTACAATTGTGTCAAGAAACTATACTATCGTATATATTCATTTGTATATATATTTTGTTAATTACCTTCGTACGTAACGTCGTCGTGAGTTGGTCCTATACCACCAGTTGTGAAAACATAATTGTATTTTTCAGAGAAAAGGTTTATTTCCTCTGCGATATCTTCAGTATTGTCTCGTACAACTGAAATCTGTAAATGTAAAATTTATTATAAGTGGATGTACAACAGAAGTAGTTAAGTACAAGGAGGAACTAACTTTCTGAACCTTGACTCCATGCTTGTACAACAAACTGCATGCGTAAAAAGAATTAGTATCTTTCACTTGAGCTTTCAGAATTTCATCCCCTATGACTGAAAGATATAAAACCATATAATGTCAAACAGAGGGAATAACGCAAATGTGTAAATTCAGTATTTATTGATTTTTAGGATAATGACTTTTGAAAGAATGTCTTAAAGATCAATGAATAATGAATTTGCAATGTATATTGTATGAAATAATTAAGAGGTCAAATAACAAGGAATTTCTGTTGAATGATTATAAATAGAAAAAATGAACAGGTGTTTATGTCAACATTACCGATTATACCAGCAGTCGGGTGTTTCCCACTGTTTTTGTGTCGTACCAACATTGCGTCCACGGTAATTCGTCCATGGTATTTCGATAAAATATTCGCCACACGTCGACATAAGTGTATCATAACGCTTTAACCTTAACATTAACAATGGTCCAAGATCCAACAATGTCGCTAAAGAATGCCATTGCCATGCAGCGCCGCTAAACCTGAACGCCCCCAAACCAACGGCTATGCCTATATGTATTCAAGGTTATCGAAGAGGGATAAAAATATAACCATTTATTGGGTTGCGACCAGTTACGAATGGTTTGAATGGTTACAAACGTTCTCGTAGATCAAAAAGCGTATTCTTGCAGAAACTTTCATAATTACTGTAACTTCATTACACCTGCTCGTCGACGATATTTCTTTTATCCATCGATTCGACTAACCATCTATTATGTTTACGTTCTGGAAGCAAACTCGTATTTTGTCTTAACATTCGTAACAAAACTGAAACCAATATTAATAAAAATAGAAAAGAACGAAAAAAGATCAAGGACCACGAACAAACTTAAGATTCTTAAGGTTAAGATTCTTTTCTCGAACTCGCAGATTGCACTCGATTGTCTTTACAAATTTGGAATTACATAAACGATAAATGCTTTTTAAATTATTTCTTAGTTCCAAGTTTCTATCGAGATGGCTAGCGCAAAGCTGCGGGAAATTGCTCTGAATTCACCGAGACTGCTTTATAAATTTCTATTACGCGAATGTGAGAGGTTACCGAAGGAGGCACAACAGTTTTACAAACATTCGATTAAGCAGGTAAATTCCACAGAGATCCTAAAAGAGTGGAACATGATTCAGGTATGAATTAAACACGTGGTCGCATCTATTCAGAAATAAGTAACATAACCTCTTCAGGGTCATATGTTCTACATAACACATATTCTATATATGTATTTTCTCGAATGCTTGTCAAAATGATTTTTATCTTATAATTAACGATATAATCACCATTATTATCTGTATTATCTGTAACACTTTACCACCTTGTCTCCAAAAATTTGATGCTTCGCTTAAATTTTTCCATTTCTATCGTTTTTAGAGGACAAGTTATTTAAGGTGATTCGTTAAATAGTTCCACTATATTGCAATACATTTTGTATGTTCAGTCCAAAACCTCTCTAATCATCGCTTAATAAACTATCGCTACCTTTCGTTCGCAGAGTTACAAACAGCATGTAATCGAATCAGATGAGGAACGTGTTCGAGAAATCATGGAAAAAGCAGTAAAGGATGCAGATTGGATTATCAATAAAGTATCTTATACTTCTAACGTTATTACTCCATGCTCTAAATATATGTTTCTTGTACATTGCGATAATTAATCTTTTTTACTTGATTTTTAGTATACCAAAGGTAAAAAAATTAACAAAGAGAAATAAGAGCAAGAAAGAACTCCTTCAACTGTATGTAGATGTGTTTTACATATTTGTATTTCATTAAAAAAATTTGAACCGTGTCGTTCGAAAGATGGAGTTTAAGACGTTAATACGTGGAGAAACTGGCGCCAGTTCGTCGCAGTTCTGGAAAGCCATCGACATTTGGTGTCGTAATCCGCAGGTTGTTAACCGGAGGCTATTAGCGTGCGTGGAAATATTGAATATAGAAATCGGCTATGATATTTTCGAAATTTTCCAACGTATCAATGCCTTGGACTGCTCGTTCCTAACTGCAAACCACAATGTAGATGATATCTGCAAAAAAATGTTATTAGACATGTTACATATTTCTGAAGAAGAATCTGTTACACAAGGTAACAAAACTGTTTTATACGTAACAAAGCAATTGCCGCGTATACCACATTTATTCTCTCCTGGCATTGAATTTTCACTGTTGGAGAAGCAAGAGAATCGCGTGATAAACATTCACAAAACCTTTTTCGCGGAGAAACGGTCTCTCGGTCCCAGAAAAGGATACATGATACACCAAGAAAAAGATGGTTGTACATCTGTAAGTGTGTATCAATCGAAGAACGCCGAACACGATCCAAGTATGGAATGGTTAGAGAAGAAGCTGTTCCCGTGTATGTTGAAATGGATGAAAAGCGAAACGAAGTCAAATTCGGTGCGTCTGCCTTCGTTGAGCCTAGTGTCAACCGAAAAGTACGCGACGCTGTACTGCGACTTGAAAGAAAAGTATAGCGCGAAATTGATCAAGAATTGGCCCGAAAATACGGATCCCATGAAATTCGTTTACGAAGACATCGCGATTGCTGCTTACCTATTATTGTTGTGGGAGAAAGAGAGATCGGAGAAAGGAACCAAGAATTTACAATCGTTTTTAGATTTAGGATGTGGCAATGGTTTACTCGTGTATATCCTGTGCAACGAAGGTCACCGCGGGTTGGGAATCGACTTGCGAAGGAGGAAAATTTGGGACTTGTATCCACCCGAAATTCCACTCGAAGTACGTACAAATTTACTAGTTGAACTTGACAAATTTATCTAAGCAACCTTAGTAAACCTTAGCAACGAGCTCGACTAGGAGCCAAGTGGCGCATCGAATCAGAAATACATTGAATTATTTCGCCTAGGTCAGCACGATCATTCCATCCTCAACGACCGTGTACCCAGGAGTCGATTGGATCATAGGAAACCATTCGGATGAATTGACACCGTGGATTCCAGTGATCGCCGCACGCAGCTCCGCTGACTGTCGTTTCTTCTTGCTACCTTGTTGTCCGTACGAACTCGACGGCACCAAGTACCAAAGACACTCTGCATCGAAGAGTCAATACTCGGAGTACATCGATTACGTGCGAAGCGTATGCGAGGAATGTGGATTTGTAACGCACACAGACAAATTAAGAATTCCTTCTACCAAGCGAATCTGTTTGATCGGATGGAGGAGGATACCAGAGGACGTAGAGACAAGAGAGAATCGTATTCAAGAAATGATAAGCGCCAAGACAACTTTTGTTCGACAAAAGAACGAGACGAACGAAACACGTGAAACCGACGGATGGACTTGCGATTTTAAACCGAGGGCCACCGTGGAGAAAGTACGAAATTGCACGCAGCTGGATAAAACTTTGATCGCGGATATCGTTAACATGGTAGCGAATCAATTACTTGAAGAAGGTCGTGCCATATCGGTCGAGGAAACACCTAGGAGAACGTGGAACGCTGGTCGATGCCTGGAGCTACGGCAAATCGCGGAATCCATTCCAAGAGAAATTATGATACGCTTGAGGAAAGAGTGCGGCGGTCTTCAAACTTTGCTCAAAAATCACAGGCACGTGTTTCGAGTTGCGCAAGGGAAAGTCGAGTTTCGAATTCCCGGAGGAGAAGGAATCGTCGAGAAGTCGAGGAAAAAGGACTTTCTTCCACGGACAAAAGTTAAGCCCTGTTGGTTTCATGAAAATCATCCGAATGGTTGTCCCACTACCGAAACTAAATGCAATTTCAAACATTAATATGAAGGGATCGGTAGCATTAAGTGCACGTAAATAAAAAGCAGAAATAGTAGGACTTTGTTAGTCATTTATAATTTATTTGCACTCGATGCAACTAACTCCCTCGTGTTGATTACTTTGGACTGAATTAAAATATACTTACCGTACTTATGTAACGAAAACATTAATGGCTTGATGATCGAGCAACCCTGTCAATTTCCAACGTACATTACACGATAGAAATTTCCTTTTATTTTTATACAAACACTAGCAATCGAATGCACTCTGTACATCGAACACGACGAGTCTATTACTCGCGGATGCGCAAACTAACGACTTGTGGCTTGTTGTGTATAAGAAAAACGTTGAATATACATATATTATTGTCTTTATCGTTCAATCGATATTATGTTCCTCATGTTTTTTGAAGAAAATATTTGGTTCGAAATAAAAAACGAATAATACCCTTCCACTGGATGTTATTACTTGAGGAACTCAACGAACGATATGTCGTCCAAATTGAGACTTTTTCCATCGGCGAAGTTGCCTTGAAGGGTTTTGGGGAGACCCAAGGTTTGCCGCGTGCGCTTCAATTTCTTCGTGTCGACGGTCACATCCAACTGATGAACGCGCTTCACGTGTGTTCGGAGATTACCCTTCTGCGTGAAAGAATATTCGCAGTGCGGGCATGGATAAGGACGATCCCCCGTGTGATGTTTTTCGTGCATCTGTAAGGTTGACTTCTGGGCAAACGATTTGGCGCACAGCTCGCACTTGTACGGTCGTTCGCCTGTGTGAATTCGTTTGTGTCTTTCGACCTGATAAGGTTTCGTGAACGTTTTCCCGCAAACGTCGCACTCTTTCTTGGACGAAGTTCCTTTGGCTGGTTTCGATGGAGGCCTGACAACAGTCGGAGCCTTCGAGAACGTTTCCATAGACGTCGTGGCTGCTACGCTTAACAAGCAATTATTCGATTGCAACTGATACGGCGACGAGAGTTGCGCTTTCAACATTTGCCCTATATGAATCGCTTCCTTAGTCTCGTCGTTGCCAGTATCAGCTGTGATGTTCAGCGTCGATACGCACGTGGAATCGGTAACTATAGAGGAACGATTATGGGGTATATCGGTTGACGATGATTGGGGTAGCAAGGATTCCTCGGTTTGAATGGTAACGAGACCATTTGTCAGAAGGAAATTCAAGTTGGCGACTAGCTGATTGCCTTCGGTCAAGGATAATACCGGGTTACCATTCGTCATGGCAGCACCATCGGTGTCGAAGGTAATTTGATCGGCCAAGCAGCCAGCCGTTGCGTCAACGTTTATCGTCTCCAAGTGAGAATAGTCGGTTGTAGTTGTTTGCGCGAGTTGTTCGTGGTGAAGCTGTTGCTCGTTTTCGAAGGTATTCATCTTTTCTTCGCTTGCGTCGCCACACTTGGCGATGTCAGCTACGACTTCCGCTATAGCCGCGACTTTCATGTGCCTCTGTTTCCTCTTAGGGCTGCCTTTGTGTTCCCGCGCGTGCTTCAACAAATGCACCTTTCTGTGACCCGAAGTCCGGAATCTCGAATCGCAGACAGGACATTTGAACGGTTTCGAACCTAAAGAAAAACGCACGAGACTGGTTGGGTTGGGTTCCACTTGGAATGCAGAAAGTAATTGTTACCCAAATTCTTAACTTATATTCACCTGTATGCAATCGCATGTGAACTTTCAGGCTACCCTTCGTAGCGAACAGACTGCTGCAAACGTGACAACGAAAGGTTTTCTTGCCCGTGTGAACTTTCGTGTGCGAATCTAAAGTACACTTTACGGCAAAACTTTTGTTGCAAAAATCACACTTGTACGGTCGTTCACCCGTATGCGTGCGCACGTGCCTTATGAGATCACTCGGTTTGCGAAATGTTTTCGGGCAATACTTGCACTTATTCGTATACTCCTTTCGTACTTTTTTCTCCGTCAAAGCATTCTGAAACATTAACGCTCGATAGTTTTCGCAGCCATAAAAGGAACCCGTTGTAAATAATTCGACTTACTTTCACGCGATCCATCACTTCCTTCTCTGCTACCGTATCCAGCAGGACCCTTTCGGAGACGGTGGAATCAGGATCTATCACGATATCGTTTAACGGCGAATCAACGTCTACGATCGCCCTCATCTCCGATGGAACTGGATTCACTGGAGCACCGGTATTCAATTCTGATATCGTATTCCACCTCGAGGTCTCGTGAATTCTACTGTGCGATCGAAGCTGTGTTTTACTGTTGAAATATTTCTCGCAAGACTGGCACTTCCATGGTCTATGGAAAAAACGATAGATTCTAGCGTTGATTAGCTATTTAAAATAGTACAACTACTCACTGTTTATTAACGTGGATCTTGGAATGCCGGTTCAATCCACCATTCGTGCAAAATCTCGACGAGCATTCCGTGCACTGATATTCCTTTGTCCCGCGATGGATCTTCAAATGCTCCTGCAAATATACTCGGAACGTTATACTTGCTACCAAGTACGTTACCAATTATTTATCCACTATTATTACCTTCAGCCTAGTTGCCGTGAATCCTTGCTGACTACACATATGACACTGCAACAGAGATTTCCCTGGTGACGTTTGACCCGCGTTAGCATCGATGGTTCCCGTGACTTCGGACATGGGATGCACTTTTAACGGAACCTTCGAATCGTGCGTCGTTCCTCGATACTCTTCTCTACGCAAATCATATCCGTACAATTGCTATTCATTCGCTCATGGAAGGGAACCGCTTTCTACCTACATAATAATGTGACAAAACAAGAGTAGAGAGGAGCGTAACGAAACAGCCAAGACTTACGTTAAGAGTATTCGATCGATCGAGCATCGTTCCTGGCCGTTGCCTCTGTCAGTCTCGTTCACACCCAATTCGTTCGGCGTTGGTTCCTTGCCTGAAAGACTCTGCTCAGAAATAAGCACTACCGCCTGCATACACCTACCCGATTGGTCTCTGTTCACGTTGTCAGGCGACGTAACGGAAACAGAGAGTCTGTGTTCTTCCTTTGCTGTCCTGGGCAATATGCTCGCCATACTCGTCGAATTGCTCGCGTTCAGGCTGATACTGTCCAGTCCAATTTCAGTATCCGTCTGAAAGGTTAAGTCTGCGTTGAATCAACGAGTTCCCTTCGCTGCATATTTCTGAATCGCGTATCGATCTCACTTGCAACGCGATATGATCCATCTCGAACGAATCTAGTTGCGACGCGAACACATGGTCCTCGGCCGGCTCTATGTTGTTGTTGTTGTTGTTGTTACCGTTGTTGTTGTTGTTGTTATTTTCATAGATAACATTCAAGACAGGTTGCTGGTGGTGTTGTTCTTTTGAATGTTCGAGGCCGCTGCTCGCACCACTCATATGTTTCGAATGATTACCGCCTAGGCTTAGGTTCATTCCTATATTAAACAGTTGCTGGTTCAACGTTTCTTCTATTTCTCGTATGCTCTCCTGTAAGTCGAATACATTTTTCTTTTTTAATAAGACATTCACAGGAATTTCGTAGCCTCATTTATCGTTACTATAATTGAGACATTCTGTATATCTCTATACACATTTGTATATATATATATACCGGCGTGAGAGCTTGCTCCGCAGAATAAACAGGTAACGTGACCGAACCGGCTTCGTCAGCGTGTAACATCTGCGAATTTTCAAGATTCGTTATCGGCACTTCCGACATGTTTTCTGAAAATTAATTTCAATAAAATCCGAGACAAAAGTTCCTCGACACAATCGATTCCTCGGTATAATTTGGTACGTACGGTTGATAATCGTTGAATTATCACAGCTCGTTGGTAAAAGCGACCTCATACTATCCTTTTCCTCGGTTACAGATTGAAATTGGTCGGGGAAAGCTTGCGAGAAGTCTGTCCCGATGTGAGGTTGAAAAGATATCTCAACAGGTCCGAGTCGAGAAAGCGCGAGATTATCCGAAAATGTGGACGAGGGAGACGTGACGATGGTGGCAGTGGTTGTAGCAATGGCGACGGCAGTGGTACCGTTAACAGAGAAATCCGTCGAGCAACTAGGCGACCCGGAAGCTGTTCCTTGTTTCAAAGATTCTCTCTGGTTTAACTTATTTGTGTCCCGTTCTCTGATTTCGATCTTTTGTTGTTCTAATTGCTACAGATCAAAAGGAAAAAAACGATGGTTCATCGTCGATGGCGACACAACCTTTCTTTCTACGGCAGACGTACCCGTTGCGCCAACTCGTGCTTATGTATTTTCATATGCTTCCGGCAATTTACGTAAGTCTTGAACGTCTTGTGACAATATGGACACATGTATGGCCTTTTGTTACTGTGAGTGACTAAATGCCTCTTCATGCTACTCTGCGTAGAAAATTTCGCGTTACAGATGGAACAACCGTAGGGCCTCGAGTCCTCGTGCGTATGCAAATGTGACTTCAGAACGCTGTTCGACGTGAACCTCCTGAAACAATCGACGAGTAGTTTGTTAGCAAGCTTAGATTAGAAAAATAAGAGTAATACATGTTAAGAAAAAGTAATTGTATCGTTTGCTAATGCACCTGTCGCACTTGGTGCACTTGTAAGGACGTTCTCCCGTGTGTCTACGATGATGCTGCTTCAGATGACTGATTTTTCGAAACGCTGCTTGACACACCCAGCATTTGTGCGGTCTGGCTGGATCGGTCGCCGCGTCGAAAGCACGTTTCTCCTTAGAAGGTACCTGCGCCACGCATATTTTGTTACCCGTGTCGCTGATTACCAACGGCTCTTCCAGGACCACTTGGGTCACCAGACTCTCTGCCTCGGGAGATATTTTCGATTTGTTCTTCGCATGGTTTTTTGGCCTTTTACTGGAAGAACTACCTACAACACCGACAATCTCATCGTCTCCAACTGTTTTCCCGAAACAATCCTTGAATTTCGCGTGCAATCTAAAATAGGACAGGTGTACATACGTATTGCCACCGACTGGATGATCAGTTTTAAAGGTACAACGCAAGAAATACCCACCTGGTATGGGCAACTAAACTACCATGGCAGGTAAATGTTTTATCGCAAGAAACGCAAGCGTATCTTTTAGTACCCGTGTGCGTACGTTCGTGTGCTATCATAGTCGACTTCAAAGCGAACGAACGATAACAATGCGCACACTAAAAAGAGATTTAACCATATTACTTTACGAATGGGCAAAGTTTTCCCATAGATGCGTCATTGTTTTCTTTTATTTTTATTTGCGTCCTTACCTTAAAAGGTTTCTCTTGCGTATGTACGCGTAAGTGACGTATCAAATCCGATGGTTTTTTGAATTCCTTGTGGCAAAAAGAACACGCGTACCACCTCACGTTTCCTACGCATCGTTGCTTTATCGTCAAGTATTTCCTATGACAAACAAATGGATAGATAATAAGTAGTCGTATAATAATAAATAAAGGATTTTCTTTAAACTCGTAAAAATGTTTACCTCGTGCCACCGTCGGGTCCTCTGTCCAACAAGGTTACAAAATTAGTACGTGCCCCGACCTTTTTCGTTTCCAATGTACCTTTGACAAACAAGCTTCGTAAACGAGACAGCACTAATTGAAAGTAAGTTGGTCATGATCTGTCAGTGGTCTCGAGCGTATGGCGTACCTTCGCATAGAGTTTTGTTTTTACTAGGAAGGCCACTGTTTTTCAGTGCCTGCTGCAGGATATCTTTTTTCGTCGCGATTCCCGACAACATATTTGCGTCTAAATTCGCTGCTTTTTGGACTTGGTTCCCGTTCGATTCCAAAGACGCCAGCTGAGTCATAACGCTGTTCACTGTTGCCCGAATATCGGACTCCATCGCATCGGCACAGTCGGTGTCATCGATGCTAGCGCTCTCCTGAAAGTCCTACATCCTTCAATCTAATATTCGCGAGTCGATCTTAATCGCGATTTACCTCGTTCACATCCGTGTGCATGCGTTTCATGTGACCGTTTAAACTGCCAAGCTTTTTAAATACGCACGAACAATAATTGCATCCGTATATAGGCTCTCCCTCTGGCACGTTGTGGACTCTCATTATATGAGCATTCAAATTACCTACGGGTGAATCAAAAACAACATGCAGTTAACGTTAAAAAACAAGTTTCTTTAAAGACCGACTAACTTGACTAGCTTTTTGTTGTGTATTTAGCGATGATAGTTGTCGAAGAAATATAATTATCGGATTTTCCAAAACAATGTTTTTTCTAATATACGCGAAATAACGAAATAGTAAAAGATTCGACGATTTATCTGATCGATTTTATAACAGTGTCCGTGTAACGCGTGTCGCGCTTCTCTCCGAACCAACTCAAACCAGCATGCATACACGTCCGTTGAAAATCACCACGATGCAAAAATAAGAATATTTTCTATGTTAAAGAAGAGCCATCAATTTACCTTTTTGACTAAATTTGGCGTTACAAAGCTCGCAGGCATGAGGTCGGATACCGTTATGTTGCCACGTATGAATTTGCAGCGAATTCTTCTGCGTAAATGCACGACCGCACACTGTACACTGCGAGAACGAATGCAAACCAAGTCACACGAATAAGATAGATTTACAAGAATTGATAGCGTAAGCTAGCTATTTTTTCCAGATCGAACTATTTTATTCTTAGCGTTTATCAATGTAGGATGAATATACCTTGAAAGGTTTTTCACCCGTGTGAACCCTAATGTGACGCATCAATTGGCTTGGCTTCTGGAAGGATTTCAAACATATCGTGCATTTGTACATCGTTTTGTGTTTCGCTCCTCTTTTTGTCTGCTTTACTATTTTTGTCTGCAGCTAGGAAATGCAATAATTTGTAAGTGAGAAATTCGCAACAAAAGAAGCGTTCGTAACATCAAACTGTTACAGCTTACCCTGTAATGTTCGCGAATATGAAGCCTATACAGAGCTGGCTGACCAAACTGTTTATTACACAGCTTACACTTCCGTGCCTCTTCGGTTATCCATTTCTCCCCGTGAAGTTTGAAATGCGCGTCTAATTGAGTCTACAATGTTTACACAAATCAGCGAATAAAGTCTTGTATCTACGCAATTTCAATGCTGAAACTTACTTTGGTCGAGAAAGCGTCTTCGCATTCCGTACAGAATAAATTTTCTTCTTTCTCGTGCAACAACATGTGAGACTTTAAACTGGCCATTCGCGCAAATTTTCTACCGCATTCGGGACATTTTGGTTCGCCTGTATTATGCGTTGCCATGTGAAGGGTAAAATTTGTCTGTAAATGTATGAAACGTTCAATAACGGCGATAGTACTGTTTCCATCGAAGTTAGCGGATGGACGAAAACGTTGTCGAATTACCGGTACGTTGAACGACGCGGAACATTTTGGACATCGATGCGGTTTCTCCTCCGCATGATTCTCCATGTGTCTTCTATACAATGATTGTTTAGTAAATTCTTGTTGACAAATATCGCACTGCAAACTCTCTTTGCCCTAACATCGAAAAACCATATTTATTACTTAATCTTACAAAAATTTACATAAATAAAGACGACGTACTTTCGAGGAAATCGCCGTGCTCTTCCTTGGCCTTCCAGGGCTATTTCTTTTCGTGGTTGTGGAAGCCTGTCCTTTTTGAATTTCACAGGTCTTTTGGTTAAGTATCGAATTATCGATAACAGATTCACAAGTGCGAGATAACTCATGTTTCGTCTCTAAGTGCGGTCGAGATTTCTCTTGTCTAGAAACATCGGGATCGATTTCAAGAATTTGCTGAGATCGATGGAGTTCCGATCCGTCGATATCTTCCAAGCTAATATGAAATCCAGGCTGAAAAGACATAACATCAGAAAAAATATCTCTTTTTAAAAGATAAAATACAGTGGAAAAAGAAAAACTTACAGACTGAAGGATCAAATTTCCATTAAAATTCTTCACATCCATCAAGGAGGTGGCTATGCTACTTTGACCGATGAGCGTAACTGGGGTTGCAACAATTTCCAGCATACCATCCTTGTGTTCTGAGGATAGAAGGTATAAATACAAGGTATTGTAAAAAATACAGGTTGGTGTTACTTGTGATTTCCATCGACAAATGTTTTCTACCTGTCACTGCTAGAAGCGTTCTGCCATCCTCGGTGGCAACCAAGTTTATTGGCACTGCTTCAACGTGAGAAGAGTCCGTGATTATACCGTGTCGAGTCAACATTTTTTCTCCGAATCAAAGTATTCGATCGACGGTGAAAATATTTCGTCGACACTCGCACAACGACGACGGTGGCGATGATATCTTCAAGCACTGGGTATATTTACGGATGCCTTCCACCATTTTAAATCCCTGAGAAACTTTCGAAACATTTCGTACATTTCCAACTGTCTCGAGGGATGCATAATTCACTTCTTTATGGTAAACGAACTTAACCTATACAGAAACAGGTTAATCAGTAAAAGGCGTCGTTAATTTCAGCCGTGGTGGTCGTGGTCGTGGTCGTGGGCAGGGGTTCCAAGCTCACCATTGTCATCACGTATCGAAAGTTGGTATGTATATGTACAAAATTTGTAGCGCCACGTGGGAACAATTCACCCAACTAAAATGTGGAGCGGGTTCTTAAAATCGCATTAAATTATTTAAAAGAAAGTAAATCAGAGAAAGTCGTTAAAAAAATGTAATTTTTTAAATGACGAAAATCCTTCAAACTGCATCTGCACATATGTCTTATATACTATAGACTTTTATAACATATTCAAGCTGGTGACAAGTTTTAATACGGGAGCTTGGACCCCGTGGTCGTGGTCGTGGTCGTGAATCGTGAGATTCGTAACGGCTGTCGGTTATAGGAAACTGAGATGGGAAAAGACAAAGTAGGGTATCATCTCGAAATATAGCGGTAAAAAAATGTAAAATACGATTTATAGCATAAATATGTAATATATCTATAATGTTTGTGCTTTGTATTCCAAGTACACGTTGAATGTTACAATGATATTTATGTCGATTTATTTACTTCTCTTGGCGACTCAACAAGTTGTTGCTATTCGTCGCTATGCTCGAAGGAATGGAGACCTGAGAAATATCGAGTGGTACCAAATCGTTGTCGGAGAGACAATACTCGTGCAACGACTTTTGCAACGATTCGTTTGTACTCATCGACATGCACATCGTTCCCGACACCGACTCATTGTCAGGTGTAAACGGAAAGGACGGAACCGAGTCGTTGGTCGTGAAGCTGAACGAACGGGGTCCGTTGGAGCATCGTTCGCTACATGGAAATTTCAAACTGTTTAACGTGGACGGATTTTTCTCGAGGCTGTTCGATGCTGGCGCATGTTTAGTTGCTATCGAAGTAGGGAATAAAAGATTGATCGAATTAAATGCGAAAGAACGCGACGCGTTTGGTTCGTTGCGACTAAAACTGAGAGGGACGTTTTGAAAATCGACACTTCTGTTTTGCATATGATGGAACACCAACGATGCGTTCGTATACGCTACAGAGGCAGACGAAAGCGAACACGCTGGGAAATTATTATCCGCTATAACGATGGTCTCGTCGAGCGACGTTTTTTTCGGTTCGTCGAAACTTTTTCTCGAAATCACAGCCATTGGTATCGGTATAGGCTCGTTCGAGCCTTCTCCCTCCTTGATCTCCTTATTCTCGTCATTGTTTTTCGCGTCGTCCTGATTCTTGTCATCCTCGTCTTCTTCTTGCCACCGAAGCTTCGCAATTTCTTCAAGAAGCTTCGCTACTTCTACTCGATCGAACTTGTCCATTTCTAGAAACTCGTACATTTTACCCACGATGTTGTAACACTCGTGTTCCCAAGAGTTCGACTCGATCGTGATTCGATCGACGATCTGCAAACAGTAGTCTACTTTGTATCGATAAAACTAAGTAAATATATTTAGGAAATGATTAATAATCAGTAAAACGGAATCGAAAGGAAATGAAAAATGATTGCGTGTACCAGTCGTTCGGAAGCAAATTTCCGAGCTGCATCCGTGACAGACTTTGGTAAACCGGACGATTCAGCTAAAACGATACCGTAATCGCTCATAGTCGCCACTCCGAGTTTCAACCGATGAGTGTACGTTAATCGACAACAATTATCTGTTTCCGTTGTTTCACGCAACGTTATCGTCTCGAAGTAATGACTAAAACATTATCGAGAGAGAGAGAGAGAGAGAGAGAATTCATTTCATGAAAATATTTTTCATTCGTAGGATCTAATATCTGTCTATCGTTGATTAACGCTAAACCTACCATGATCGGTCAAATGACCAATTATCATAAAAATTGGCCATAAAAGTGGTAAACTTCAATCGAAATAGGCTCGTATGATTCATATTTAATCACAAACCGAACAACTGAAGTTTCGTTAAAATCTTTGAAATGTGTCTTTAAAGTAAAATGGTTACGTATGAACGTCGATAGGTTTAGCATTAAAAAAAGAAAGTAAAAGTAAAAGGTAAATATCTGGTTACTTGGTTACGTTGTAGTACAAATTCGCCAGTTTTGTCAGATAAGCAAAGTGAGTCGACGCGAAAACAAACGCGGACGTGTTCAAAAGACGTTCGCATATAGCCCACGCGATGGAGCCACCTTCTTCCATCGCGGTGCTCTTGCACAATTCGTCTAAAACTATCAGCGAGGTGGGCGTCACGGTCCGCAAAATATATTGGGCTTCTTTCATCTAAACAATTTGGATAAAATCATTGGTAGAGTTTGTACAAAGAATGTACATACAACGTTATGTATGGGTACATTGGGTAGGGGTACGCGACTGACTTCGACAGAAAACGTGGAAGCGTTGTACTCGATGTCGTCGCGGATAGCTATCTTGCAAAATATGAGATCCGTTATACGAAACACAGCCTTCTTCGCTGGCACGAAGCAACCAATCTGCGACATTATATGCAACAAAACGATCTGCTTGAGGTAGGTCGATTTGCCGCTCATGTTGGGGCCTGAGATGACGTGGAAATTCCAGGGTGTCGACGCATTCTGCAATTGAAAGGGTATACAATGTATGTATATGTATACCCAACCACCACACATGTGTAATACCATGTACACCCTCGAATCACCTACAACGTTGTTCGGTATAGGCGCATCGAGACCGAAAACTTCCAATATCGGGTGCCTCGAATCAATTAATTCAAGCTTAGGTCCAAACGTTGGCCTGACATACGTTTGCACGGAACTGACTTTGGCGAGGGAAATCATCAAGTCCAGCTCTGCTACGTCGGCACTCAAATGAAACAAACAGTTTATGTACCCTCGGAGACATTGGAGCAAGTCGCAAAGGATTCTGCCGATACATATTTTAATCGTTAGTTATTGTTATCGTAAGTTAGTGGAGCAAAAGGTCTACCGTAGTCTGTAATTCGATTCGACACCCACACGTTGCTCATTACGTGCAATTCTTCGGACGCGATTCTGCACTGTTGGCTCAATGTTGACAGCATAGCGGTAGTCATCGTGTAGACTCTTTTCTTCTTTCGTACCTACGTCAAATGATACGATAGCAAAGTACATTCAAGAACAATGTTTCGTGAAAATTATATTTGAAAGGAATTATCTATTCAGCATAGTATGTACCTCTATGAACTCGGTTGGTAGATCAAAGGTTTCCGCGTTTAAGGTACGCGGCAGTATCGCTTGGATGTGGTAGCCTAACGACACGTTGCATCCCAAGGACAAAGGTAATTTATACTTGGACGCTAGATTCTCCACCATAGCTATTGGAAAAGAAAGAAGAAACAGTATAGAAATAACAGTATATAAGATTCGAGTAGTAAATTTGCTAACACTTCATATCGTCGATTAGCTCGCAATATGTTTGACGAGCAATATCCAGCAAATCATTGATCCCAGCTTTGATAGCGAAGCAACGTTGCATGTTGGACGATGTGTATCCTGACACGGCTCTCGCATCTGGATGTATCGTTTCAAGGATTCTTTCCTTTATCATACGGAACTGAGGATTCTCCAGTTTCTGAAAAATATCTTGCTTGTGTATAAACACGAGTATTATATGTATTGTACATACAATAGTATCGGTCATAGAGAACGAACCTTTCGAATCGTTCGAAGGATGTCGGTTTCGGCGGAGGAAAGAGCAGCTTCGAGTTCAGGAACTACTTCCATCAAATTTTTCAAGAGCAACAAATAATTTAAATTCTGCTCCGCGCATTGCACGTTGTTTTCCTGCAGAACAGGCGCGGTGGATAACGCTAAAAGCCTATCGGCTCCGTAGAGTTGCCGTACGATTGGCTGAAAACAAATGTAACACCATCGTCATCCTTTTTAAAGAAAAGAAAAGTCGATTCCTCCTGTTTATTATACGATACTCGTAACGCTTAAAAGTTGGAACCTGAAGCAGAACTAGCAACGAACGATTGGCCACCAGTTCGGCGATGGAAGCTTGTCGCTCGAGGATGATGTGCTCGTTGCACGGAGGCTGAAGGATGTTGGCGCGTAATAGCTTTCTTCCCATCGGTGTACAGCAGTTATCCAGGATACCTAGCAAGCTAACGTTCCGTTCACCGCATTGCGATTGAACCAGCTCTAAACTTCGCGAGCTCTCTAAATCTAAAGTAGTGGAGTTTTGCGATACGTGAAATTCGATCTTCATCGATTTCGGAGTGTAGACGATACGCTGCGCGTATTCGACATATTTTAATAAAGCTGCTGCCGCCGCTAACGCATAATACCTAAAAAAATCGAATGGTGAATCTCAGCAATTTCAGTGATGAAACGCTACCAACTATCTTTTATAATATGTATATACATATATTCTAAAAGCGAAGATAAACGTTTCGTCGATAATCGAAAGTATTACTTTTCCTTAACGAACAATTCCACCGAAGAATAATCGGCTATGCAGAGGGTTTTCACTCGTTCGAGTCCCACTTTGTCGTTAAAGTGAACTCGCGATATCGCGGTCACCTGCAGTTCGGGAAACTTATCTCTGATGAAGCGGTGGAGAATGTTTCTGTTCGCTGCACTGTCGCACATCGTCTCTGGCATTAAAACCTATACGATTCAAGATATTTGAAATATTTTCAAATTCTCTCTAGACGATTACAGTAAACGACTCTATTTTTAACGCTTGTAATAGGGAGCCTATTAATAGCCTTTTTGCTGGGAGTAATCTCTACATAGTATAAAATAAAGTCTGTGTTAATAAAGCCGTCTGTACTCTGTTTCTACTCTCCAAAACGAACCAGTTTTTTTTAAGTAATCACTTAATCTCTTTAACAAGACTCTTAAACTATTCATTAGTAACTGCAAGTGCTTCTAATAAACTTTAATTTAATTAAATAAAAAAAAAAAAATTCAAATTTCCATCTAACAGTGAACACGTTTCGGAGTACGGTCAGCGCCTCTATCGGAAAAACGCTCAAGTTTGTCCCCGAATAGTTCCTTTTTTCACCGACACAGTCGGTGCATTACCATCGTGTCGGTAAAAATATATTAACGACGTCATCTAGTTATAGAAATAGGAACTATTCGACGACCAACTTGGACGTTTTCCCGATAGAGGCGCTGATCGTACGCCGCAAAATAGTTCGGTATGTTCACCGTTAGATGGCTACTCGTTTCAGAGAAAATACCGGGAACCCGCAAGAGAAATTGTGCCAGTTTAAAAATGTTAAAAAGAACCCTCGTATAATAATAATTTAAATATAATATAGCCCAAGGACTCTCACTTCTATCGGATCGAACAAGTACAACTTGCTCAACGTGTTTGTGTATATCTGGGAATCGCTGATTTGACAAAGAATCAAATGGGGACATCGGATATCCAAAACGGCCATCCCGACTTCTGCTTTGGCTTCACCTCGACCGGTTGTTATTGCTATTAAGTTGCGAAATAATTAATGGTTGTAATGATATTATAAGGTAGCTGGGAATGCACAGTACTCACCAAGAATAATGCCGCCAGATTCGATCATGCTGCAAGTAGTGCCTTCGGTGGTCTTTGTACCAGATCTAAAATTGTTAAAAAATTATCTATACTAGCATTAAAAACAACTCGATGATGGTTTAATCGAGTTTAAACGTGCAAGAAAATGACGGGTAAGCGGAAATTTACCGTGATATGTATTTACGGGAAGATCTGGGTATGCAAGAGGTCGATGTCGATGCTCGACCTCTGCCTGTACCACGACGATTACGCGGGCTTCTCGAGAAACTGGAACTAGTTGATTTCCAGTTTGTTCGACGCATTTGATCGACACCAAGTCTGAATTCTATAGTCAAATTCGAAACAATTCGAAAAATTAGTGACCAGCGAATTATTAGTAGGAAACATTACGTACGAAAATATTACGATTTATTGTTCGCGAAGGTACAGCGAATTGTTCTCGGAGTGTGGGTCCGTTTCGTTGTCCAGGTGGTGGAAAAGCTTTTTCTTTCTCTACTACGTTCATAGTATTGGTTTAACGTCAATTAAATTGTAAATTGTATCGCAAAGTTCGGAAGAACAATCTGGCGAAATCGGAAATGGATGATTCGAATAAGCGTTAGGTAGCGCCATCTATGCTGTACAATGCTTCGATCGTACTGCATACATGATACATATGACATATCCATATGCTCGTAGACACGGCCTGTACAAGTGCACGGACGAATCTACAAATCAAAGTGAAGCAAAGATAACGGGAAAAGATGATCTCATGTCATAAATAAAAAACTTTACTATTGACATCTGTGTATTATTTTTACTATTTTTTAAACTAAAACAAGTTATAAGGAAATAATATTATAATATCAGTTTAATGTTTAAAAATTACAATTTCCAAAATACGTCACGATAAGTATTATTTAAAATTATAAGAGTTAAAATTAACAATAAATAAAGCAAAAAAAAATATATATATATATATATACTACAACAGACTCAATAACCGTAATTTGCTCCAGCAGCTAGTAAGAACATTCTATCGAATACATCTTTTTTTAATAAGTAATCTTCCACGTGTGTATAGAATAAAATACCTGAAAAAAATGGACGGAAGAGGTAGAGGTGACGTACTAAACGTTTCTTTAAATTAGCAATATATAAGATTTATTTACAAATTCGGTATCCGTGCCCGTAGTACGCAATGCGAAAGCTCCTTCATCACAGGACGCTCGGCACATTCAATAAATAACGTTATCATGCTTGTTAAGAATTTAAAATAAATATCGCTTAATCATCGGCCCGTGGTCGCATTCAATTAGACGCACGCACGCACGCACGCATGCACGTACGCACGCACGCACGCACGCACGTAACGTTTACAAGGAATAAGAAAAATCGATTGTCAGGCCTATGATACGACTCACGTGATTACAGTTTCTCGATCGACGAATACGATCTCGATACCCAGAACGTAGAGTACGCAGAGAATGCGGTCAACTGCGATTATTTAGATAAAAAGAAAATCATTCGCCGTAGGACACACGAACGAAACGAACGCGTAGTTCACGTATCGCCGTTACCTTACGTATACACCTAAAATACGTAGAGACAGGTAGCCACGCGCGGCTACCTCTAAATCTCTTCTAGTCGGTTATTAAAAAATACAAACTCCGTCGATATCCGGATTGTTCGCCTGTTATACAATCTACGGACATTATATACACATATTAATTGCACACGATCACAATTCATGAGCTAATAATGAGTACGGATGCATAAGTAATTGACGCGCTATCGACGTAAGCGCAAGGGGACATAAATGCTTCGTGAAAAAGAGAAAGGATAAAATAAAATGTTCACCGCGCAGGGTTCTCGAGGTTCGTCGACCGTTTGTTCGCGCATGCAATTAAACGTGACTCTCGAGTGGTACTTTGAAAACTTTGGAAGCCAAGCTGGTATCCGGTAGAGACTGCGGCCGAGCGTTGGTCACGTTGAAGACAACGTTGCTCGGACCACGAAAGCTGACCTCGATTAGAAAGCTGGCATCAGCGAGGCCGCCGATGCACCCAGTACTAAGATCCGGAGAGCTTGTTCTGAGCTGACTCTTCTTCGGTCTGTACTCGTTCCTAACCACCCTTTCCGCCTCGACTTGTAACTTGTTGTCCAACCAGTGCACTTTGTCGAAATCCTTGGTACCGCCCACGGTGTGTCTGCGTTTGATCGATCGTTCGGGCATACCGTTTTTCCGCTTCAATTTCGTCGCGCTGTCCTTCCTAACCGATTGTCGCCTCTTGCTAATGTTACACTCGGTCTTCTCAGTTTTCGTCAGTGACTCGGACCTCTTCAGCTTACTGTTAGGAGAGTCAGACCTCTCCGAATGTTTGTTCAAACTCTCGGATCGTTTTAGCTTGCCACTGGTCGGAGACGATAGTCGCTCGGCGGAATGCTTATTCAAGCTCTCTGATCTCTTCAATTTCGAGCAAGTGTTTTCCGATCTTTTGTTCAGAGACTCGGATCTCTTTAGCCGCGATCTGACTTCCAAATTTGTCGTCAGACTTTCGAACTTTTCCAACTTGTTCGAGTAATTGGTCGCGTCTTTCGCGTCCTCCGATTTGCCGTTTTGCACGGATGCGTCCCTTTCAGCCGCGATTCTACAGCATCCTTGCGTGTCGTTTGATTCCAAACTTGGCTCGATAGATTCCTTGTTCGATCGCAGTTGATCCGATTCGATCTTCCGTCGCACGATAGCGCTACGATCGTTGTCCGGTATATCGACATCCAGTCGATCGGCATTGCTATTTTCCCCTACCGACGAATCCGTGTCCTTTTCTGGTGCATCCTGAGGAAAAGCTCGATGCGGTTAATACCTTTCGATAACAGCAAATAAAGCGAAATATTTAAATATAGAAATTTTCAAGACACCGTGCGCTTACATTTTTTCGACGAACGTGTTGATGTTTCTCGAGGTTCGACTTATGAAGACTTGGGTCCCGATAGGTTTCTACCAAGCCGGAATCCACAAGTTGAGCAGCGGCCGCAGTTTTTCGTTCGTCCTTTTCCTCTCGCGAACCTCGAACGTGTCGCGAGCTTGGAGAGTCTCTCGTCACAGCTAGATCCTCGTCGCTGAGAGACGCGTTCTCCGTGGTGGATCCACGAGCCGTTTGATTCGACGAGTTTACCAACGATCTCCACTTACGATCAAAGGTAGTCGTCAAACTGGTCAACAGATCGCTACCTGCAATTCAATAGTGTCGTTTTAATCTGTACACGCTTATAGATCGGTGCTGTCCAACGAAAGGCACACAAAGCATCGTATATTGTATATCGGCTGCTGGTCAAACGTTATCGAACAAACAATCAAATTACAGTCGATGTGGCGTAACAGCAAACGCAAACTGTTCTGCATGTGACAACGAAGTTGAAACGTTTTGTTAGAAAGGCATCGGTGAGTGAGACAGCGCTAATTACAGAGCTAATTAACGTTCGCATAAACGCATTTCTGCCGCGGTAACGATACTCTATGCTCGACGTTCAGAGATACGTCAGCGTCGCGGGTACGCTCGACGTTCTACCTTTCTTTTTCCTTTGTCTCCTTTTTCGCTCTCTCGTTCGTAGAACGCGTTGCAATTCCGTAATGGACTGACAATGAGATGGTGTCAAGCAAAGGAAACAGGAAAGGAACAACGAATGGAATGGAAGGTAGAACGGTAGAAGAACAAGATTAAGATCGAGATTTTCTACACTCTTGGATTATACGTGCTACGAAGCTCCCGATAATAATTTTAAATTCAACCTACTTTTATGGAGATAACGATATTGCATCATTTAGAGAAAAAAAATTCTTTTTTTTTTTTTCAAAGACTTGAAAGAAAGAGAGAGGGAGACGTAGAGTACATAGCCATCAGCTATCATGCACGTTAGATATCATTAAATCTGAGTAATTCCAAAGTGTTACCTCAACATTCGGAAGTGACAAAGTTAATCCACTGCTACACGTAAGTGTAGATGTAACAAGTTATTAATGTTTCATGCTTGTGCCTGAATTGATCGGATTGTTTGAAACGAATACCCTAAATGTACTATTATCTAGATATGCCGAATTAATGTACCCTAATAAAAAGAATATCGTAGTACTATACGTAGATACAGTATTGTGCGGTCAGCTTCTTCCAACGCTCATACAGTGGTTCCTGATCGGAGAATAGCGATGTGTTTTAAAATTAAAGGAAAAAACAGGCGAGGAAGGGTGACCAGGGAGAAAGTGATCGCTAGCGTGCGCTTAGTGTCAGAAAAATGAAAGAAAAAAACGATAACGGAAAGAAGAGTGTTAAGCCATTCGGTGTGAGCCAGGTTTAATCGAACGGTTTTAATAGCGCTCGAGCAGCTTGTGACTTTGGTATTTCCAGGTCTGCAGACGAAGCAAATTTACCTCGAAGGAATCTGTTTAAAGTCTTGGAAGACAATCCGGCCCCTGAGCCTGATTGCAGCCCTCGCGGTGATTGCTCGACGGGCTCGTTAGACTCAGAGAGTTCGGAGGGCTGCGAGGCCGGTACTCTCGAGTACGGTGTCGATGATCGTTGCGCGACATCGACGTCGGCCGCGTTTGACACTGACCCTGGCACTTGCATTCGCCCTGGCATTGGCATTCGCATCTGCATCGGTATTGGCATTGGTATTGGCATCGGCATGGACGATGGGCCCGGTGTCTTCGAGGTGGGACCAGCGGGGTCTCCTGTACCGTGTAGGTGGGACGATATGTACCACCAGAAACCGGGACTTGCCGTTTGCCTAAGTGTATCAACGCATTCGCATCGTCATAATCGACCCACCCCTCGACACGGCTGCTAACAGGTTTGTTTTCTTTTTTTTTCTCTCTCTCTTTCTCTCTTTTTTTTTTTTCTTTGCTTGTAATGGCAAACGAGCGAGCGAATAAACGAACGGCTATCAAAACAAATACATGGCGCATCTCCTACTCCCCCTTCGGACTTTTGTTCCGAAAATAACTGCGCATTACCTACTAACGGTTCAATCTTCTACTGACAGCTCACGTTGCGGTAACTCGTAAATAATTAAGAGTTCTGACTTTCTCTTCAATTCAGTTCTACAGTTCCTGATCAATTACAACTATTGGATAAGTTTTTAAATAATTTCAAGTACGCGGATCGATGGTACGTACGCGTACAGGTGTGCTCTGCTGTTCGATTGCGACCAGTTGCGATGAAATCAAATTGGATAGAGTCCTGAACATCGGGGCATACGAGTCTCAAACTTTAAAGACAGAGCAAGATCGAAAAGCTACGATCGACGAGTTCTCGCAAAGACTCGCATTGAACAGTATTTAAAGCGAACTTTTCGAGAAACGAGAAAACATGCACGTAACCTTGGCCGTATGGTATTCAAATCAACCGTATCTCTCCGTTTGCTTGATACAGAAAAGCTACAGAGACGTTGCACAAGCTTACACGTGACGGTGGTCAAGTATGCCAAAAGTTTTTCTTTCGTTGTTACAGTAAAATAAATAAATAAATAAATAAATAAATAAAAAAATAAAAAAAGAAGAAAGTTCCAGTGATTAAATAAAAAATTGGACATCGAGATAAAGCCAAGCTTTCGCCCCATGGTTACCATACGATGAATTAAATCTGATCGAATCCAGGGAAACGATCAACGAGAGCTGGAGGATACGTAGTTATTTTCGGGACAACTGAATATAAATTCCTGGGGGCAAAAGAAATTTTGTATAAAATGACACAAGTACGAAAAACTTGGCAAGCCTTCATAAACAAACCGAGGTTTTAGGTGAGACTCGTTTGAAGAACGACAAAGCGACAAAGCTAAGATTGTACAACCAAGCATACATGCGATAAAGCCTACTAAATTAACGATTAATAGAACGCATGCAGGTGTACGTGAAAAGAAGTTGTAAAGAAAGTGACCGATCGAACGATAGGAGACGCAAAAGTTATCGCATCGTAGAACACTGGTGCCATTAAATGAACGGACATAAGCTAAATTCGCGGGAGACCTACGCTTTTGCGAGAAAAATATATCGTACTGTATACACTAAAGTGTTTTTATCGCATGCACAAAACGAGATCGTAAAAAGAAGAAAAATACGACCAAGGGACTCGGAACAACGTGCTCAAACTACGTTCAATGCGGTGCTCGATGTTCCATCGTTCTAGCGCTTCGTTGCCAATCTTGTGTCGCTAAATAGCAGAAAAAAGACGTACAAAAAGGGAATATAACGATCTCAGACTGACAAAATAAAAAGAAATATCGAAACAGAATCGTATGCATCTATCGCACATCCGGTAGTTGCTGGTAAAAATCGCTTTAAGAGAGGCGAAGAACAGATGAAAGAAATGTACCTAGAAAGCTTTTTGTTAATAGTCAGAATCTTCTGAGTCCATTGCAGAAAACAAGATCCGGCTACACTCACCGATCGTCAGAAGCGACGTTACATAGAGAACAATATAAAGAGAATAAATAGATACATAAACAGGATAATGATATCAGGTACACAGAATGCTTTCCTTAACTTGGCCACAGAATATTTCTGTCTTTTCTTTAACGATATAAAAAAAAGAGTCCAAGGTGGAAATGGTTTATTGCGAAATAAATGTTTCCGTTTACTGAAAAGTATTAAACTCGTCCAAGTAAATAATCTCCACTTTTATCTTTCCTTTTGATCATCGACAGGAAGCGAAATATTTTCGATGCTCAAGTTATGATAAAAGAAATATTCCGCATACGAGGATAATTTCAAAAGCATCGGAACATCGAAGAGTGAAAACGTGAAATGGAGCGCAGGGAATCGATAATATGGCGATGGACTATGGGATACCTTTCGAATAATAGGATTGGTTTGTTTGTTTCGAGGATATAAAACATAGGAGGGAATTGAGGGAGGCGAAAAGTGAAACGATATCGACGCTTAGAATATCAAGAGAAGCAAGTTGTTGTCGACAACGATAATCGATACTAACCATCATCCGAAACGTCGCTGGAGAGTGGTTTTCGCTGTTGATGGGTTGCCGGCGGAGACATCGATAATTGAGAAGCATCGTGTGTTTCGTGCAGAGAGTCCAAACTGCCGTAACGAATGGGTGGCAACGACAAAGGTTCCAGTGCCGACTGTGAATGTTCCCCAGCAAAAAAGAGCGTATTAGACGGCAAGGATTGATTATTTCATGTTTCTCGCTCCTCGTGGAATCTCGAACTTACCTCTTTTTCAGTCTTCAATTTCTTGATAACAGTGCTCGTGACGTTCACCGGGGCCAGAATCGCGGGAGGAGATTCGTCTGTGTGTTGAGCGACTCTCCTAACCGACGTGGGTTGTTGTTGTACGGCTATCGACAGAGGTGGTATTCGCGCGGCCGATCGAGGCCCGATGTCCAAGTAAGATTGATCAGGAAGCCTGTCGTTAAACGCTGAAAGTCGACCAGTCGATGCAAGATAATTCGGTGTTACGGTAGTGTCCACTATACTATCCAGTAGATCATCATTTTCCATCTCACGTTTCGCCAGCTGCCATTCCATTTCGATTCTCCGTCGTTCTTCTTCCAGTTTCTCAGCTTCGCGTCTCTGACGGTTCTGATCCCTCTGCAGCATCGCCTTCGTTTCCTGCTCGAACCTTCGTATACGTTCTTGGGTGGTGGCGCTCAGTCCAGCGTACGTTCTGATGGTGACCTCGTCGTTGCTCTGCTTGGTGTCATTCGAAGCGCTCGAGAGCGTCGAACTCGCGTCGAAGCAGCTCAAGCCAGTCTCGCTAGAGAGTCGCGACGACTCCGAAGCCGACGAGACGGCCGAGCAACGAGCCGATTGAACCGAGTCCATCGGAGGATTCAGATACTTGATCGACCTTTCGAAGCCCATGCTGTCGTCGTTGCTGTTCACTATGCCGGTCATATTGTCCGCACAATCGCCAGCAGCGACCACGTTGCCTATCGCGGGGTCGTCTATCGTTGGGGATCTATCGGTGGAACGATTAGACTGACTTTTGTTTTCGTGCATCAAAACGATCTCGCTGACTGAACACTGCCGCTCGTTCAGTGCCATGCTTCGTCGGTTCGGCAAACTTGCTTCTTCTTGCTTCGCTTTCAGCTGGAAAAAACGAAGAAACGATTGTATGCGTAATTATTAAAAATCTTCTCTATTCCAATGAGTATAATATTTAATAAATAAATCATGTGTATCGTATGGGAGAGAAACCTTCTCGATCTCGTGACCTTCGTTGTCCGTTTCATCTTGGCCTTTCCTTCTTCTTTGTATTTTACGATTGGCAGCGGATATAATGGACGACACGATGTCCTTGGCAGACGCCATTTCGCGAACTCCTGTTTTGTTGAAATTCAAATAAATCTGATGTATATGCTTGATACGTGGGTGGGTTTTTAATCCAAACAAAAACTGATAACAGAAATAACTTGTCAAAAAATAACCGTGAATCGTACCTTCGACTTTTTGAATGTTGTTTAACAACAGATTGTGATTATTGCTCGAGTTCGTATCGATCTCGTTATTGTCAGCCGGAAGGCTAAGATTGACGCTTAGTCTACTCAGATCGTCTAAATCGTCGTCCGAAAAGAACCAATCCACGTTATTCAGCAAGCTTTCGACGATTCGACATTGGTGCGACATGTCGGTAACCATGGTGACCATATTGTCTCTGGAACCGCTTGCTCTCACCAATGTAGGTCCAAACACGATGGCTAAATTCTTGGCTTCCATTTTGTTGATTTCGCTGTGCTCGACTATCCTCTTCAGATGGAACATGAGATATTTCAGAGTTTCAAAGTGGTGCTCTGGAAGGTCTCTGAGCAGCTTTCGTATCGTCGTCATTCTTCTCTGCGGGTCTTCGACTTTATCGGCGTCGATAAACATGGGATACAACTCAGCCGTGAGCAACGAATCCGGAAGTTGCCGAAAGAAGGACTTGAGCAGAGAAGATATTACGTTCACGTCGCTCCATCTTGGATCCTATGAGAAAAAAAGAAAATCATGGAAATCATGTGACAACGATACGAAACGAACTAGACAGAAGGGAATAGACGACGTTACCTGCAGATTGATATTCTCCAAACCTTTGTTAACGCTATCGGTCAAATGGGAAATGGCGGCGGTGTTTCCAGGTACTCTATAAATACCCACTACCTCGAGTCCTCTCGCTTCGACTATACTTGTACACATTTCGACGATCAACGGTACGTACTCCGAAAAAGATGACTACACCAATAAGCGTAAACAACCATATACAAATAAATAATAAAGTTATAACACTGTAAATTAGGAATAGTATAGGCGAATGGAATTACCGGTGGACACAGTTCCAGAGGCACTTTGAAAGTAGCACCTTCCGGCGGCAGCTGCGTCGTCGGGGAAGAAGGGGATCCAGTTTGACCGTGCATTCTTCGAAGTTGTTTCGCGACTCTGCCTTTCCACGTCTTCGTCTTCGGGGAAACCAAGCTCTCGACCGTTTGACTCGGCTTCCGGGTCTTGTTTATAGGCGACTGACCCGTCGGGGATCTATTCCTGAACGAAGTTAACTTCTTGATACCTTTGTGTCCTGGAAGAGGACTCAATCTTTGTCCTGCGCCACTGCTTGGCACTGTCATCGTACTACTGGAATTGGCAATGGTTTGATACGCGCCGGAACTACTGCTAGTAGGACCTGGAGTTTGCGGGACAGCTTGCTGTTTCAAAGTGCTATTGTACGCGATCTCCTGGGAAAAAAAAATACATATTTAATAGATATTTTCATTAAAATTAATATTCTAAACTTACGGATGGCTTTTCGGCAGCAGCATGCTCGTGCAGCGAGCGTAACCAAAGTGCCATGGACGGCGCGTCTTCCGTTTGCAGAAGGACCTCTGCACTGGGATTCGCCAATCGCAACACGTGTTTGCGTTTTGTATAATCTTCCGCAACGTCCACCAAGGAACATCTTACATCTACGCTTTGGGCTACGTTGTCGCCGTCGTTGGCCAACGAAGGACTCTAAACGATCAGACGATACTTGACGATACTCGAAAGAGAATACCGTTGAAATAGATAGCTGAGAAAGTGCTGTCCAATCGTACCTGATTTTGACGATCCTTAAAAAAAAAGAGAATCGGTCCACGAAGAACGCCCCATACTTGTTTCCACGAACGGTCGGAAGATCGCTGGAATAACAATTAATATCACAGTACATATAGTATATACATATCATGTGTATATCAGATACGATGTAAAATTTGTACGTTAAATTCCTTTACTCTTACTTTGCCATCCAGCACTGTGAATTTGACATGCAGAGGACCCTCCCGTTCGACTTGCTCGACGACATCTTTCACGATGCTCGCTGCCTCCAGACCAGTGCACGTGCTGCTACTGAAAAAGTACAACACGCTCTTCTAACACAACAGTTTGCGTCGCTCCAACCTTCGTTGACCGCAGATCGATCGGAAAATATTTCTTGATTTTCTAATAAAAGATTCTTATCAGGTCGTTTCACATGAAACGAACAACAACAAACAGCCTAACAACGAATACGAAAGGAACGAACGTTCGGTCAACTCGAATACAATTCTTTCCTTCGTTATCTCCAATCGCGGAATTCTACAACGAAGCTGCGATATCTACTATTAGCTTAAAACACATATAGCCGAGTACGAAGAAATGTATTATTCGCGGGTTAGTGAATATAGCAAAGCGGTTAAACCGAGCGACTGTGGATGAGGGAAAGAAAGAGCGAGGGTGTATCGTTATATTAATGTTACGACGACGACGACGACGACGACGACGACGATGACGACGACGATGACAACGATGACAATGACAATGACAATGACAGAAACGAGAGGACGCAATCAGAAAGGCATTAAGAACAAAGGGGAGATAAGTGAAGACGTTTGTGGTCACAGAATGCAGCATCTTCGTGCTTCGTTCAACATGTACTGTCCTCACCGATAGATATTTCTGTTTAAGGATGCAGACTGAGTCATGTCCTCGAAGATGCGTCGCAGCGATGCTATATCGTTTGGAAACAGCGGTAGCCGCCACTTCTTATAAAAGCTGAAAATATGGACGGAGGCAGAGCTTGATGTATAATCGAGATAAACAACTACGCAACGAACACGACCTCCACCTTTAAGACCACACGGATACCGTGTCCGCACCACTAAACGAAAGTATCAGAGCTACGCCTGAACCTGGAGGAAAATTTTGTTTTAGTCACGGAGAAGCTTTTACTTACCTCCTGGGTGTGTGAATAGGCTCGGAATCGCTCGACTCCAACTCGCTGTCGACGTGCATTCGTTCGGCCCACGTTGCCTTCAAGTACGATATCCTTCTCGTGGCACGATCTTCGTCCGCTGACAGAAACAGACGAAAAATGAAAGTGTTTATTTAGAAGCACAAATGTATAGATTATCTTTCGATTACTTTCGTATACTTACCAATCTGTGCGTTCTTCTGCCGTCTGAACACAACTCCGTTACTGTGCATACCATTGTCCGTGATTGTACCTGTAAGTCATTGACTGGTATTAACGGACTTGAAATTTGAATTGTACATTGTACGGCCACAGAATGTAACTGACCATCTTGTCTTCTGGTCCCTCTTTCGGCACTTTTCTCGTCGACAGCAGAGCTCGCACTGGCATAAGTGTTCTCATTCTCGTTTTCGTTTTCGTTCTCATTCTCATTCTCATTCTCATTCTCGATCTCGCTCTGCTCTCTATCGGTGTCTGCTTGCCTCTGTGGCCATCGATGTCTACTGGCCTGTGAATTACAGCTCGCCGATTCCCAAGATTCCGCGCTGTTGCTGCGAATTCTTGGCCGCACAGTATCGTTGTCCGTGATCCTCGAACTCGACGTTTCTGCATATATTACACAACAAACGGATGAATGACACTCTCGAATATATTCGAAAACGACAATTTGTAGTGTTAGTGAATTCAGAATGGTGCGCTGTCGACACACAAACACGCATACGTCTACGAAACGGTATATCGTGCTTCACCAGATCAAAGCCGCAACATCGAAGGGTGCAGTGAACTGATTAGAAGGGCACAGAAGGGCGACAAAAAATGCATATCGGTGAACACAACATTCAACTCTGCTTTCTTTTTATTTTCTTCTACCTTCGAACGGTTTACTGTCGGTCGGCGGTTCACAGTGGATGCGTCTGCTGCCTACAGGTATTACTCTGTTTCCCTTTAATCCATTACCTAAATATTCATAGTAATATATCAAGAATAAAGCATATCGAACTCAGATGTTGGAAGTTATCGTCTAAACTTGTGCTGGTTGGCGTTACATTTTGCTAGTACAAGTAAGTAAATTTATTATCACAAGTTGTGTTGCATTATCTTTGTTATTTTTACGTTACACAGAGTTATCCTGAATATAATCCAAAAAATACTATCTTCTCGACAAATTTTTTATTATTTACTCGTAATATCTTCGAATAGGTTTCTGTTTAGAAATGTTCATTCGGAGTTACTACACACAACGGACGCGTTAGGCAACCATCACAATTTCTGATGCCGCTGTCTCTAATACAAGCCACGTTGATTTTTTTTATTTTTATGTATGGTACAGATTCTTAGACTAGATTCCAATTATCGTCAGATTTATATTGAACGTAACATGTACCAAAGATGTCGGACTAGAAAAGATGCGACAAAGTCTGTAACTTACCAGTATCCAAAGACTTGGTTTCTCTAGTAGGTACTGGTATTCTCCTCGGTTCTTGAGCCTCAGCCTTCGATTCGAATTCTCTCTTTCGTACGGCGACGTTAGGCACACTGCGCTTGTTAGATAATCTCGAGAGTTCGCTCTTGTACAAGCTGGTGCGATCCCCGGTGGGTTCGTCGTCGTCGCTGAGCAGACGTCCTGACTCGAACTGTTTGGCGCGCTTGGATACGATCTGAAGACCCTGCGGGAGCGCTGGCAACTTGTCGCTAGTTTTCTTGTCGGGTCCTGGAGAAGAAGGGAGAGACGAAGCGCCGTTTCTCGCCTCTTGCGACTGTCGTTCGCTGGAGAGCAACGCCGCCGCGCTGCTAATGTTCTCGTGTATCCGGGACAGAGTACCGACAAAGCTGGACTTGCTACCCGAGCTTCGATACGATTGTTGCTGGTGTCTATCCGTTTCCTGCGAACCGCGAATAGTATTATCGACACTACTTGGAGGTAAACCTACCACGACAAGTCAAATGACTGTTTCCAAACTTTTCTATACTGTCCTTATGTCCAATAAGAACGAATCATAGACAATTGTTTCGCGAAGCATTCGATTTTCTTTCTCGTAAAATACTTTTCCATTTCATTGAAAATAGCGTCTTTAAGACTAGTCATTTGTCCCATCACATAATACAATACATAAACGCGATACCTTATCGCGACGATCGTCGTAAACAGACGGAGAGCAACACAGTCTATCCGCCACGGTCTGCGCATCGTCCAGCGAGCGAGCGTTGGAAGCTTCATCGATGAAATCGTGTCGAGGGCTCGAATACTCTGGTTCGCCTTCGACAGCTACGTCAGTCTTGAGTCTCTGTTCGTTCCTACCGGTAGATAGTTTGTCCAATGTCTGCTTCCCGGAGAAACTTCTATCCTGAACTTGTCTCGGACACTGTTGATCCTGTTTCGCCTCATTTGGCGGCCATATTTGCTTCTGAAGCTTCTGCGGCCTCGCGTAGAACTCCCTCGGGATCGCGGTCGCATCGTTGGTGCGAATGGGAGACTCTGATCTATCGTCCGATAGAAACCAGCCGATAGGATGGCTTGGCCTTCGCAGAAATTCTTCCTTCTGCTCGAAACTCTTGCGTAACCTCGTCATGATTACAGAATCGTCGATACCAGAGTTCCCGTTTCTAAATCCGCTAGGGTTTCCATTTCTGCTCCCGTTCGTTCCATTCTCGAGAAGAATGGAGGTGGAGTCGTAGGAAGGCGCGCTCTCGTTGCGTATAGGAGACGAATCTCTTCTGGAGTCGATGCTGAACCTGGAACCGAGATCGCAGGATCTGAGGGCGTCCGTGCTCGCGTAACTCGCTGCTTCGAAGTTGTTCATCGTCCAGCTACCGGTGCTGCCCTCGCTGGCACGACGGGAGGCCACTCTTCTCGAAGCGGGACGGTAAATGGGCACCTGTAAGAGAATTTCGATTAATATGTTACTTTAATTCGCTATTTATTATTCGTTATTCGAAGAGAAATTCGTCCAACTGTACCTGGGGTTCCGCTCGAGACAAAGGGTATCCCGTCAAGTTCGAGTGCTGCTGCTGCTGCTGCTGCTGCTGCTGCTGCTGCTGCTGATGATGATGATGCTGATGATGAGGTTGGTAATACTGTTGCTGCTGATATTGATGACGATGCTCTTCCACGTTCCCACGAGGCGACTCCCCGAGCCTAACCCGCTCATATATCGGGTCCTTGATCCTGTCGTAAATCTGATCACTATTATTTCTAGAATAAATTGATTCTGGACGCGTTCTATCGTATATGTCGTATTTATCGTATCCCCTATCCGACTGGATCGCGTTCGAACCATCTTCCGTGGACGTTTGTTGTTGGCTTCGTAATCGGACTTTTTCGTCGATGGACTCGTAACGACCAGGCGCCTCTTGAAAGGATTTGCAACGATATGTTCCGCTTCTCGTCGACTGCAACTGGGTTTGCCCGTTGCCGTTCGAGCGAGACTGCTGATTTTCTTTGGACAATTCGTTGGATCGAGCGTCCTGATCTCTATAAGAGACCGAGTCGTCGATGGGTCGATCGGATTCGGATTGCTGGATGGAACTTGGCGCGGAACATACCCAGGACTGCCTTGTTCGCGGCGACAATCCTGGAAACATACTGATAGACCTGCGTTGCTTCTGAGTGCTTCTTTCAGGCGAACGCAACCGTGGTCGTTGATTCGTTTCGGGGTTGTGAGCAGTCTCGCCAAAGTATCGCTGCAAAATGTCGTCCTCTTTGGAGACCACGAGAAGTCGCAGCCAGGGTCCAGCCTGCTGGATACGTTGAACCACTTTCGCGTACTGTTCGCCACGGGTTGGCTTGCCGTCCACGGAAACTACTCGGTCGCCTGTGCGCAATCCTGCTTCCGCTGCAGGCGAATTTCCTCGCACTTGTTTCACGAATATCGTGTCCATCGGCTCTTCGATCCTCGTTCGCTCGTGTCCAGGCAACATCTACAGAAAATTCACGTGAATCTTGGCGAATGTTTACGCTTTGTACAGAGTATAGAATAATTGCGAGTATAGAATTTAATAGAGTATTCCAGGATTTTGCTAAAAATCAAACTTGATTTAATAATTTATGCGTTACTGTAAGATACGATTGCGAAATCACAGCCTCGAAGGTTTGTACAGCTAATCTATTCGGCAAATACTTTAGGTACGTTAACACCTTCAAAAAATGTTCATATTTCTCACATCTACCGAACAGCTTCGTTGACATTGGCGTCATTTCCATAAATGTTGGTGAGGCAGTCGAAAAATTGAATAGTCTAAATATTAACGCATTAAGTGCCTGAGACGTACATAAGCACGTCTTCCACGGACTGCCCTCAAACGACCGGATGCGTCATTCATTTGGACGTCATAGGCGATCGCTTATAGAGACGAATAAATGACGTGCTTATCTATAATAAACCTATTCTAGATAAGTTACAACGAATCGAATTTACCAAAGGAATACAACAATGAATTGTATCGATAATATCAGAAAATGTGAAAGAATCCTAGTTGAAAGCGACACATACGCAACAAGACTCGGGAGGATAGACGATGAAGTGACGGAGGGTGAAACCAAAACCATTGTCGCTGCGGCGCAACAACAAAGTTCGCGGGCCACGTGGCGGTGAATCGTTTCGTCGAGTGCTGCCAATCTTTGCTACGGTTCCAGCTCCGACGCCGACGGATCCCCCAGTTCCCGTCGCCGCTGCTGACACTGACGGTGCAGGGGCTGAATTCGCACCACCGTGTTCTACCTGAAACAAATTCCAATTACCAACGCTGTTCTGCAAACTTCTTTACCGACCTATCATTCTTACTTATTACTAGACTACGGATTCTTGTGCATTTATCTATGAAAACATCCATAGATGCAAAAGAATATAAAATACCAAGAGATATATAATATACACATTACACCCCCCATTTATAAGACAGGACAAACTTATCTATAAGCTTAAATTCTTCTTCTGTATCGACGAAAATATGAATTTGCATAAAAGGAAGAATGTTGGAAACTTTAGAGGGCTGGCCGATCGGTTTCTCTTTCCCCCATCCAGTCCCGTTCCGTCGCGGAAGCGAGATTCCACAGTTTTGCTCACCAAAATAAACCGAATCAAAGTTTGGCACGATCATTTGGTTTTACGTACCGTGTGCGCCTGCCCAACGAACCCTTGGGAATTATTTCGGTCCTCAGCCATCGTGCCGTCCCCTGAAACAGATACATAATTTAGCGTAATTGTAAATTCGCACAATGAAAGTAATTCTCGATCGATTCTGGAACCTGGACACTGGAATACGACCGTATACGCATCGTTTAGCAATACCTCGATGCACGCGTATATTCATAGTATTTACAGGGTCTTGTCGAGCCCGGCTACTTTCAGTCACGCTCGCTATACAAGGTGTTCCTTTAACGGGACCATTTTGATCTAGAATTTAATCTCAGTTTACTTTGACGATACGAGCCGAATATTTTTATGAGCAAACATATTCTGTCAGGGGTGTATTTTATAAAACCTCAAGGTCTACGATATTTCTTTAATAGAACGATATTATATGTATGTATAGTATATGTATGTATAGGGGTAACCCAACCTCAACATTATTATATAAACATAAACGGTTTGGATAAGATAACGTTATAAATAAATAACGTTAGAGATACAAGAAAAGTAAAGTGGTATTCTTAAAAGAAAAAGTTAAACGATTGTATAGATTTTTACTAATTTTATATGGCTCGGTAATTCTTATTAAGAAGAATCATATCGCCATCCCCCTTCCTTTCACCTTCCATCCTTCCAATCACGCTCCTCGTTTCTCGTTTCTCGAGTGCTACGAGTAAAAGATATAAATATAAGAATATATGTATAACGAAACACCCTGTATACTCTTATTAATACACATACGTACATACGTCGGACGGTTAAGCGAACCAATCTACTTTCTCTGAGACTCGACACACTTTCATGGTATTATCCACGGGTACAAGATTATATTGACAAAATTTCTTTTTCTTTCACAACCGCAGCCGCCTGCATCGCCGTACGAAAAGAAAAGAATCGTTTCTTTTTTATCGCAAGTTTCCCCTTTTATCGATTCCTTTTCTTCATCTCGTCTACCTCTATCCTAAATACATCCGATCGGCTTAAAAATTCCAACACGCGTCCTTGACATTCGATACACTAATTTCCTCAACACTCTATCGCGGTCTAATGTTCCAAGAACGCGTGCAGATTATATTTAACATGCGTTACGTACACTTTTGTACTGCGCGAAATCTGCAATCTGATCGTGCTAATAAAAAAATAATAATTAGTAACATCGTCTTATAGATGATAATCGACTAAACGCCGTCTAAAAATTAATTAAAAATGAATAATCATTACGATGCGTGGCTTTAGAAAGCACGAATAGTCAAAAACGTTTCAGTCTTATTGGAACGATCGACGGTAGATACGCGCTAACCCTGACGAAAGAACACGCATCGGAACGTGGAAAATTACGAGTGTTTCTTGTTCGCCTCCTCCCCCCCTCCCCCCTCCCCATCGGCCACGAACCTCTGACATCTTAAATAGATTTCCCGACTTCTATTCAAATAGAACACGAAGAATTGCACCAACGTGCGCGGTGTATCGCGAATAATTCCGTTTTCATGATAATCGAACGCCATCGATGTATCGCATTGCGCTCATCTTTGTCAGTTTCGCTTTACCGACTGTATCTATCCTGGGATAACTTCTGTAAACTGTGATTTCTGGGGTCACTCGAATATCCCCTTGAACTTAATCCGAGTCAGATTATAAAACAGTCTTCGTTGAACCTCGCCCTTTCCCCTTACTTCGTACTACTCCTCGTATTTACATTTTCTCTCTTGGCTCGATATAAAAGAACGTTATATCTTGGTTCGTCCTAAAATGAAATTAATTACGTAGTTACGTAAACGCGGAACGAAAGAAATTTTAGAATGAAGCGAGAAAATTTGGTACGTTCTAACTTGATACCGGAAAAGTTCTGCAACAACCCGCCTTTTTTATTTTTTCTTCACCTTGTTTCACCTGCCCCCGTGACGTTCGACAACTCGAAACAGAAACGAACACGTCCGTTTTCACGGTTACCACGGCTTATCGAGAAGGATCACGTTTCGCGCGCGCAATAGAGACTTTTCAAACATCTAAATATAAGTCGACTATTCGTATTGCGACTACCGAAATACCTGACTCTGCCCTTTTCCGTTTTCACCGTTGTTCGTCGAGACGAGATCGGACGAATCTCGACTCGTTCTCGATTCCGCTATCTACCGTTGTAACAATAATATTCTTTAATCATTTTGCTCGTCTTTTTTATATTTCCAAGCAAAATTGATTCCATGCAGCATCGATCTATTCGTTCTAAAAATAAAACACATGATAGCTGATTCGTATTATCGACATACGGGCTCGATCGTCCATTAACAACCAAGTCTGCGATTTTTGTGATAACTGTACGACGAGGAAGTAACGAATGTGCTGCTTTGTATTCTCTGCTACAGACGTTGAGGATGTTTTCTTTTTTTTAGAAATTAGAATGAAACTCGGTTAAGTCAAGTGAATGAGATTAGAACCTGAGATTACTACAAAAATTAGTCCATTTAATACCAAATAAAGCAAAACAAGTTTCGAAAGCAAAGGGTTCCTAAATAAGTATCGATACATTTGACCACTGCATCAGACACTGTCAATCGATGCTTCGATCTTGTAACGGTTCTTTAGAATGCTTAGAACGAATCCAAGTCGACTTCTAAACTCCTAACACGGAACACTGCCACCATGGTCAATGTGTAATAGTAATACATCTCGAGTGTTTATACAAGGTCTCCTATAGATTATAGTACAAGTTGGAAAGAAATTGTTTGGTGATTGTTTGATCGGTATGTTGTAGACCGGTTAAACACATACACTGGACTAATTACAACTCTCTGGCACACACCCATCAGGCTGAAATGAAATCCTGAACATTGAAAAAGTAGTACTTAAATATTCCATTATCTGAAATGTATTCAGTGTTTGAATACCCATAAAATGCCAATATTCCATTATCCATAATAGTAATATTCCGAGTTGATTTATCGAATGTGAATTCCTGTAAATTATTCAAATAGACCAGGCCTGGTTGCGTACGCAGAAAAATCAGGACTGCACCTAAATCAGGTACAGTATACACACCTTTAGTAGGAAGTGTCGCGCATCGAGTGCTAGCAGCGCCTCCGTGATTACTTTGTCGTCTTCCGTGATGCAGCGATAAATTAACTTGTCCTATGAAATTGCACTCGTTTCTTTGTTTTTCTTCTCTTTAATAGAAAGTTCATCCACGCCAGGTGTACGCGGATGAACCGAAAAACGAGGCGTTTTTTAACGCGTTCGTGGTATAGTACTCTCGCCGTAAACAATTTTTCGGCGGCCTACGAGCCTCTTCTTCGATGGCATAGTCCTCTTTGCCTGAACGACCGATCAGCCAAATCACTGTTTAATTAAATACCTTCCACGGCAGGCACACGAATCGCAAACGGAACATTTGGCATTCAAGACACCACTAGGAACCTAAACGATACACTGCACGTATTTCGATCACTCTGGCACCATCGATTACGGTGACTTTTTCTCTCGACTTAGGTTCGAAGAAGAAATAGCAGCCGACCGTCCTCCACGAGCGCGACACACGTCAATTCAATCGACGCCTCGCATACTTCACAGTTCACCTGTACGACAAAGGTTAGCTTACGAAAGCGGCGTCGACCATTTCCGCTTGCTGTTTCCGCTAGCTTTGCGAGAAAGGGAACATACGCTGGATCGTTTCAACGTTTTCCAGACGCGACATCGATACGACACCGAAAGTGGCACTTAACGTACACGACACGATACGATACGACACGGTATGGGCACGGTAACATGGCGGCTCGATAGAGTCGAGCATACAGAGACGACAACCGACTCTATATAGACCGATGGCCAATGGAAGTCGATCAACAAGAACTCTCGATGTTTGTTACGATACTCCTCCACGATTTTTCGTTATTTCAAATTCGATCCGTTGGCACGGAAATGTCAAGAAACGCTATGCTAGCGCCCGCCATTATTCCAGACCGTCTTCCTTTTCTTTTCACCTCTTCTTTCCTCTCCAGCCGCCAACTCTTCTTCCCCACACTTCAAACCTCTCCAGACTATCCTTTCCGCCCCGCCAATCATCTCGCTTCTCTTTTTCTCGCAAACTCTTCATCTCTCTTTCTCTCTTTTCTCACCTTTCCGACTATCCCCATCTGTGTGCCACGGTACACGCAAGCGACGTCTATCCACGAACGTATCGACGGCCCGTATATCGACTCTCGATAACGTTACCTTCACCAACGACACTGTTTTATCACTTTGTGCCGGTTCGAATCTTATCTATTATATACTTGTGTTACTGTTACTTTACTCCCACAAATAATTTGCCACATTCAACGTGTAAAACTCGTTAAACTCGAAATCAATAGAAGCAATTTAATTTAAAAAGTAACCATCTAACGGTAAGAGTCTGTATTTTTCAATTTGATTCGAAATTACCAAGTCGCGATTCGTGTAAGCATCTTTCGGTATCGGACGCACCGCCATCCAAGGAAAATGAAAAGTGCTCGAATTCAATTCTCTTGTTTCATTGATAAATTACAAAGGAAGTAATTTAATTTGTACAATACGATAGAAAAGCCAGGCGATAAAATAAATGTTCATTTCAATCTGCAACGGTTCCAGAGACAAGCGTATCCAAAGATATGAAATACGAGATATATGACGACCATGAGCACCATATCCATCCAAAAGTTAACTTGGTCGAAGTCGTAACGTTGCAACACTCCCGATCCATCTGTGATGCAGGGCAATTGAGGATCGATCCCTTCGCAAGCTGTCATCAAGAGAAAGAATATATTATTATCTCTTTTTACACCTTTAAGATTAGCTAATCCACTCAGTAGAATTTCGATTTCCCAATGTCTTGCGTTCCTCTTTTATCTACTATCGGTAAAAAGTGACAAAGACACATGTTCGTAAAAAATTTGACACTGGCTTTACCGAATATCTAAAGCAGTACCGTACTTGGAAATTGCAAGGCCCTGTTTAGAATAATTTTATCCGTCCCTAGATTACTTCCACTTACATATATTGCGTATTCCGTTCCATTGAAGAATGCTAAGTGCTTCGCTCGAGTGTAGTAGCCAAGAAAGATATTTCACCCATCGAATGTACACTGGTAACGATCTTAAATTACAGAAAATATCGAGCATACGTTACGAATATTTTCCTTTCGAAATCAAAATCGCGATAAAATATATACCCAAGTTTGAGAAAGGGCCCCATAGTGATCATGAGAACGTAATCGAAGGGTACCAAGTACGCCATCGCCAATGGTACGCTTTCGAACGCCGTTGAGAAAAAACATCCTGAAAAGAATACGAGTTAATAATCGTTTTTATTCTCTTCCCTTTTTTTCATCAATTTTGGACGCTCCAGATTAAAAGTATGTTCGATTCTCGTTATTATCGGTTCCATTCGGAATCGCCACCGCCCACTAAGCCGCTCTATTAGCGGGTGAGCTCTCATGTGTAGCGATCGTCATGTGTAGGAACGAACAAATTTAAGTTTACAGAGTAGCTTAGTAAGCAGTGGGTTGTAGCAATACTTGGTAGCAATAGGGTTATAATTTAAAGGGAATGTACCGCAGGCAGTAGACACGTTAATCGTAAGCAGAAGGACGAGTAACGTCAACCCAAATGCCTCTGCGCTATTCCTTAATCCAGCCAACCAGTATATTATCGTCGCGAACAATAGTGGCTCCACTATCAATCCTGGTACCTGAAATTCGAAAAGTTGTTGAAATTCTTGAAAGTCTCTTCGAACAATAATCTATCTGCGATAGACACTTGCCAAAGAAAGCATTCGTGCGACGTAGTAGACATGAATCGGATACATTCCAGCTCGATACTCTCTTCGAAGAAGTGGCAGCTCCTGCGGTATCAAGGCTAGCGTAGCGTACATCGGGAAGAATGCATTCTCGGATACCAAAATGAAAATTACGCCTTGCGTAGCTTGAATTCCGAGTTGATCCATGTTGACGGAACCCACGAAGCACAGGCCAGCGATTAGAGCCACGCTCTGGCAAATTTTCAATTTTCAAATATAACCTATAACCTATCGATAAGCCTCTCGTCGTCAAGGCTTATCGATATCGACCGATTGTCTACTAATCGTCTTTTTTCTTCGACATTTATGAATCTTCTATTATGCTTTTATGATAACAAATACTTTGTTTAAATATGGTATCAGATTCAATTACGAATTATAAGTATACGCACGAGACAGTGTTTACCATGTTTTCAATTATCACCAGTCGGTAAAGTGTTGAGAACACGTGTATGAATTGTTCTTTCTTTCTTTTTTTTTGTTTGTTTGTAATGAAAATGTTTGTATATGTAATTTGACATAATCTGACTTGTTTCAATTCTATTCGAGAGCATTTCCTACAGTTTCTCGATATATATCACATCTACCATCGTGTTCCGAGACGATTTACCTTCGGAAGATATGGAGAAAACAATGCTAACGGCATCCGATCGACATATGTTGTTGGCACTAGAAAAAACGTCGCCTGCGCCATCTCATTTCAGTCGTGTACTCGCATGTTTTATAGTTAGCTCATCGACGGCGCTGCTTATCATCATCTCAGAACGGTATGGTATTTGTATTTGATGTATTCGTTGTTCAACATGCGGGGACTTACTACTTTTTGAAGTATTCTAACGATCTGCACCGATGGATCCCTCAGAACTTGCAGAAAGTCTCGGTAAACCAGCCAGTAAAGTCGCGAAAAGTATCGCGATCCTTTCTGCCTGCGTACAGGAACGAAAAGCAAAGATGTAAAGTGGTTGAAGAAAGAAAACCATCATGGATATTTGGTAGATACTCACGCGATTGATTCAGAGTCGAGAAGCAACATCGCAGGCGACTAAAAGAAGATCGGTTAACGTGAGTACTTTTATCCGATGAAACGTTTAGGTAAAAAAGGGTTAATCAATCATCTTTACGCCGAGTTTCGTTCCAAGGACGCATACAAAGAAAGTCGTTCGACTGTTGTAAATGCCCAAGGTCCACTTTATATTATGTTCTGTATATTATTCGTGTTCGAAAGCACGCTCATACGAAACAGTATGTTTGCTAGATCGAAAGAGTTTCTTACGTTGGAAGAGTGGCCCAACTCAAGTTCCTTCATCAAAATATAATCGATTTCATTGGAAGCCTCGCTAGTCAAAAATACGTCGCAGACTTTGCGCGTCACTTCCTCCCCGCCATTTTCATCCCTCGATCCAGTGGCCACGATCGCTATCAGGTAATCGGCTGGATTGTAATTCCGCGGACACTCGTATCCCTGACTGAACAATCAATTGGACGAGAAACTACATGTAGCGAGCGTCTATTATTGTCATTTCTACCAAAACAATTGAACAGTATTTATCTCACGAACGTTATTAGTTTTCCGTTCTCCATGTACCTTGCAAAAAATTGGACCGCCCATTCGGTACGACCCGCGAACGCTACTCGACCATCCGCGATTAAGATTATTCGATCGAACGAGTCGAATATAGCGGAGCTCGGTTGATGTATAGTACACAACACTGTTCGTCCTTGACCAGCGAATGTTTTCAACTGCGAAACCAAGGAATTCGCCGAATGAGAGTCTTGGCCAGTCGTTGGTTCGTCCAAGAACAATATTTTCGGATCGATCAGCAACTGGAAACATTGAGATAATTCTTGAGAAAAGGTATATAAATACAGAGAAATTTCGTATTTTTAATTGTATCGTACTTCTGTAGCAAAGGCCAATCTCTTCTTTTCACCTCCAGATAACACTTTGTCGTCGAAGCCGTTGCCGATTCGCACGTCGCGTCTGCTCGCCAAGCCAACGTTTCGCAACAACCCATCGATTTTCTCACGGATATCCGCTATTCGTGTCCTCTTGTCGAGCTTCATTCGTGCCTGCAACAACGTTCCAGCAAAACGAGAAGAAACTGCATCTATTTCTATCATTTGCGTTTGTCTTTTTAACGGATTACGTACCATGAACCAAAGGTGTTCGATCACTGTCATTGTCTCGACGAATAGATCGTCTTGGTGCATGTAGCCACTGTTTACCATCATGTACGACGAATCCACTGGAACACCGTTTGCTCGTATCTCGCCGTGAACCAAAAGTTCGGCTGGAACGAGTCGACAACGCGTTACAGGCTGTTCTTTAAATATTAGCTTGTTATTGTACGTGACTGAATCGTCCACAATTGATTGTTGCTCGATTACTGTTACAACATCAACTGCTTGCAAGAAATAAGGCTGTCTGTTTATAAATATAAACATTGCCACATAAAATAACTGAGTGCAAGTCGATAAATTAGAATTAGACGAACGATAAAGAGAGGTAAAGATACTTACGTCCAGTACGAAAAGCTAGCGCCGTCATCAGCGAACTTTTACCAGCTCCGCTGGATTAACATAAATCATATTTATCATTTCCAGCAACGAGGTTCAACGAAATTTAACGTAAACGAAGATCAGTGGCGACTTGGAGTCGCCTCCTGACTGCAAATGGTTAAACCTCGCGCGTAAAGTGTAACAAGTATGTTACCTCGCACCGATGATCGCCGTTAGGTCGCCAGGTCTTGCTGCACCCCGCACTGAAATGGATCATCGACCGCAGTGTTATCGACCATCTGTTCGATCGAATATCCGAGATCGTTTCATCCGACTTGAAAAATTGACACTTTTCTCTTTAAAAAAAAAAAATACTCGTCGCTACTGTATCGAATACTTTGAACATCAATTTTTCGACTCGGAATACCAACGACCAAGGCCTCCGTAAAAAGTCAAATCACACACCGTTGTCGACCAATTGTTTGCACACGTTTCTCCTTCCAGGATCCATCGCGTATACCGAGAGATCACACCAGGAAAGCGTCACGCCTCCCGACCTGGTTGCATCCGTTTCCCTCGGGTTCTCGTAATTGTTCCGCGACCAACGCGTTTCCTCGAAAATGTTCATCGCGAGACCGAGTTCTATTCGTCTGTTTCGATTGCTTCTCGAGTTTGAAATTTCACCATTAATCCCCTGCTGTTCTACGTCGAGAGAGACCCGACAGAACTCTACCAAAGTCGGAAAATCTGCAAAGAATTAATCTATCCTTTCGCGCTCGGATGTCCCCTCTGAGGGGACATCGTACGTCTAGGAAAGTTTGTTAGCGATTACGACCAGCACAGCGACCGAGCGACCGAACCGATAGAACCGAGACCGAGTCGCACCGCATACGATATCGCCACTGAATTCAGCTCGCGGTGGCTCTTGTCTTGCAGCTCTCGCGTATCCTTCCCCTTGTTCCTTCTAGGACTAGTACTACACCGGTGTTCAACGATATGCTTACCCTTGATGCACGCATTCCTTTTTCTTTGTACGATTTCATGTTTACTCTATGCGTTTCCAACATTACGTAACTCGTAACCATCAAGAGAAAAGACAAATTTATAGAATATTTATAAGTACATGTATGTACATGCATACATACACTCACGCGTGTACATACATGGGCACGATTATATTATTCAATAAAACGAGAACTTGTCATGTTCTCGTACATTATGGGCGGCAATGTATTAAATTCGTTTACTTCGTTTTCTCCTCCAGGTTGTTTTTTGCTTCAAGATTAATATTTTCTTTTCAGAATTTTAATACGGTAAAGACGTACTATTGTTATTATTATTGTTATTGCGAGCATTAATGAAACTGTTGTCTGAAAGTAACGAAGCGAGCATGTTAAATTCGTTTACGAGCAAGTCAATTAAAACGTTAAGCCACTTTCCATTATGACGAGTATTATTCCACGAGCGACTGTTTAAAAATTGAAAGACGAGGGGAGGAAACGGGGCCAGATTAGACGTATTATAGTAATCGAAGAAGGAAACCGTATATGCGCCTCGCATAAGGATTATGCGTCGTAGGAATTCTTTACTACGTGTCTTGTTCTTTTTTATGTTCTTCTTAAGTACCGATATCTCTGTCAAGCTTCTCGTTCTCTCAAATCGCACGAACCAAGGAAATCTCTTCGTTTCTAGAATCGATAAATAGTCGAAGAAATTAATTAGTTTAGGAATTAGTTTATTCTATAGCAATTTTATTTGCCAAGAAGAGTATAAAAAATAAAATCGTTTCTCATGGATTTTCATATTCCGCCATATTGTTTCTCGAGTATTCAACTTTAATATCCTTCGTAGCGCATATACTCATATACTCTTCTTTCAAGTAGTAGTGTCGGATGACACTTGCCAGGCGATACTCTTATCAGCCGATCTCATCTCTGCCACTCACTTTTCCAGGCTCTATCTCGGTACTCTTGTCACCCCACTATAGGCTCATGTAACTTACAAGTCATATACTAACGTCTGAACATTTGATAATAATTCAATCTTTACCACGCAGCGGCATGTAGAACATCTTGTTATATTTTTGTACAATCTCTTAGAATCTCTAATTCGAATACCTCTAATTTCTATTTTCAGATATGTGTACTACGCATAAGTACGACTGGGATTTCTTTCTCTTTTCAATAGTCGCTCGCACGGTATGAGTGACAACCGGTTTGTCAAAGATATCGGCCTCCACGCTTGGAAGGGTGTCCACCGACGGTGTCTGTTGCTCGCCATCCGCAACAGACTCGTAACCCGCAACAGTGTAACAGGAAATACCGAGACATCCAGTCGTGTTCGAGTTGCGTTTTACCTCGGCTGCTCGTTAACCTTTTCTCGTGATTTTTTTCAATCCCTTTCTTTCTCCTTGCGGTAAAGGCGTGTCGCCTTTGAGCAACGGTTGGATGGCTAGGGAGAGGGGGCAACGACGTCCAGGAAGCGAGAACACGTGTACTCTCGTAGAAGAGAGTACTTTAAAAGAAAGTAGCTACGTAGACATAAGCATGGTTATTAAATTAGATTGGAGTTTCGAGAACACGAGCTTGATCGTTCCATTATAAATGTTTTCACTGTATGCATAGAGAAACAATTATTACTTCTTATATATTCTATTATATTTCTTATGTTGGAACAACTTCGTGTTGAAATAGGTACAGGAATAGGATCTTGATACTACGATACAAATACATGCGATACAATTCACAAAACATTTTTAATTGCTTAAAAACAGATTGTACAATTAGGAGGATGTAAACATTGATCGTTGATGTATTAGACGCGGTGCGTAGGTACAAAGATCAAAGAAACGACACGCTGTTCCTTACACAGGATCTGAATTGAAAATTTGTTGTTTCAAGTTACTACCCTGGTGGTTGTGCGCAGCCACCGATACGGCGACAGTGCTAGAGTTGCACTGGCACTACTGGCGGTAGTACATTAGCATTAGAACCTCGATTACAACACGAGAGATTCGTTCGCTCGAATGTACCGACAAGTAAAATCGAAGAAGGATAAGTAACTAGTAACGACCATACGTAGCAGAGATATACCGTGTAACTGGGCTTCCGTCTGATAGTTGCTTTGATCGTCGAACAAACTTGAATCGCTAAAAAAATGGCCAGTCCTTATCTGTACTAATCGAGATTCCAATGCGTAGGTGGAAGCATGAGTTTCACTGTCCCAGGGAATACCATCATCAGCCACCTGACTAGTAATCGTGTTTCTATCTACTTTGTGAATAGTCTTCACTCTTTGAACACCAACACGAATCAATGAAAAAAAAAATACTAGTCAGATATTTATCAATGCCCTCTTGTTTGTCCCTATGATGTTCCTTGAGATACTCCACCTATCTAGGCGGAGATCTTTCAAGCTTCCGTCTTTACACATTTCGATTTCACTTTCTTCTTATCTCTGTTTTATGTTCGCTGATTGCGTCGAGTTTTCGAGAGCAGCGCAAGGAACGCCAGGAAACGAAACGCGGCGATCAAGGAGAAGAGGCATACGATATCCGTCCAGAAGTGCTCCTAAAACCAAAAACAAAGCACATGCTTATAATATAGATATAGAAGACAACAATTAATGTATGCAAGTAGAAATAAGTATTTAGTCGATACCGAAGCAACGAGACCGTATACCTCTTTAAAATTGAATATTTGCAGAACCATTCGTCCAGATTTTGGACACGTTGCGTTACTTCTGGTACACTCTATAACATCCACTCCGGACCATTGATTGATGAGAAGAGCTTCGTTGCCGTAGCGAAACCAGGACAGGTAGGAGAACCATTCGAAGTAGAATGGAATGGATCTACGACATTTAACGGATGCAATTTTTATGTTTATATAGAAACGTCATGGAATCGAGTAAATGCGTATCGTATAAAGGGTGTATCACATAGTATTACATAGTACATAGTTTTATATCGATATAATCTGCTTTTAACGTTCAACATTTTGAGTTGTAGGCCTTACGCAGTGTTCAAGAAGAATCCACCAAACAGCAAAAATGGTATGATCACCGGTGGTCCGATGGACAACGCCATGGACAAGCTGTCGCTGATGCAGGATATCAAGTAACCTAGAAGTAGTCAAGTAATCTTATCGTAAAACTTGTATTAATTCTCGAAATGAATGAATTTTTAGACAACCTGTAGAGTCGACCTGTATTACCAACATCGAGCTTACCAAAGGACGTAGAAACGTTTGCGACTAAAGCAACGATACCGGCTGTGACGAAGAAATGATCGACCCCTGAATGTAGCCCAATCATTGGATACGCGATAATGGTGAAGAGCAGCGGCACGGCTACAAAGACAGGCGCTTCCGCCAGCGTCTTGCACAGGAAGTATACATCTGTACGATACATGCCGTTTCTGTGCTCCCGTAGGAATATCGGTAACTCGGCACAGAAAACCTACGTTTAAAAATTTACCAATTATTCTAATAGGATTTTAGATTAATAACATTAATAGGATTTTAACGCTAAACCTACCACCCAATTTAATTCCATCGAAAATATCTTTACATTTTATTGAAAAAAAAAGTGTCTTTAAGACTCATTTGTTCCATCACAGTAGAAATTGTAATGCGTGAATGTTGGTAGGTTTAGTGTTAACAGGAGTATTCTTACATTTATAACGGCGAAAACGTTCTGAAACGTCATGTTCGTAAGGAATATAAACAAAGCACCATTAATGTTCATTACTCCGTCCTGGTCGAGTCGTTGATCGTAATAGACGACTCCAATCAACAGCGACACCATCTGCGACAAGATAAATTCGCATAGAGATTACTTTTATTCTTGATAAAGTAATTCCAAGATAAATGAAAGCGAATGAAATTCTCGACTTTTTAGTCGAGAGCATGACCTACGACAGTCTGTAATAGGCGAATTTTAATGAGGATCGGCTCCTTGATAACCGACATCCACGAGCGCCAGAAGACCGCGCGGAATTGCTCGCACCAGCTTGCTTTGTACGGCGAACGATTCTCGGAATGTTTCGTGTCGCGCAGAGAGTCTTCGAATTCACCGTTTATCGCTTCCGCCTCCAACGCAATTTTGATGCCTTGATCGCTCCTTTGAAACGCGTCGCAGACAGTGTTTACCGCGTGACGGCAGGACACCTCTCTGCCTGGCACGACCGCCAACATCTGAACGAAGTAATCTGCAGGATTGTAATTACTGGGACACGCAGCGCCTAATCTGAAACGTTTCGTTTGGTTTTATTGAAACGATGAAAAAAATATGAATCGTCAAGATTTATCAACGTTAGATTTCTTCTATTTATCTACTGACGTTTCAAAGAAAGTGCAAGCCTGCGAAGCTGTACCCATGAAGGCCACCCTTCCCTCGGCCATCAGCAAAATCCTGTCGAAAAGGGCGAATAGCTCCGAAGAGGGTTGGTGCAACGTGGCGACGATCGTCTTGCCGCGCGCTAATACATCAATGAACGATGGATTTATTTCTTGCGATTTTTAATGTACGAGGAGAAGAGACGTACCAGCCAGAGCCTTCAAAACGGATACCACTTGATGCGCCATAAAGGAGTCCAGCCCTGATGTCGGCTCGTCGCAGAACATCAATGGCGGATCGGTGAGAACTTCGGACGCAAACGATAGCCTTTTCATCTCGCCGCCAGACAGTCCTTTGATTCGTCCTGGTTGACCTATCACGGTATTCCTACATTTTAGTAAAGCAAGCTGCAAGAAAAATCACGGTACAAGGCAACGGAAACAAGAAAATCAACGTGTATGAACGGGCGAATGCATTACAAACACATGGCTGATGAGAATAAATCTTACCTCATTGATGACTTCATTTACTCGACGGATCCTCTGTGCCATAGGTATTCGTCGGTCCATGCGTACCATAGCCTGAAAGAGAAGATGCTCCTTAACGGTCAAAGTGCCGAGAAATAGATCGTCTTGCTGGACGTAAGCGGTTCTGGATGTCAGTATCGTGGAAGAGACTCGTTGACCATTGGCTGCCATTAGTCCGGATACGGTTACCCCGGTGCCCGAGCGAAACGTTAACGCGTTCAGTAACGTTGTTTTTCCCGCGCCTGAGGATCCCATGATCACCAGCAACTCGCCTGGATACGCTACGCCGCAGACTGCAACAAGACTTCGATGTAACTTTAATGTAATCTACATGTATTCGTATGAGCGTATACACAGCTTTGAAAATATTAATGGTATTAAATGGTATCGGGTACCAGTTGTCGAAGAAATAGGAATACACAACAGAGTTAGGAATATCGATGGAAATACGGATATTGTTACCAATATCAACAACGACATCGATACATCGAAATATTAATGGAGATGTAAATACTAATATTAGTGCTAACGCTAATATCGATATACACTTAATTCGACAACTTTCTTGCTATAATTTCCTCGAATTGAGCAAACCTTAATTTCATACCATCTTTCAACAGATGCTTCCTTTCGATTAGCTTCCTTCTGTTAACGAACACTCGATCCAACAGTCTATCACTTTTTCTAGAGACGTACACGTTTAGATCGCTCCACGTATACGTAATCGACTCGCTGGTTACATTTCCAACAGAACGCGCTGAAACTGAGTTCGCATTCGCGTTCGAAGAACGCAAGATCGGTTTTACTCCAAACGACGTTTCGGAACTGGTCCCACGTGATGCTTCGTCCCTGCCAACTCCTTCCTGCGATCAACAGAGTACGAGGAAAATACAAGAAACATTCTTGGAAAAACATTACATTTAAAACTGTGAGACCTCCAAGGCCACCAGTAAATGTAAACAAAAGGTTCCCTGCAAACGTTCGTATCGCTTCGGATTATTTGATCTCTCCATCGTTACGCAGCCGTAACATAACTTACGTTTACATAATTCGACGGGTTTTCAACAAAGCGTGACTCGAGACACCATTGAAAAATTTTAGTTTCAGCATCGTCTATATTCAATAACAGCAAACAAAGTAAGAAGACGAAAAAAAGTGGAAGCCACACATTTGAACGACAACCCTCGACCATGAATTTAACGAAGCCAAACGTTCACCCTACGTGGGATATCGAATAGTGTTTCGCGCGCCTCTATCAAGTTACACCATGATGCAGGGATCGGTATGGAATATTCGCCACGATTGATACGAAAATACCATAAGAAAATACCATATTCCTTACCAACGAGATCGCATCATAGGAGGTTATGTGTGGTTTCTGTCCGCAGGTGGTCGACCCTTTCGTGGAAATTAGCGGTTCGGTTTCCTCCGTGGCCGTCATTCTTTTCTCTATTTTCACCAAACTGTACCGATCACCGTTGCGCGCAATATTTCTTGGGATCGTTCCACGGAACCATGTAGCTCGGTGATGTACGAACGAAAGAAATCAACGGATCCGCGGAGACATCCTCTGCGTGTCGTTTACAACCGAATCGCGTCCAATCCACGGGTAAACGATTCGCAAAGGCAATAAAAGGATTCCCTGTGAAAGATAATCGTCACTCTCAATCGCGATAGTAAATTCCAAGCGTTACTTTTCGCTCTTTTATAGGGTAACATTTATATATAAATTTTATATAAAAATACTAGTTGATGGTGTATTGAAAAACAGTCATCGCAGTACGCCCTTTCACCTCGCCTCGGTATAATACTCTCTTATATACATTATATACATACATACATTCTATTTTGTATGTTTTATTACTGGGAATGAATTCGATAAATGCATCGAAAAACAAAGTAAGGGTTCGGTTGATTTTTATAAAAATAGTCTCGCATCTGAACTTTCATCGAGAAGATTCTTCGTCACTGGTGGTTCGCAATTTAATTATTTTTTTATACAACTGTTCCAATTCGAAGGATCACGTATAACATTTAATAACGATTTATAATACATGCGTGTTACAGATTTATTTTCTAACATAAAAATGGTGCGAGTGTCGGAGCTATATTCGCTTACCTTAACGATACCAGCAGGGCGAGACGACCTTCCCAATGTTTTGATGGATGGACCTGCAGATTCGTCGCGGTTACACTTGACGCTCCCGTATAGTTTCGTGGAATCTTCGAAAAGGACGAGTTTGGAAAGGATTGGATACGACGCGTCTTACTTGGAACATGACAACGAGGTAGAGCTTACGTGCGACTTAGCCGCAAAACATGTACATAACATTCTCGGATTGCCTGTTCTCCCACCTACCGTTTTCCGTCCCTCGCCACTGTTCGTTGTTCCTCCGGTTCGCGTCGACTTATGTAACGCGACTCCACTGATCCACGAGCTTACCAACAACGCGGCCAATAACGAAGTAAAAGAATCTACAGGACGGCCTTGCGTGCATAATCATGTCCGTGATAGCCATCCTCTGCCATCCCCGTTGCTCTCGATTCCCGCATTGTACCGTTGCATTAGAAATCATTGGCGTCGTTGGTATTTATTTTCGTTGTCTCTCTCAACTTTCCGATGACCACGTGGGGCGAGCGAACCCCAAACGGTTTGGGAGGATTCGATTACGCGTGGTGGAGTAAATACAGCATTACGAGCTGTTTTCTTCCAAAACATCCAAGTAGCTATCGACAAACAAGACCAACTATTCGACAGCAAACAATTGTTTCGAGCTGTGTATCCATCCTCGTTTACTGCTTACTTTGCTTTGTTTTACGTAACCCTATAAAAAGACCTAATGCCATCCAGTCTGGCGAACCGTCAGCGTCGCGTCCATTCCATAGGGCAAAACTAATTGTCGGTCTCCAGCAACCGATAACTACATTTCCCAAATTTCATTACATATATCAATTCGTACTTGTTATTGGAGCCCTTTAGCAACAGGCAACCCGACGTACGCGTATGTCGGTACCTCGCCTGCGATGGCGTAATCAAATATTATGCAAACTAAAATACTTGAGACCTGCATGAAGGATTTAAAAAAAAAAATCAATCGTCACCTTCGTCTATATAGCGTACGTCAAGGTCGAGATCATCGATGACCAATGACGTAAATAATTAACAAACAATTATCATTATTATCACAGGATTTTGTGGAAAATTAGTTTGGAACAGTCCAGCAAAGGCGAGATCTCGTTTGATCATCGATGAAATGTATACATACAGGTTCTGCTTTTGAAAAAAAGGGGGGAGGGCGAAGGTGGCGCCTCCTACATTCAACAACTCAACGACTCTATAATGTAGCGAACGTAACAGTGATAAGAAACGTTATAAATATTGCACAGCAGTATTTCCGCAACTTTAAATACCCCCGCATAGGAGAAGGAATGAATGCAATGAAAATGATGATGAAGAATAACTTCGTTTATTATTATCGATACAGTAGTCTTTTGAGGTTCTGAAATTCTCAGGGTTCTCTCATGTTTTTTTTTATTTTTTTTTTTTTTATTCTCAGCCTTCGAACATTCCTGATTCCAGTCGAATGGTTTTAGGAGTGTTGCTATATCGGCACAGCTTAGGACACTGCGAGCAGACGGTGTGCCCTGAAACGTTTCTAGCAAACAAATAGCCGCGTGCATTCTTTTCAAGAATCCGCAATGTCGACCAATGATATGTACCGTATACGTATTCTGCTTCCATTTTCTATCGCCGTCAAAAATAACGAAGAGCACGCGGGAGGCGGAGAGGGGAGTGTGAAGCGAGTGTTTGCGATTAATCGTGCCCGTACATGTGTTCTTACCACACGACAACGGAAAAGGCAACTGCTGTTAGTGACCGATAACGACGGATCACCATCGCGAATCAGTCTTTTTCTTGTTTCTCTTCTCTGCGCCGAATATTCTCCACGGCCAAAAATCCCCTTCGTCGAATTCTTGTTTAGTTCGTTCAAACATGACGACGTAACGACGCGTATTCGTTCAGCGCGTTAATCGAATTCGTTCCTATCTTATTCTGCCCGCCATCTTTCGCTCCTCTATCCCGACTTTCTTGCTGTCACTTGTACTCGATTCGATCGTATCTCATTCATGTCGTTTTGTTGTTTTTCGACATGTTATGGGAGGCCCAGTTTAATGAGGTTTTCCACGAATTACAGAGGGCTTCGTCGAATTTGCTCCTAAAATGCTTCTGCGCCTCACTCTCGGACATTTCCAGTACCTAAGATCAAAATATTCTATGTAACAATGTTGTCGATCTTTGTGTCTCGTAATTATTAAGAAATTTCTATCGAAAAACCGATAATAAGTAACATACCAAAGTGTCCCTCAAATAGTTAAGATCTTTTTCGGACGATAACTCGGGCAATCCCGTCGATATCATCATAGCGAACAAAGATAATATTAAACCACCGTGCTGCCGCAGAACAAGGAATGCTTGCTCGCAATGGCTCTGGAATCGTTGAAATTCGACCGCTTGACCTTTCTTGGTTTGTCCCTTGTTTATTACATGAACAAAATCGTTGGTCAACACGAACGGGACGCGTTCGCGTCTGAATCCAAATTTCTCCTTAAAGTGTCCCAGTATATGGCCAAAGTCGACGTGAAACAGTTGGCCAGTTTTCTTCACCATTATATTGTCCGAGTGTCTATCCGCGATTCCGAGGACATACGTAGCCACGCAATAACCTGCGCAACTCAACGTGAATTCCTCGATAGCTTTGTTCAGTGCCGCCTCGGAGTGATTATGATCTTTCAGCCAAGCGAGCAAAGAACCTCGTCTGCACAAAACAATCGAGAAAGAGTGTAACGCAAAATACACGTTTTCGAACGTCGTTAAGGGAGGAAAATTTTCTTCCATCTATCGTTAAAATTGCTATTTGTTTCCTGATCGTACCTAAACGCGGCCGTCGCTGAGAACGTGCCCTTTTCTTTTTGAATATTCGCAATCGTTTCCGCGTTCAAAACCACCTCGATCATTCCGACCCTATTTTCCGTTGATATACAACCGTAAGGATTCATGCGTAGATCCAGGCCCTCTCGCTTCCATAGCTTATCCATGATTCGTAACATTTGAAGCGTGAGCATGTCTTGCCTCAGGTCGTCGCCATGTTTTAGTATCAAATAAATATCGTCACCGAACGGATCCACATTCTCGAAAACCAGCCACAACGGTCGCATTTTACTGTCCATCACTCTACATTTCTCGATTCTGCAAGACCACAATGTTTACGAAAGTTTATTCTTCGTAGCTTAGCGTTTTCCTTTTTTCTTTTATCGGTAATACGCGCGTTTAATTAACCTACTTGATGCGTTTCCATCGAAAACTCGGATCCAAGGGATTGAGAACGTTCGAAAGCGCTTCTTGGCAGTGTGGCTCTTGAATGAAGTCTTGAAAACTTTGCAAGGCTGCTTTGCGATGGTCCTTCTTCTGCTTTATTTGTTCGGAAGCGTGTTTCAATTTACCTAGGCACTCCATTTGTTTGAACAGCGATCGCATGTGTTGCTGACTTCCTCTACAATAGGCTTCCAGTATTAAACCAAATCGAACGGATACGGCTCCTACTTGCATCTCTGATCTAGAAAACAAAGATGGATAGATTGCGACAAATCTTAATAGTAAAAATAATAATAACACGAACGCTATTTGAATTCAATTAAATAACAGCAAGATACACTGCGCGAACCTAAGGTGCCAAAATAGAAAATGGCCGATTCTTCGATTGTTGAGAGCTCGTCGCAGCAGAAACTCTGTCAAATCGCAAGATAAGTAATTTTCGTGCTTCAATGCTTGTACCAACTGCAACAGGTACAGGCTTAGATCTTCGTCGCTGACGTCCATTAAGCAACGCACGGCAAAGCTTCGAACATTTTGGTCGGCGTAAGCGTAATCCAATAACTCGAGAGCCTTTTCAACCGGTAGCTTGGGCCATTGTTGCACCAACGCCGTGGCTTCAGCTACTTCTCTATGAATTGACGAATAGATTTAAAAAGTTTCTCTTTCTATTTAAGTTCCTGATGGGAGTCCCACTCTTATAAGAGTTTCCTTTCCATACATCGAGTATCGTTCAATTCTCACCTGTGATCATTCCATTCGACGCAGTGCAATAATTTTGCCAAAAGCGTGGGAATCTCGAGAAGGCAGTGATGCCTCAACGTCCACATTATCTTTCGTTCTTGCTCGTGGAGCTCATGCAACGGATCTCTATCCGCCAATAGTCGAAGCTGTTCGAGTTGCTGAAATTTGCCAACGTCCGAGTCTTGATCCGGTTCTTCTTGAATCGATCGTTCAGCCGAAGATTCGCGCAACTTTCTCGCGTATTCGACCATCTTCTCTGGCGTCGGATAAAGAACGGATTTGTCTTTTCCGTAACTAAATCAGACGAAGACGAAAAACCGTATAACTCAAAGAATTTGAAAGATAAGGGACGGATATTCGACGGAACTTACTTTGGAAATGTCAACATCAGAGCAGCCGCTCTATCTATGTGAGGATTCGATACCACCGTACCAAGAGGATGCAGAAGATCGTCGTTCTGCATATCTTCCGCGTACGTCCACGTGTAAAGAGTCGTCGCTCCCGTTTTTAATTGAGACTTGAAGTCGTATATAGTTGTGTTAGCCCAACATAATGGATTTATAAAAAATTCTTGTTTAGTGTCCTTAACCAATCTACGACTTTTAAGTCCTTTTGCAGTCTTACTAATCTCGTATAGAACAAAGCACAGCCTAGCCATTCGCGGTATATCTCGCACCTTTATGTCGAATTTCAGAGTTTCTTCCCATTCGCAACTACCCTCAGAGCTAACAACAGTTTCTTTGGTCTTCTGGCTTTCGCACAGACACTTTCCACCGTGGAAAAGACCAGCTTGGAGACCGATCTAAACAGAAGAAAGAAAATAATATAATTCAATTGATTTTTAGATTCTATAGCGTAATGTACGCAACTCTACCTCAACAGTTCGATGAGCGGCATCGCAGTTCAATTTCGATATTCCGTTAACTATAAAAACAAATGGTTCCTCTATTTTCCAAGCAGATATATGTTTACCCTTTTTACGCAGGGTCAGCGTGGAGAAGGAAGGTCTCGTACGTTGCAAAGCGTCCGCCTCTGCATTTTCCACGGTGTTTTCCTGATCGATAGGAACGCTACTTCTGCTTAACGTAACCAACGTAGGTACAACATCTTTCGCTAGACAGTCTTGAATGTAACTAAATTGTATTAAAGGATAATCCCCTATTAAATATTCTTCTTGGCCGCAAACCTTCAGAGTAAAGTCTTCAGAGTTTCCCTCGGACATTAGAGTGTTTGCCCGTTTGGTTAAAATATTTCCCAATAAATCGTGCGGCGTCGCCGTGTGCGATATTTGAAACGTGAAAGTTGTCTGAAATTACGAAAATTAAATTTCTATTACTACTATTTCTGTAAAAATATATACTATATCCATTTGCTTATTTGTTGCACGTGTATACATATCTATATTATATGTATAAGTAAGAGATCATTTATTTTTATTTTTATCTATAATTCAGTTAAATTAAACGATATATTTAAATTTAAACAATCCTATTATAGAAAATTTTATACTTTTCGAAACCATACTTTGTGAAATATTTACCGTGCATCGTGTTTACTATATATTCGACCATTTTTCCCGCCAATTTTTTCCCCGCCGTTTGCTTCGAGAGGGAAGGAATATAAAAAAAAGAAAAGTACGGGACAGAAGAGAAAAGAAAGTCACCTAACGTTCCGTTATCGTCAAAATACACAGGAGTAAAGCTGTATTTTAAACTTTAAAGCCAAGTCGAGTGTTGTGAAAGTATACAGTGAAACATAACCTTGCACGATGTCGACGCACAAGCTAACTAACCAGGAGAGCAACGAAGAATACAACGAAGAAGACACAGAAGAAATCAGTAGTCGTTATTATCGTCAGTTAAAAGTTGAACACGAGAAATGTCGACAAGAAATTTACGACTTGAAACGAAAACTCGAATTAAACGAAGCAATGCTACGAGAGGTTCAAGAAGTAAACGAATCGCTCGAACGTTCTCTCGATCAACAAAACTCGGCAAAGGAAAAGATTATTTTCGAACTGGAAGAAAAGTAAATTTCTTGTATAAATTTCGAAAAGATTGTTTAGGCGTTTAGGGAATGTCTAATTTCATACATTCGTATGTCAATGTCTTCAAATTCTTTCTGCCTTTTTCTTTTCAGGCACCGCAATATCGTGAAAGAATACGAAAATACCATTTTGAATCTCGACACGAAATTAACAAATCAAGTAATAGAAATCGAAGAATTGCGCCAAGATATTAATAAACAGAAAGAATCGAAAACCGTAACAGTCACGGATGAATTAAAAAATATCACTCTGGAAGAAGAGAATGCCGCCCTTAAGAATCGCGTCAATGAACTTACAGTGCTCTTACACGAAGAAAAGAATAGATCCGATCATGCTGAAGAGGCAATTGACAAACTAAAAGAACAATACAACGAATCTCAATATATCTGTAGAGTAAGGGATAAGTCGACTATGTTTTACTAATACTTGTATTATTGAATCCACTTTTAATGGATTCACAGATGTAAATATGGAATCTATTTTATGAACAGAACATCAAAGAACAGCTAGCTGAAAAAAACAAAGCTTTAGAGGATGCTCTCGAGGAACTAACTATGAGACACGCAGTGGTAGATTATTCAGATGTAGATCCTACACAAGATTTACATAAAGGCAAGTGCAAACATTTTAACAATTTTTATAGAACATTTAATGTCTCAACTTATAGGGAATTCACTTTTTGCTGAAGTGGAAGATCGTCGACAGAATGTTGTGAGTAAAATGAACACATTGCACAAAAAGTATACAGAGGTGAAGCGCCTATGTAAAGCTCAAGCAGCAGAAATAAAAGTGTTGAGAACCGAACGAATTTCGGCACTTAGAAAATGGGAAAACGACATGGATCATACCCTAACAGAAAACGACGAATTGATTCGGAAATATAAAAATAGGATATCGGATCTTGAAAGTAAATTAAAGTCTGTAATAAAGAAAAACGATGATGCAGAACAATTGAACAGTAACGATGGATCGTTTCCGTAAGACTAATATCGATTATTGAACGTGACAATGTTTATTCATGTTTTCACGTGTGTTCTCGAAAATTGTAGGTACTTGCAAACTTTGTTGGATTCTAAAAAAAAAGAGACAGAGGAACTTGGTCTAAAAATTGAAAATCTTTCCACGCAGTTGTTAGTCCAAGAAGAAGTAAAGATCAATATCGCCAAGGAACTGAAACATTGCCAATATAAAGTTTCTTCTTTGGAGGTAATTATCGTCTATTACGATATCTGAAAATTTGTAGGCAACTTGGAGCGATGGTTTCATTTTTTAGGCTCAAGTATGTTCTTTACAAAGCGAATTAAAATTAGGCCTCGCGGATGATGCGGAATACAACATTCTTTTGAAAGAATTTAAAGACTTGACGCGTACGAACGTTAATGAAATGGAATCGAGACAACAAACAGAGAGTTTAAACCAAGCAGATTGTGAAGTTATCGGTCAATCGAAACACGAGAGAAACGATACTCATATTACCCCATCAAATGAGCTGCATGAATCCGAACACGCTAGAGATACTAATAGCAACAAGAACAAATGTTTAAAAAAGACTGTACGTTTTACTGGAAATACAAACACTGACAAAAGTAACGCCATACAGAAATCAACGGAAGCATGCGAATATCCTATTGTGCATATCAGCTGACTCCAGCAGCTAACAGCTATTCATTTTCCATTGCTCATCTTATTGCCATGAAGTATCGTAGCATGCGAATATATAGAGGTTTCGTTAATAACACATTGGCTGCTATGCAACACGCCGGCGTGTCGCGCTCTATATTGCATGAACAAACGTAAACGATGCAGTGTAACTCGGTATTGTAATATTCGATCGTAAAGTAAATTTTTGAAAAATCATGCTGCTACGTGCTAGCTATACAGGTTCGGTAGCTAATGTGTTGACATTTATTTTGTATACGTAAATAAAAGCGATATGGAACTAATACATTTATTACTGTACCTCTGTGTTTTCAAATTTTGTAACAAGAACGATGTTTCCGTCTTTCAATCGACATTCGATATTTTTTGGTATTGCAGCAGTTGGTGCTAATCTTGTAGGATACTGAGAACGCACTATGTCCGTCCAAGATTTTTTCCGCCTTGGCATCGCGACTTCGTCTCCCAACACTCGCATTTTCCATCTAAAATCGTTCACCTCGGAATTTTTTAGCGCCGCAAACTCATGCAATCCTTTTCCAATTAAGAGACCGATTTGAGAATCAAGATTTCTATCGCTTTTGACACCTTCTCGTTCTATAACTTTAAGTAAAGAACAGAATGGTTTTATATCGCATAAACGTCTGGTCTCGTCTCGTAACTCCTCTGCTTCTGCGTTAGAATTGATGCATGAAAATACATAGGACGGAGCATCTTTTAACGTGCCGTGTAAAGGATATTTACTGGCCTCATCCCACAGATCCTACGTACAAATATATTTTATAGTTATACTTTTCTTTACGTCGATTAATAAAAAAAAATGTTACAATTATCATACTTTGTTAAATGCAGCTCACCTCTTTAATTTCTGCCAAAGTAATGTTACGATTAGTTTCGAATGGTATAACAACTCCATTTGGCATCAAACAAGTCAATTCGACAACTTCTGTGGGTGATTTTGCCCAAAAGTTGTATGTGTAGGCGCTTGGTATATGTACCATGATGCCAAGTATTCAATAAATTGTAAAAAAATTCAATGTAACACAAAAGATTGTTGTCTAAGTGTAATCAGTTCGAAAAAGAAAAACAAAATGCTTTGTTCAAATCGCATAGCGACCGAAGGTACTTTTCCTTCTTCGAGCAGTATTTCTCCATTGGATCGATTGATACAGTGTCGCATGACAAACGTCCGTGTTTTACCAAATTTTTTCCCACATCTTCACGTCCATACACATAACTTCAAATTTCCTCCGAATTCCGACTTATAAACTCCTCGATTCCGACTAGTTAGTTAACTCGTTTGATCAACTATTTGGTTTCGATTTAAATCATGTAGCTTTTCATCGATGCACCTTGCTCTTTAATACAACGCAAAGTGTAATTTTGTTTGTTTCGAATCGTGAATGAAATCCATACGATCGTTTCCCTCTATGTGTGATAACAGCACCAGTCAGCCATTATTTCTACCAACAAATGCATTCTACGCTACGGATTCTACCTACCTATCTATAGTTTGTTCAACTTAAAAACAGAGTCGAGTAAACTGCAATAAACAGAATCGTAGAACAATTTTCACCCTCTAAATACTTAGGCATGCATTATGCGCGTGTAGTAATGTATGGATGCATGTTTACAGTTACTGCAATTTGTAACATTGCTACAATTTGTCTCCTAGTTACAATCGCTGGAGAGTGGTCAGCAGGAAATGTTGACACAACGGATCAATTTTTCGTTCGGATCGAACAATATATATTGTTATTTATACCGTTATGAATTATATGTAGTTGTTATACATATATAATTATATACATATATATAACTTATCGTGTATACTAGAGCTTGGACTACTTGTCAAATGTCTCTGTATTTGAGAATTATTATAGGAGTAGGACAAATCTGTAGTGAGATTGTAGGAATGTTTTTATTCTTTTTGCATTACAACAGATTTGTTAGCGACAATATGTCTATAGATAGTTAAATAATACTTGGAATAAATTTTATTTTATACTCAGTCTCCCGCCATTTCAGTTTTGTTGTAATCACGTGGTTTTATTTATCTTTCGTCTTGCTGGATGAAATGTACAATGACTAAATTATTATTTTTTCGAATAGTTATTTAATGCAAGAACAATTACCTACCCTTTAGTTAGTGGCGCCATCTAGCAGCAACAGAGGGAAATATTTCCATTAGAAACTTGGGCGTTTTCTCACCGATGCCGATGGGGCAACGGGTAATAAAACCAATGCGGTGTGAATAGAAAGAGAAAGTGATTGGTCCATAGAACAAGCGTGCCTATGTAGAGAGAATGTTTCGTCGCTATGTTTCGAAACGAAAAATTTGTAAGCTGACCTGCTCACAGAGCGTCTCAGTGAGCGGTGGCCTTTCTAGATTCATCCACCGATTGATGCTCCTTAGAGGACGCATGCGCGCTCGAAATCGAAACTTGAAACAACGAAACAACCTGAAATGAAACATGATGGAGTTTCGTGTCTGTAGTGTGATTATAGTCAGAGTCAGTCAAAGATGATAGCTGGTACGGTGCTTGGTGACTGATAGTGTGATAGCGATAGTAGTATGATAGTTGCGTCTTGAAACTTGAAACGCCTCTCGTTGTGAGAAAAAATAAAAAGGAAAAAGTAGTGCTTCGCCTTGCCCGTAACACTGATAGTACACCGTGCGATGCAATTAAAATTTACATGAATGGAATGCGTTACTGTCATGTAGCGCATACAATGACGTATAGACGTCAAGAGCACTCCAAGTACTTTTTTTTTTTTCACTGTTATCATGGGTTCCAGATTGAGGCAAGTGAATTATTCGTTATTCGCTTTGTTTGCTCGTAGATATACTCCATTGTCTCGTTTCGTTCGCTGGCATTTTCGTTACGACACGAGAGCCTCCCATTTCTGCTCAATAAATAGCAAGTGAAAGTATGTTTGTTCGTCGCGCCCCTATTACCTAAGTGTCTTTTTTAATCGAAGATTTATGTATGACAGTCGACAGTTCGAGTTGCTTATTCGTTAAGAGTCGAGAAACTTTCGTTACGTACAATTAAAAATAGAAAACATTCACGAGACAAGTTTATGTTTACATATTATATACATGTATCGCTATGTAAAGTGGATAATCGTTCGTTAACAAAAATATGCTATGATCACAGAATACATTTACTTGAAGTAGAGTGATTGTCGGCATTCCAGGCTGAAATAAATTGTTGTTGATTTTGAGATCATAATGATAATGCCAAGTACTTTGTCTTTGGATACAGAACATGTTAACGAGTTCTCTATGCAGTTTGGTTAGCAATCAACAAATATATGTTTAACATATGTCACGATATATACATATCACATGCGCATACATACATACTGTCGCTGCTTGAAAAGAGATTAGATTTACTTAAATACATTAACATTTTCAGAGACAACGTGCAAGTTCTTTTTGAATGCTTCTGCGAAGTAGCAGCACCGCTAGGAGAAAATCCACCCTGGATACTCCAAAAGTATCCTAGCTCTTTTTTGGATGACAAAATACTCGAGTCCATCCCTCAATTTGCGTATCCTTGCGAACTAGAGAAGTAAGTCTTAAGCTTAAACTGTAGGTAGGTCCTCGAGTTATCTAGATTCATAGATATGATTGTACCCTTATTTATGATCTTGTAAAATTAGACCATTTCAACTAAATCTTCTTAAGCTGTACTTTTATTTGTTTTCCATTGTAAATTCCTGTTCATTTAAAAAATATAAAAAATGTAACTTATACCATAACACAGTTATTTGATACCATCTGTTTTGTGTACTCTGGGGACCATATGATATTTAACTTGAAACTGTTCCTGTATACATTCGCGATTAAATTATGATTTGGCATTATTATATTTATTTCAGTTTGCCGGTGCAGCATTTCTCATTTGTATTCACCAGTATAGATTCGAAATGGACGTTTGGATTCTGTCGGCACGATCCCAAGACGGACACGGCATTAGTAATTTTGAGCGCTTTACCATGGCATGAAACGTTTTACAAGTTAGTATAGATGGTTTGGTACAAGCTTCAAAACGACTATAGAATATAATTATATAGATTACAAATTATGTTATATAACGTAAAAAGTCTGATAAACTATAATTTTGTATTTGAACAGGCTGTTAAACAATGTTGCAACTCTAATGAGTAATGGTACAGGAGAAGATGTTTGGAAATTTCTTGAAACTGTATATAAAAGTACAGTTCCCCTACCCGGTAGTTCCATATCTATTCCAGTTCCAAATTCTAAAGTGGTAAGTAGTCCAATTAAAAGAGAAATGTATTGTTTAAGTTATACATTACAAATTTTCAGTATTTTGTTTGTCAAAGTCCGAAACAATTTCAACTACCAAGTATACCAGAAAATGTAAGTGATCGTAAATTTGTTTCGATACATGGAAAAGAATATTTTAGATAGCGTATCCCGCATATAAAAATCTCATTGTTTCAGAGAAACTTAACGGAATATTATAGCGCTGTTGATGCTCACAATATGATGATAATATTCGCTAGTATGTTATACGAGCGACGAATTATTTTCACTTCGAAACGTCTTTCAAGATTAAGCGCTTGCGTTCAAGCGTGTAATGCTTTAATTTATCCAATGATTTGGCAACATATATATATCCCAGTTTTGCCATTATCTTTAATAGAATATTTATCGGCACCCATGCCGTTTTTAATCGGGGTACCAGCACCAACGCTTCAGGTATTTCAGTAATAATTAAAAAGAATAATTTCTGTTTGTTCTTTGTAAATCCACTGGAAGTAAGAATACATTTAAATTCGTTAGTTTTAGAGAACGATTTAAGTAACGAAACGAATCTTTATTTATGTTTTAAATTTTATTTTTAGAGAGTACGTAAAAACGATTTAGGAGACGTAGTTATTTTGGACGCCGATAACAATACCATAGAATCCCCCTTTCAGGACTTGGAGTCTCTACCTCAGGACGTAGTTCGTATAAAACTATGATATTATCTTTGAAATAACGAATCTATTCTTAAGAATAAAAACACATCTTAAATAATAAAATAAAAAGTTTCTTTGTCCCAGGTAACCAATTTGAAAAAGGGACTCCGTAACAGACCTGCGCTCCTCGGAGACGGTGTATCGAGGGCATTCTTGCAAGCATTGGTGCAGTTAACTGCTGGCTATAGGGATGCGTTAACTATAGAGCAAGGGAAAAGCATCACTTTCGATGATAACGCATTCGTGGAAAGCAGACCATCTTCCATGCAACCTTTTTTACGAAAAATGTTGGAGTTGCAAATATTTCGACAAGTACTAAAGAGAATTTGTTCTGTATACGCGTAGTTTAATTATAATCGGAATTCGTTTGTTTAATTCTTGTGTATTTCAGTTTATAGAGGAAAGACTGAACATGTTTAATTCCGGGCTTGGCTTTTCGGATGAATTCGAAATGGAAGCTTGCAGCTATTCCGCTAAATCTAGTAGTAAGTTTATGCAACAGTATCGAGAATGGACGTACGCCATGCGAAAAGAAAGTTCTGCATTTTTCCGCAGCGTAAAAGACAAGGTGAGTCGACTCATGGTTTAAAAAATGTTTTGGAAAAAGGTTTCGAATTCAAGTATAGAAACTCAAAGTTTCACTTTTGTATTTCTGATTACCCTTCAATTCTAGGCCAATCCAGCAGTAAAGTACGCAGTTAAATCAGTAAGTTTAAATGGGTATATCACAAATTCGTTGTGTTTAATCAACTAACAACATATTTATCATTAATTTGTTCATACTATTAATAATTTTAAATAATAATTTTAGAATCCCTTTAACTTTACAAGTTACCGTTCTTTCGCGTCTATTTCTAGTTAAATGTTCTCTATAAGCTATAGCTACTTCTACAAGACATGTGTCCGCAGGTAAAAGACAAGGGAAAGGACATGAAAACAGCATACAAGGGTCTAAAATGGAAAGGTGTGCTATTTGTTTGTAAAGTCCATTGAATCGTATTTTTCCAGAATTCCTTATTTTCCTCGTTCTCCTTCAAGGTCGGTCAAACAGAAGCGAAACCAGCATGAGGTTTCACCAACCAAGATCTGCGCCCAGTTCGCCAACGTCGGATAGAAGACCCATCGACTTCGCGTCTCCGCCAAAATCGCCAAATGGTTTCACAGCGACTACTAGTTACAGGAAAGATCTTCGAATACGTAATAGCAATTTCACGGATTCAAGGTTAGTTTGAATCTCTTAATTCTACATTTAGATTTTATTATACGCGTAACTCGTATCGCTTAACTTGTAGCAGGAAGCAATATTCGCCATTGAGCCCTAGTTCTCCTGAAGAATCTGATTCTCCGCCGGAACGGGTAAACATTGACCTTATGCAAGAACTTCGCCATGTGATATTTCCAAATACACCTCCTGTTGATAGAACAGTATGTACGAATTTCTTTTCTATCTTAACGTTCATACATTGTGGAAATTTATAAAAATTAATTATAATATTTTAACTTTACCGATACCAATCATTTAAATAGCGTCATATTAGAGAAGCGATTGTCTCTTACATTAATTGTTCATTACTTGCTACGATTGTCGATCGCCGTGAATTATTCATCTCGCTAATCGAACGATTAGACGAGAAAAACGAGTTTATTAACGCTCAACTCTTGGATGTTATTGTTATTGCAGCCAGCATCGATAGCATGCCTATATTTTATGATATGATTCTATAGAGTGTCCCATTTTAATCTCTTTGAAATATTTAAGCGAGACACGCTGTATATTGAGATTGAGCGCTCGATATTATGCATGTCCAGAATATTCAGATTCTTTGAGTTCAAATGAAATGTAAATACGTTAACGAGGGTTGTATATTTTTTGCACGCGGTTCATAATTATTTTCCATTTTTCTTTTTGTTGCCGAGGTTACGTAAATGATTTGAGTCATGCATCACTTTCAGTTGAAACCAGTACGCAGTTTAGACAGCTTGAGACCTGCATGGAATGGGCACATGCGGCACGGCCCTCCACCTAGTACAGTTATCGCAAATCCGATTTACATGTCTTCCGTAAAACCATCGTCCCACCAAATTCCACATTCCACTAGTTCGTTCGATTCTTTAAATCCAGAAACGAATAAAGCTGAAGAAGAAATCAACAAACCATCGTTGTCGCCTGTTTTGAGAAAAAACTCAGGCAACGAACAGTCGAGTGATGTCTTACACGATCTTCGGGTTAACGAGTTTATAAAACGTAGTTATTACGCATCTTTCAATCCGCAGCAATCGAATGCTAAGACACGTAAAAATAATTTAGAAAATTACTCCAAACGCGTTAAATTTTACGCCGACGATGCTTTTACAAATTACGATTCGGAGGAGGATGACCATTCGTTCGACGCGCGTTTGAAAAGTATAGATCCCGATACCCATCCGAAAGAGAACGATCCCTTCGATACCAGCAAAGTGTTTACGCCTTCCTATTTGCAACCATCAATTTTTCATGATCCAAACGCATCGTTGTCTGTTAATTTTCATGCTGCATCCCATGCATTCAGTAGTACATCCTATTCTGCACTTCCAAAGGTAAACGTCATCATCTATTATTTATTTTATTTGTTCCTTTGACTGTATAATCGCTTCTTTTGTCTAATAATCATTAAACGTGGAATATACAACGTTCACTGTAAAAGATTTTTCTTTTGATCCTGTATTAGCTTAAAGAAATTATTAAATGATTCTACAAATAAATATAATTTTTTTTTAAATTATGCAGATATTAATAACAGTTTCGTTCTTAATTTCTTTTACGTTGTATCGCTTGCAGAACTCTCCAGAAGTGCCAGATTTAATTAGATTAGACTCGACGACAAGCAGCGACGACTTTGACCCACTGCTTTCCAGATCCTCGGATGTGACGAGTTCCAAACAGATGACTCAGTCGTTGCATATACCAGAAATGGGCGAGGGCCTTAGCAATCCGTTGTATCCGTACTTCCAACCTTCGCACAAAAATACCGATAACCCACAAAAATCTTCTGATAACTTCGGCGACCTGGATTTGTTGCAAGCCTACGGCTTGGACTTTAATAAATTTAGCATAAGTAACGGCGATTCGCCGACGAGAAACTCCACAGTATGCAACGCATCCAATAACAGTATTAGCAACGTCGATAACACGTTTAGTTTAACGTTGAACGCGCCTGCCATTAAATCGCAAAACAATTGGACGAAATTCGAATAGTTCATTAAACAAATTCACGTTCACATATCACGATTGTACATATAACGTTAGTATCGCTTTTTTGTTTTATTGTTATTCGTGTAAGGATAAGCGCATCGTTGAACGCCTACAGAAAATCAGTTGTTAACAAGTGTCGCGGAGGAACGGTGAATAGAATTAACGTTAATCGTAATATCGTAACCATTCGCAAAACGCAATATAATGGTTTTGCTCTGTAGCACAATTATAACACTTGCGTTCTCGAGTACTTTTTCTATCGAGAACAGATCGTGTCGAATTCGCAACTCTTTTAAACGTCCATTTACGCCTGGTTTCGAGCAATTTTCAAATCGCCGTATCTTCCAAAGTAAATCGTAAAAAAATATCGCGTACAAAGTTTGTTTCCATCGACGCATCCAGTTGCGAATATTGTAATTATCGTAAAACAACATGATACGAGATATTAGTCGAGAAGTGACATTCTTAAAAAAAAAAAAATATATATATATATATATGATTTAATATTATCGAATCAAGCCCCAAAAATATTCTAGTTCGTGTACATCAAGTTCATAAAAATCATTGTGCTAAAACGTAGTAATACAGTAGATAATACTGACAATGTAAATCATATATCACAAATTGTACAACTAAAGGAAATTCTGTTCGCATGCATAACGTGATGGCGTCGTCGTATACGAGAAGTTATATAGATGATAGCAAATTATCATCGGTATACGGAGAAAATAATCAATTGGAACAAATTAAGTACGATTATATGCGAAATTATTAGTTCGTCGTTGTTAGATTTTGAACATATTAATTTAACGATTGTTGCACATTAATTGGTAATGCTTTATAATAAATGAATACGAAGAACAATTCTTCTCCAATGCCGGGGTTGTCTACATTACCTTTTGACTTTATTTCTCCTCGATAAAATTTGTGAATTTAATTATTTCAATCTATAATATTACATAGTTATTAAAGAAGAAGAATACCGGTGATCGTTTTTGGTAAAATATAATGTAATAAATAGGGATGTAAAAGATAATGTAGGATATAAAATTAAGACCTTTGTTACATTGTTCGTAAAGCCGTTATCGCGTCGGCGATTCGTTGCAATTCTCCTTCGCTATTTAACAACTTTTCTTTGTTATTGTTTTGCACGTCCAAAGGTACTTTAACATTATAATCAGGAACTTCTATAGCTTGGTTTATTTTCTGTATAACATCTACTAACTGCTCCTTCTTTTTACAGAGTTTTTCCAATTCCTTCTTTGGATCGATCAAACCCTTAAACGTCCAATAATACGATTATAAGATTAAGAAGATTACAAGTGTACAAGATGACAGGAAATCGTTACCTTTAAAAGCAGATGTACTTGAACTTTGTCTGTTACAGTAATAATAGCACATCCTGTCGGTGGTTCGCGCGTACTAATCGTAGAATAAGCAAGAGTTTCTATCAGCAACTGATATTCCATAATTTTTTCCTTCAGACTATTGTCAACGCATACGAGAAATGCTTCAGTTTTCGTTTTGTTCGGTAAATTGTAGGTTGCACGCGTAGACCGAACATTTTTTATTATTTTATTAGCAAAATCGACATCCTTCTCTATCTCCAAATTTCTCTGAAGATCCTACGAAATGATCAAACGATCGAATATTAAATCTTCGAGAAAGAAACAAACGAATAACGTAAGGAAAACAGTGTTTTACCTCTGACAGTTCTGGATACGGACTAACGCAAATACTGGGATAAATTTGTGTTTTACGAGGCAAACGTTGATAAAGTTCTTCCGTTATGAAAGGCATAAACGGAGCCAATAATCTTAATCCGACATCTAACGTCTTAAATAAAGTTCTCCTTGCTGCGAGCTTCCTGTTATCGTCGTTACTTTGAAATACTGGTTTCAAATACTCCTGAAATAATGGATTAGTGTTAATATGAAAACCTAGGGACTCTCTGGTTACGCTATCCAATAAATTTAACTATATACAAACCAAGTAAACGTCGCACAAATCGTACAACCAAAGATTGTAGCATGTAGTGGTGGCCGTTGTGAAGTCATACTGTACCATTGCATCATCGCAAGTCTTGACAGCGTAACTTAGGCGAGAAAGCATCCACAAGTCGACATTTGTCTCAGCGGCAAATGACTACCAACAAAAGGAGCATATAATCCAGAATATAATTTTATACTTATATAAATATTGATTTCTATCTTAACTTGTATATAGCGCACCTGTTTCTTACTGGTACGACTCGCGCGTATTTTGCTGGCATATCGAAGCAATATTTTATTTTGATCTGGCCGGAACCCAGTTCGCTCTTGTTTGCTATACGATGCGATGTGTTTGTACCAACGATGTAAATGGGGATAGCTGGTAACATCTATGTTCAATTCGACTAAAGTTTCGTAAACTTTCGCATCGACCCGCGACGGACTGTGTCCGTCTAGATACGAATAATCTCCCAAATAATTATTTAACGCATCCTGAACACACGCTTCTTTCAAGGCCTCCCGATACCATTCGTTATCACCTATCGCATCGGTACTATTCCGATCGTTGCAATTCATCTGTAATAGAAAGAGCGCAACGTCGGATGTGTACGTTTAAAGACGCGTCAGTGGATTCTTATAAATTTTTAACAAACATGCTTTTATGTACCGACAGTCTTACCGGTTGAACCAGGTCGTAATCGACATTGGAATGAAGGTACATGAAAGCAAACTTTGTCGCGTTCCATATCTTGTTACAGAAGAATCGATATCCTTGTACGCGAAGAATATCGAGATTGATATCACGACCTTGCGTTGTGTAAGCGCACAGGGCGAATCGTAGAGCGTCGGTACCGCACTCGGGGATTCCCTGGGGATAATCGCGTTTCTGTCCCTCGATAGCACGTTTAAGCTCGTTCGGATCCAAATTGGAATGTGTCAGTTGCTTATGAAGCTCCTAAATTATACATGTATTCAAGTAAAATAATGTTATACTTTGAAATCTTACGAAACATACCTCCAATGTTATTCCGTTGATCACATCCATTGGATCTATGACGTTTCCTAGGGACTTGCTCATTTTTCTTCCGTGCGCGTCTCGTACCATCGCGTGCAGATACACTTCTCTAATGAAAGAAATATCGTTTTATACGTATCTTTGACGACGAACTCTAAACACGAAGATAATTCTTATACGTACTTGAATGGTAATTTTCCTAGCAACTTTTCACCCAGAAATACCATTCGCGCCACCCAGAAGAATAATATGTCGTGACCAGTTTCTAATAATGTACCGGGATAAAATGCATCGAGCTCCTCCGTCTGGAAAACAGTAAGTTTACATCAGCATCGAAGTAAGTATTCGAATATCTGAAACAATATTTACATACATTGTCTGGCCATCCAAATATCGAGAATGGAAAGAGACCAGAAGAGAACCACGTGTCTAAAACATCAGGATCTTGCGTAACAATAATATTATCTACAGATACACCCAACTGTTTGGCAGCTTTTTCTTTAGCTTCGCTCTCGGAGTGTCCACTCACCCAGTAATCATCTTCTGGCTAAGTAAAATGAATTTGTACGACTGAACTTGAATTTAAACATTCAGACATTTTTATAGAGAAAAGATGTATTTTAATTTTCAGCAGAGTCATCTCAGAATTACCTTGCGGTTACTTGTTGCTCGTATTAGAAACAAATCTCTCAATGCAAACGATTAATTATGTTACGGGATTCTCCGTGAAATTACCTTAAGATTTGCAGCTGTATTTATTACTTTAACAGAGTAAGCAGGAATACGATGACCCCACCACAATTGCCGCGAGATGCACCAATCTCTTATGTTATCCATCCAGTAGTACCAAATTTTTTTGTATTGGTCTGGTATGATTTTTAAATCGCCAGTTTGCACCGCTTTTGTCGCTTTCGCAGCCATCTCGCTGCACTTTACATACCTACGAATAAGATAAATGTAACATATTCGATCGTTGTTTGTTATTTTCATCGACAAAATATTCACCATTGTGGTTTTATCAATGGTTCGACTACATCTTTAGATCTACTACAGATTGGTACCACCATAGGATTGTCTTTAATCTCAATGAACAAATTCCTTGCTTTCAGTTCTTTTATTATAGCTGTTCTAGCATGGAACCGTTTCATCCCCTATTTAAACGAGTTCAAACGATTAAAACAACGTGTTAATAATTTCTTAGTACTTTTACAGAAAATGTAAATACCGTAAATTGTCCGTAATCTCCAACAATATCTCCATTGTCATCAAAAATAGTAACGAATGGTAAATTTTGCCTTTTTCCGACTTCGTAATCGTTGGGATCGTGAGCTGGTGTAATTTTTACAGCGCCTATCAAAATTAACGTCAATTTAGCAATGTTCTCACAGAATAATTTGCACAATTATAATTATCGACCTGTTCCAAACTCTCTTTCGACAAATTCATCGGCTACGATAGGTAATTTTCTGTTACAAAACGGATGCTGTACATATTTTCCGATGAACTGAGTATATCTAGTGTCTTGCGGATGAACCGCGATAGCTGTGTCCCCTAACATAGTTTCGATACGAGTAGTAGCTACTACTATCTTTTCCTTGGTATCTATTACTTCGTAAGCAAACAACACTAGAACTCCAAATTCCACTTTTTCTTGATACCCAGGAATCGAAAGTAACGTGCGACCAGTTAATTCAACTTTATCGACCTGAAAACAACATAGATCAACTACCAACCTCGAGCAACTATTTTACAGTCAAGGATTCTTACTTCTATATCGGAAATAGCACTTTTTAAAGTACATGACCAATTCACTAAACGATTACTCCTGTATATTGTACCGTCATCGTGCAATCTTATAAATGCCTCCGTAACAGCGCGACATAATTTCGGATCCATAGTGAAACAAGCACGATCCCAATCCAACGAACCCCCTAACTTTCGTAACTGTAAGTAAATTCTATTTCCTTTCCTGAAATTCACGCATTACGCCCTTGAATTTATATACAACCTTGAATTTATATATGATCTATATTCGTATTTACTCTTCCTTCCATTTCCAAACTTTTTGAACAAAGTTTTCTCTTCCTATATCGTGGCGAGTTTGTCTCTCCTCTTTCCAAAGTTTCTTCTCGACGACTACTTGAGTGGCAATACCCGCATGATCACACCCTGGATTCCATAACGTCGTGCGGCCTTTCATGCGATTCCTTGTAAACCAGAAAAATCTCCATTATTCTTGCATCGCTAAATTAAATTTTATCGCTATTTCTGTATTTAATACATAATAGCAAAAGCAATTATTTACCATCTTGTAATAGTGTCTTCTACAGCATTAGTTAAAGCATGTCCAAGATGAAGATAACCGGTTACATTAGGAGGTGGTATCACGATTACAAATTTGCCCTTAGGATTTGGCTCTGATATACTTTTCCTCTGCAATTAATAACATAAGCAATATGAGACGCGAATGGTGCTACTCTAACGTTATTATATATTAAATCAATTCATTATCGAAGCATTATTGCTTCTGTTACATACACCGTATTCGGGTTTAAAAAAGCCTTGCTTTTCCCACCATGCATACCATGCAGCTTCAACATATTTCGGACTATACGCGTCAGGCATTGCACAAGTAACATCTTTCTTTTCTCCCACAGGCGTGCCTATTGTGTACAAAGTCGATTCCTTGCATTCTTTTTTCTTTTCATTTTTCTGCAAGGATGAAAAACAGAAGACATATTTACAATTCAATTACAAAAGCTTTAGAGGTTCAAGTGGTAATTATACTGAAAATGTTTAATTTATTATTTATAAAAAACGGCATGTACAAGGTTAAATACAGCCATTACAAGGAAAATGTAACATTACGAATACAACTCAAGGCTCAAGGCTCAAGGTCTCTAAAGAACTCGAGGCCAAAAAATGTCATGGTCGATTAATTTTAAAGGGAAAGTAGGTACGCGTAATTACGTAATATTTGTACGTAAATTAATTTGATTTATCAGATTAGTATTTTCCTTTCTTATATTTTGTTGTATCGTGAATCGTTTAATTATCATTTTTCCCTGAGACACATGAAACAATTGCAAAGATACGTATCGTTTCTGTTTTTCACAGTGGATATAATTTCGAATTTGAAAATGTTCTCTCGACCACGTTACGAAGACCATATGGATCGGAGGTTAACTGACAAACAATCGGAAAAAAATTTCAACAATGACAACAGTCTCAGATTCTCCTTACTTCATTTTTTTCTTTCACTTTTGGTGTTTTGTCATCGGTCTCCTTCTTTTCCTGTTTTTGCTTAAACTTCTCGAGTTTCGCCAATTTCTTCGCCTCTTTCTGCAATTGTTTCGCACTCTTTTGAGGGACCTCGATCTCTCCGTTGATTTCCTCGCTCTTCATATCCACCATTTCACTGATAACGTATCACTGTCTCTCACAATCGAATTTTTCGGACAAAAACCATATGATGACACAATTGGAAAAATTACAATTAACCATGCGCTTTTCATCCACGATACCAATGGAGAAGCATGGACAAGCGAATATGAAGTGGATAGCAGAGCACGATCACGATCCCATATTGACATTGGATTGGTATAGGTATTGGTAACACTGGGTAGCACGCAGTACCACGAACTACCAGCAATTGTTAGATTGGTCAGGTTTACAGAGAAACAATTATCATAGCTTTCTAGTGGTGAGGTTAGGAAACATTGCCATCCTGCTATACTGTATTCTACATACTAATATCGATATCTATGTTATTTTATATTTCGTGGAATATTTCGTGTAACGTGTAACGTAACGTAACGTTCCGCCTCTGCTTCGCTTCATCGCTTTCCGCTACTTTCAGCTACTTTACTGCTTTTGCTTTACGACCAAAGTGAACTGAAGTGAACTGATTTACTGGTTATGGAAGATCAAAGGGTTAGGATTTCCTACGATGGTTTACAGTTAAATGGTTTCTAATACAAAAAGTTGTCGAAGCGTAATTGTCATAGCGTATATGACATTATAAAAATAACGACCAATTGACAGGATATATTCGATATTTGGAAAATGAGTCGCAGAAGAGTTCACGAAGAAGAAGATGGATACGGTAAAGCCATGAGTTTCTCATATTTTCGTATACTTTTTCTAGATATCAAATGCAATTCGAATTAAATATTCAAAATATTTTTTTATGTTGTACTATATTTCCTTGCTTCCTGTTTGTAGTGGGACGATTAGTTTCGTTTTATCTAAAATACACAATTATTAACGAATAATTTAATATAATTAAAGTCACGCTGTAAATTCTTTTCAGAACGTACGTACAAGAAACGCAGGAGAGTGTCAGAGAACCAAGAAATCGAAGATCGGCTGGAATCTCTTATTTTACGAGTGGGAGAAAAATCGACATCTTCATTGGAGAGCAATCTCGAAGGTCTGGCTTCTGTATTGGAAGCCGATCTTGGTTTGTTCCGCAGTAAAATACTTAGGATTTTGACTGACTGTGCTATTAAAATGCCAGAGAAATGCACAATTTATACTACGCTTGTTGGATTATTGAATGCAAAGAATTTTAATTTTGGCGGAGAATTTGTTGATTATATGGTGAAGAATTTTAAAGATTCATTAAAAGCGTGTAAATGGGACGTCGCCAGATACTCGTTAAGATTTCTCGCCGATTTAGTAAATTGTCATGTTCTATCTTGTGGATCCTTGATGCAGCTATTCGACAATATGTTAGATGCTGCTAACGAAGACGGTGTGCCTCAAGTAAGACGCGATTGGTATGTAAAAGAAATAAGTAGTAAAAAAAGATGTACTTAATGGTGAGAACAAAAATGAACTTACGCTTTACCGCCTAACTTTGTAGGTACGTATACGCTGTATTATCGACACTGCCATGGGTTGGAAGAGAACTGTATGAAAAGAAAGAGCAAGAGTTGGATCACTTAATGGTAACGATAGAGATATTTTTAAATAAACGAAGCAAAAAGCATCAACCAGCCTTGAGAATTTGGTCGAGCGACACGCCTCATCCTCAGGAAGAGTACTTGGATTGTTTGTGGGCTCAAGTGCGAAAGCTCAGACAAGACAACTGGGCAGAGAAACATATTCCCAGGCCGTATCTCGCGTTCGATTCGATACTTTGCGAAGCATTGCAACACAATCTGCCTACTATAATGGCACCGCCGCATCACGAATCTTATTCTTATCCATTGCCCACGGTAGTTTTTCGTATGTTCGATTACACGGATTGTCCAGCCGAAGGACCATTATTACCTGGTAGTCACGCTATCGAACGTTTTCTTATAGAAGAACATTTAAGACAGATAATCAATAATTATTTTTACGAAAGAAAAGATTGGTACGTGTTACGCGCGTTATGTTTTGTATCTTAATTGTCAAACTATATACAATTTACATAATGAATTATATATATTACAGTGCAGCTCAATTATTAAACTTTCCGTATAAAGCGAAAATCCCTTTAGATTATTGTATCGTGGAAGTGATATTTGGCGAATTGTTTCAACTGCCGGCGCCTAAGCATTTAGAAATATGCTACGGGTCAATTTTGATCGAACTTTGTAAGCTACAACCATCGACGGTGCCACAGGTGAGATTTTCTCAGTTACTTAACTAGGAAAAAATATTTTTTTCAATTATTTTTAGTTGAAAAATCTTATTCCACGTTTGTCATAGGTTTTAGCGCAAGCGACAGAGATTTTATTCCGTCGCATAGATAGCATGGCTGCTGCTGCCTTCGATCGTTTCGTATGGTGGTTCGCATACCATTTAAGTAATTTCCAATTTCGTTGGTCTTGGGAAGATTGGGATTCTTGCTTGCAACGCGATCCAGAACATCCACGTCCAAAATTCATTCGAGAAGTACTCCTTAAAGCTTTGCGGTACATATATCAATTTTATTATATATGTATAGTGTTTTATGCATTAGACATATATGTACATATGATTAATTCTACTTTATAGAGTATAATTTATGTTTAGATTGTCATATTATCAAAGAATACGAGACATGATGCCAGAATCGTATGTTGATTTGATTCCACCACCTCCAGAGCCTATTTATAAGTATACTTCCGAAGGAGCTAGTAAGTATAATACGATCAAAGTTATTATTTCATGTGCTGAAAATTGAACTCGTGTTAAACATTAATTATTTCAGGCTCGCTTCCTGGTACAGCGGCAGCTCACGAATTAGTCGTCTCCATTAGACGAAAATGTACTCTAGAAGATGTACTCAACGTATTAAACACGCTGCCAGGTCCCAGAGAAAACGAAGAAACCAACAATTTCAATCCCTTGAAAATCGACGTTTTTGTACAAACTTTATTGAACCTAGGTTCTAAAAGCTTTAGTCATAGCTTCGCGGCGATAGGAAAATTTCACAGTGTTTTTAAGGTGCCACATCGAATGAATATTATTCGTCGATTCGATGCAAGTGGGTAACATTTGTTAAAAAGTGATTTTTTTTATTTTTATAGGCTCTCGCAGAAACGGAGGAGGCACAGATATGTATTTTAAGGAATATGTACGCACTGTGGAAGAATCATTATCAAATGATCGTAGTTTTAACAGACAAACTCTTAAAGACTGGTATCATCGAATGCAGCGCCATTGCCAATTGGATATTTTCGAAGGAGATGGCGTCAGAATTTACCAAGTACTCATCGTACCTTTAACGATAATAATTCGCGACGGTAAAACGTACTCGATCTGACGGTATTTACGTTTTCCCCAGGTTATATATTTGGGAGATACTTCATTTGACGATACGAAAAAAGAATAAACACGTGACCAAGTTGAGCACGGAACTGACGGAAGCTCGAGAGAAGTTGAGAAGAGCGGAAAGTAGATCAGGATCGTCATCGGAGGACGAAGATAATAACAAAGACAGAAATAAAGAGAAACCATCGGAAGACGTTGTAGAACGAATGGAGGAGAAACTAGAAGCAGCTCAAGCAGATCAGAAAAATCTGTTTCTAATCATTTTTCAGGTACAAATTGTTTCAAACTTACCGTTATGTTTAATCCAGTTGAATTAAATACATGTTCATTTCTGTTCCAGCGTTTTATAATGATTTTGTCTGAACATCTAGTGCGTTGCGATACCGATGGTATAGATTATAATACTCACTGGTACAAGTGGACAATAGGAAGATTGCAGCAAGTATTCCTAACTGTAAGTTACAGATTAATCTATATTAAAAAGTAGAATAACGAGTACCTTTGGCCGACATAAATTTCTCTTGAAATTTTTTTACAGCACCACGAACAAGTTCAAAAGTATTCGTCGACTCTAGAAACATTACTGTTTACGCCAGATCTAGATCCTCATATTTTGGATGTTTTCCATCAATTTGTTTCTCTACGAGCGTGAACCATCTGTTTTTGTACGGTAACCATTTTACTTTATCGAATGTAAGTTAGCGCTGGTATGAATACAAGAATTTCTGAATGTAAAATTATGTTTCATAACCCGACGCGATATGTTACCGAGTTAAAAACGAAAACAAAAAAAAAGACAATTTCATATTGACATTATATTTTGAAATTGAACGTAAACAATTGTTTCGTAATCATGTGACGTATTACATAATATTATGTGTTTACGGTTTTGTATTGACGTTTATTTCATTTCGATGTAAATATCGATATATTTATCGCACCGTCATTTACGTAAATTTGTTTTCGACAAATGATTTGTAGACGTTTCTTAAACGAGACTACGATTTTCGTAGTATAAACAGTAAAATATAATGTAAATAAAAGTTTGAAGAAGAAAAATTTAGACAGTATTTATTATGTAATATAAGATAAGGCGCCACTGATACCATTATTCAATTATTCTTTATTTTACATAAACGGATGATTATGTAAAATATGTGGCGCCACTAAAACTAAACCATACGCCATCTAGCAGCAACAGTGAGAACTATTTTCACTACAAACTTGGGCGTTTTTCCAGCGATGACGCCACCGGTACTAAATCTTCAACATAGTTGTAGTTGAGTGATTGGCTGCTACCAAGGAGCGGTCGCCATTGTTCGGGAGCGAAACATTTGTAAGCTCGCCCACTCGCAAAGCGTGTTGTAGCGTTAGCGAGCGGTGGCCCTTCTGTTCTGGATACAGCCATTGGTCGGGGTACAGTGTCGTTCGAAAGTTGTGTCTACTTTCTGGTCAGTGGCTGACGATACATACTTTTGATCGATAAATACGAGTTGGACGATAACTCGAAACTCGAAGGCTGACGGCGTGGCTGATTACTCTCCTTCGTTTTTGACAGTGCATCGGATACATTGCACTTTCACGCAAAAATGACGGCTCACGATCAAATGCGAGCTATGCTTGATCAGTTAATGGGCACAGGACGGAATGGTAAGCGCAATTATTTCTCAACGAAAGTAAAAATATTCCATGTTCCGAACCAGTATTTACAGTCGCTCCAAGTCCCTTACGAAAATACAAGATGGTGGCCTACACCTTACCGTTACACAGATATCTATCTAATTAAGTGGCACTGTTATTAATGTGCTTTTCACGTTTTCAGGTGAAAATAACAAATTTCAAGTGAAGTACTCCGATCCAAAGGTCTGCAAGAGCTTTTTGCTGGCGTGCTGTCCACATGAAATCCTATCGTCAACGGTGAGCGCACTTTACAATTGCCACATATTGGAATATAAATGACATACCATTGGCACTAATGCGCTATCGTAGAGCATTTTCGTATATTCTCTTTCTACTACTTGACGTGAACACTAAAGTAATCGAACATTGGTACATTCAACGATGCATTCAATTTTTTCTGTTATTCTTTGTATCTTACCGATCTACTCTGGTTACATGATTCAATTGCTTCCATTCAACCAGCAAATTCATTTGCTTGTGTCTTAGTCACTTTGTTTGATAAAAGACACGTATCTTTTATCGAGCATAGAAAAATATAATTATATATATATATATATATATATATATATAAAAACTATACTTATGTATATATATATAGTTATATATATATATATATATATACATATATACACATACAGCTTATATAGCTTCGTATCTATATTTTATTGTAAATGTTAATTAGCATTATTAGAATTATATGTATAAACGGCAGATAGTGGATAGTATCGCTAGTTGCGTATAAATCTTAATAATTATATATTTTTTTGCAAAATAATCACTTTACTCGATAAGCATTATAGTCTGCTTAAAGTTCATAAAACTGTGATATCGTTTGAATTTACATAATTAAATTAATATGGATATAACGGTTAAAGACATAGAATATAAGGCATTATATTTCCATAATTTACCAAATGTTTATTCTTTAATTCAAAATACAGGCATCAATTATTTTGGAGAATGAAAATACCTCTTATATTTTGAAGTTAAATTAAATTCTATTAATACATTTAAGGATGCACGTATTCACAAAACACTCATTTTTATGCAACAAATACATAAACATTAGTATACAAATATATGTATAAAATTAAGGACACGTGTTTAATGCTCCAGCTTTTTTAAACTGATTTGTTATCGATACAAACAATTATCTTGTTTTGTCTTGGATATGGAAAAGGTGTTGTACTATCTTTACGTATCAACGCAAATCTATCTTATTATTTATACACCGTTTTTCTTTTCTTTTATTTAATATTCAATGAAGTTATATAAATAACATTCAAATTGATTTTGTAGTCTGAAATATTTGTAATATCAAAATTTATAATTACTATTTATCGTCGCTTTGGATCGTGTAACCATAATTTTTAACGTACGATTAATAACGTTACAAGTAAGTGTAGTTTGGATTTGTTGTTGTTGTTTCAAAAGTTGAATATTTTTGTTTACCTTGTATACATACGACAGAAATGCATTAACATAAACGGTATATTCTGGTGTGTATACATTAACTAGTTGTTCCAAATGTCTACATACAGAAAAATTGTTTATAATTGAACGCGTAGTGAGTGAAATGATTAATTGGAAGTTGGACGATGTATAGGTTGCGCACAATGCTTTTTTTCATCAGTGCCAATCGGTCTGATCAATTTTATCGATCGTACAAGAAATTAGACGATAAGAATCAATTTTGCGACACGTATATGTATCTGTATAAAAGTATAAACGTATATTTCCGTAATGTACTTCAGGAATTGATACCGATCAATTCACACCAGATAGGCGTTGAAGTGCAATACGGGGCAGCAAACTACAATAATAGGGACTTGAGATTTTCCTAAACCAGGGAGAAAGTGGGATGATAACGGTAGATTATTGTTTATTCTAGATGTATATTTACCATTTACCATTTAAATTGGATTGTTTATTATCGAGGGTAAAAAAAAAAAAAAGAAATGTAAACGACAGTTTAAAAATGGACTCGTAGACTTATCCCACTTCTCCCCTATAAGATGCTTGGGAATGAACCGAAACTTAAACTACACTTGTGGTAACGGCCCTGTAATAATCGCGAAATAATATAATAGAATAATACTCGGAAGAAAAAGAAATGATAGACGATCAAACCATAAGGTTCAAGTAGAAACGACATTCTAAAATGAAAGCAATGACGTGATATTCTTAAATAATTATTCTGTTAGTATAGCGTTTACGTTAGTACTGCTTCGCGCATTTCTTTGTCATCTCGTGCGAATTGGTCCGAAGAGTGTTTGTTGAATTAAAGATCGATCAAGTTTCATCAAGTTTTCCAAGTTATCGTTATCGTTAGTGGTCGACCGTTTGCATCGACCAACCGCTAAAATATTAATTACAATTGACAACAGCAAAGTTACGAGAAAATGAGAACAAAGTATCGAAAGTTTGCTAAAGCGAGAAATAACTAAATACTACATACATATGTATGTATAGACGTGATATTGTACTTGTGGCAAATACTCGCGAGGACGACCGATATACAGGTTCACTAATGTCAATGTACCTACAGTTCTATTTCCAGAGTCTCTGGAAAAAGCAATTCCAATCAGATCCATTGTACAATATTGTTGCGAGTATTGTCCGCTCATATGTCGTGTTGTACTTGTCGCTCTGACACGCGCGTTACTGTAAGTACTGAAAGCGAAGAGGACGTACGTATTACATTCTACAATTTGATTACACCTTAACATAATCTCAAGTACTAGGTATTAATTCGATTGAGAATAAAGGCGGACGGTTTAACCTCAGCCCCTCTACCGGTAAAACCACGGTGGCGAGGCTGAGTACCGAATATTAATTCCGAGACCCCGAATGGCCTGTTAAAGTTGGTGAGTAAGCGCCATTGCTGATTCATCAGACGATCTCTTATTGTCGCTTCTTACTAATAATGCCGTTTACGGCAGGTAGAAATGAAGTTTACTTTGAAAGTATGCGTGAAAATGTATTCATCCTCGGGAGATGTAACGGGTACAGGAAATGAGGCAGTGATCTGTAAGTAAGAACCATGCGAATTGCCAAGAAACGTCTTATTGTTAGTCTCGTTGTTAAGTAATATTATCGTAAACGTTGACGCTTCTTTACCGATCATTCCTACTATCTATCTAATAGTTTCTCGGTTCCTTGATCTCGGTCTCGCGGTGTACCTTGCCTCGATTTTCAAACAGCATATCGTACTACGTACTATCATATCAACACTTGGATTTCAAACCTTTCGCTATCTTAACGTAATTCTTATTTCATTAAATACGAATCATACGAGCCCAATTTTATGAAAAACGATTCGTTCAATGTTCAAATCCAAGTGGGTGTTGTTATCGATATATCTTACAATTAATATCATTTGATAGGCGGTGTACAACACTTGAGAATTTTTAAAACGTCGATACGATATTCCAAGAAAATTTACGTTTACTTAACTTTGAATGTACGGTGTAGCGTACCTCAAACGATCGAAAAATGAAATCATTGTTTTATTTAAAAAGCGAGAATCTCTGAAAATCGACCAGAAGAATCCGTTAACGTTGAAATTATTTTGGCAATTTGCAAACAAACGAAAGAAAGAAAAAAAAAAAAGAACAAACAAAAATAGTACGTGGACAAGATGCCCACGAGAAAACGTGACAAGTGGCATGAAGCTGAAAGAGAAAGAGAAAGAGAAAGAGAAAGAGAAATAGAAATAGAAAGAGAAAGAGAGACAGTATTAGGCGGAATTGTACAGCGTGTGCCAGTTCTGTTAGAAAAATTTCCTTCAACATTGGATGTACGTATTGAACTCGTTTTCTAAATCGTCTAGAATTGATTCATCTAAGGCAATGCCTATGCGTGCCCTACGTAAATAGTATAATAAACTATTAGGCTATAAGTTGTTTCATAGACATTGAACATATGAACTTAAGGTGTGTGCTGATTGTAGCTTCATTGCCATCGCATTGTCGTGTCAGGCGGAGAGGTGTTGCCACTCTGTAAGTGAACATAACAAAATATTTATCTGTAAAATTGCATTTTTACTTTGTCCAAGAACAAGATGATATGTCGGTCAATATATAATATGTATGTACATATGCATATGTATATAGAAATATATGTACAAGCGTATACAGGCTATATCCTGGCATGCAACACAGAAACAACGAAAAGGTTTATGCAAACATTTTATACAACTCGAGGCTACCTATAAATACGAGTCCAGCAGGTACAAACAAATACCTTGATACTTGAAGTTTTCAAATAAAATCAAACAGTCTGTACAGTTTGTTATAATCGATTCCATCAGCTTTCTTTGCAATAAACTATCGTCATGGTAAGTTGTAAAGAAGCTCGAATATAGCGAATATATTTTACCAACTCTTTTCATTGCTTTCCAATGTTCCTAATCCGCCACTGTAATGGCTGAAATGGAACTCTGTATGTTAGGATACACCCTGTATATTTTCATATGCATTGTCTGTAAGCGCATTAGCAGAAGAGCAACCATTTGTAAGTTCTTCTATTAAAAGCATCATATCTTTCTGGACAATTAGGGTTTTAACTTCTGTCGTTGTTGCCGTGCATAGTCTAAATTATTTATGTAATTGTTGATTATCGATTCAGTTTCGTATTACAAACAGCGAGATTAAACAACTGTAAGATTTCATAGAACACGTTGGGAGGGATTACATAAATAAAACCAGTGAGGCGTCACACGGTTAGACGGACGTAATCTAATATTAAATGGTTTGTAAATCGCAGCGCATGGACCTGGGAGAATGCCCCCAGATTCACGACTTGGCCCTACGGGCTGACTACGAAGCTGCGCAAAAGAAGAAGGACCATTTTTACGATATCGATGTGAGTACCTCTTTTCGTAGTAAACGTTTTAGATGTAGCTAATATTACGATACAAAGTAAGCCGAACAAGAACAGTTTTCAGAAAAAGCTTGTTACAGTTATACTTTCGATCCCTGGATAACAAATACGATAACAACGATTTTTCCTTTCCTTCAAGGCCATGGAACATTTGCAAAATTTTATCGCCGACTGTGACCGTCGTACGGAGCAAGCAAAGCAACGATTGGCAGAGACTCAAGAAGAGCTGAGCGCCGAGGTAGCAGCGAAAGCGAACAACGTTCACGTTCTAGCCGAGGAAATCGGTAAAAAGCTGGCTAAGGCTGAGCAGCTTGGCGAGGAAGGTTTCGTGGAGGAATCGATGAAACTGATGGGTGAGATAGACGAGCTGCGTAAGAAAAAGAACGAAGCTGAACAAGAGTATCGTAACAGCATGCCAGCGTCCAGTTACCAACAACAAAAGTTGAGAGTCTGCGAGGTGTGCAGCGCGTATCTTGGCATACACGACAACGACAGACGACTGGCCGATCACTTTGGCGGCAAGTTGCATCTGGGCTTTATCAAGATCCGCGAGAAATTGGCGGAACTTCAGAAAACCGTCGAAGACAGACGCAAAGAGAAGAGGGAGTCGTTGCTCGACAGACGCAGAGACAGAGACAGGGACGATCGCGACAGGGACCGCGATAGGTCCGACAGCAGACGCGGAGGATTGGGTTACAGAGAAAAAGATCGCGATCGTGACCGTGACCGTGACCGTGACCGTGAACGCGATCGTGATCGCGATCGCGACAGAGACCGTGACCGCGACCGCGATCGCGATCGCGATCGGGATCGGGATCGAGACCGTGAACGCAGAGACAGAGACAGGAGAAAGTCGCGATCTCGAAGCCGCAGTCGTGGAAAGAGGTTGGTAGAATCTCTTGATTATTCCAGTTGTTTCTGTCGCACTGTATAAACATTTCAGTTACACGATATATCCATACGTGCTTTGCTTTGCTTTATTTCAGATCGAAACGTTCGCGCAGTAATAGCCGCAGTCGACGATCTCGTTCTCGTCGTAGTGGGTCCAACGATCGGAAAAGATAAAACTGATTGTCATTAATAATTATCCTAAATCATTTTCTTCGTATGAAATTCACGTGCTTACTTGTGCACATTACATGTAAAAACAGAAATCGCGCTCGCTGAACATCGTTCTTTTCTTTTCGATAGACTAATTCGCAAATTACCACACTAAATTTGTACATTATCCGTCACTATATTACCGAGAAACAAATAACACCAATATAGGAAAGAAGAAAAATATCTTTGTGTGAGACTAGGCACATTCCTGTTAATGTAAGAACAGGATTGAATTTACTAGATATTAATATACTAATACACTTAATCAATTCGATCTTGATATACCGATATACTTTTAACTGTAGTTACTGTTTCGTGTACATAAGAATTAGCGCAGATGTAACTCCATGTCTTTTGGAGATGTTACATATTTATAATATTATTACTTGATCTTATGTGATTATTATACGAGCATAAAAATGAAGACATGTTCGAAAATATATACGTTTAAGTAATTATTGTTTGAAACGATGTAACCTTGATGATTCTCGCAATCTCATTTTTAAATTACAAGTACAATTAAAACCGTGAAAGATTGAATCTTTAAACGAAGAACTTTTTATTTATAATGTAGTAGGGTATCGAGTTAACTATTAATGAAAAATAAATATAAACAACAGTAACAAAGTTTCGTACTAATTTAAAAAAAAGAGAGAGAGAGAGAAAAGAGCTAGAACAAGGATACGAAATAAAAATGCTCTTTTCGAAAATTACACGTAGAGTTGAACAATTTGATAATGCCTTAAAAAAATAATACGTATATGAATAATACTGTATAAGAAGGGATATTTATTTTATGTTGGCATTTATGTAATAACCAATGCGGAGCTATTTGTACATATAAAAGTTTGCTTAAATTTATATCAAGGAAGAAGAACAGAACTTTGTTATATATAGTTGTATTAAGATTATTTACATTTTATTAATTTTAATAATCCTTGCACTTTATAAGAAGTTAATGATTTCTACACATACTCACGACCGAACGGTAAACAAACCTCAATCTACATTATCTTGGAAAATGAGTTTCACGTATCCTGGTGTACCTTCGAGAGGGACTGCGCAGAATGGACAAATTGCAATGTAACCATTTGTACCATGTGGTATCGCGACTTTTTCCCAATATCTGCAACGAGAAAATACGTAATTTCGTAAATATATTCTGGCCTGTACGAGTAAACGCGGAATATTACGCTACGTTGAAACAAAAATAATATCAAATACTTTTCCTTTTTCATTATTCTGTTTGCTACTTAAATTACACAATAAGAAATACTAACTTTACTGTTTTTTCTGTAGCCATGTGCCCGCAAGGCCTAAACGCGTAAGTTGGTGGGCCACAATCGACATAAAACGCGGGTTCTATTCCCATAGAAAGTTTAACTACCGAACCAGCTACCAGACACATCGGGCATCTTCTCGTCGCTTTGTCTTTCTCTTGGCCCCAGTCGTGGTGACCTTGCACATGTCCACACTTCAAATACACGTATGGTTGCTGTTGAGCCGAGTCCGCAGCTGCTTTACGCGGTATAACTAACGTGTTCAAACCAACCGGGCATTGTGGTCTTCCAGCATTTATAGCGTCAACTAATTCCTCCAAATCGTGTTTTGTCTATACGAAACATCCACGATGAATCACTTGGTCATAAATTGTTAGAAGAATATGAGTTCCAATTGGACTATCCTGAATCTATATAAAGGTTAACAGATTGTAGATCCAGTATATTTACCGGAGACTTTGCGAGACCTTCGGCCGATCTCCAAAGTAACGTAGCACCGCATAGATCGATCAGCGTTCCATCTTGCAGTATGTTGTTCTCGTCCTCCACAACGTTTCCTTTTTGCTGGGCGCTTCGACTCTCCCTTAGCGAGAAAACTCCGCCGCCTACGCTGACTTCTCTCCAAAAGCCGCACTGTGCCTCACCACCGCAAAACTGACCCCGTGGATGCATTATTAAAACTCCGTTTGTTGTAAGTCCGTCGATCTCGCGATTTTCTTGCCACTTTGTTGCTTTTTCCTAAAACGAATTTTTATGTGAAACATGATACCGGACTACTATACAGCGTAACGGAACTCACCCCTAAGAAAATATTTCTCGAACTATCAAAACCTGCGGCATATATTCTTGCGATTCTGGGATCCGACCGATCAGCCAAAATTCGACAAGCAAACCTGCTGATTGTACTTTGGGCAACGCGTCCTTCGTTAGATCCGTCGCTACCGCCTGCACACGTGTCCATGACGACAAAGTCGATCGGGGATTCAGAGGAACGGCCGACCTACGGTATCGTTTATAACCAAATCAAGATAAGTATCATAGGAGTAATCAAATATTTCGTAAAATCGAATGATCCCAACTATACTAGCTCACCTGAAACATATCCGTTCCTTCATCCTCGGTATATTCCACGATAACGGCTTGTGTTCGGGATAACGTGTACGAAATTGAATGTTGTTTTGTGTTGAGAATAGCTTGCGAACTGTGAGGCGTTTTGACAATGTAATGTTTACTGCGTTTTACGCCATTTGGTACAGGCCTCTTAAACAGAATAAACTTACTCCTTCTTCTTCCCCGATCTCCTGGCGGAAGGAATCCATTGTATCTGCGCATCAAGTTTCCGTTACGTTAGTATGTACGCGGAAATTTGAATGCCTTTACAAATTGAATCTTACCCAAGAATAACTAGCTCTCCATACTTTACTAGCTGTTTTGGTTTTTCATGACGATAACTGTGGGACCTATGAGGATTAGCATGCGAATGACTATGATTATGTTTACTGCGTGGACTATGAGGCGCGCCAACTGTTTCTCCTTCTTCCACAAGTAATGGACTTTCACTGCTACCACCGTCGGATCTGGAAACATATATAAATTAATTATTGCGACGTTATCGAAAACCTTTTTTTAAATTTTCATTGCTTGTATAATTAACTATATTAAGGTAAGTTCTGAAACAACAGCGTTAACGAATTTAGTTGCAATAATAATTTACTCTTATAAAAATGTAGAAGTAAAGAAGCATCCTCCTTCGACAACACTCTTATATGGTGGAAGTATCTAGATTTATACATGATAAATTGTCCTTGGTACCCCGCTACTAAGAAGGTGGATGTCAGTAACAGTTGTTGTAAGCCAGAAAGTATAGTTGTTATACGTCAAAGTGCAAAGAACAATAGAGTGGTTTATAATCAATATTGAAATGAATGATTTTTCAGGAAAGGAAACTTTCAAAGAAAAGTTACGTAATTGAAACAATTTTGTAGACGATGTAAAGAACATTTATAATATATGTATAATACTAAGCCATCTATCTATAGATTTCTCTGCTTTTGGCCTATAGTACGTAATACGTAAACCGCTTACTTACCGCGAGGGACATGGAATACGTTTAGTTACTGGCATCCTCCTTTGAGTAAAATTTACAGATTAATACTTCCACCGTACTTCAAAAGACACTCATAAGGACAAAAAGTCTTATGTATCTTCGCGCGGCTGAGCAAATGTGAGCAAGTGCAACGCGGGAAGCTGCGAATTGGTAATTACAATCTGTAATAAGAAACAATCAGTGTAATGATCGTCGCCGAAATATTATATATGTATTTTTACGTGTTCCTATTCTATCTTTCTAAATGTAAAGAAATAAAGCAGATTAACGGAACGATTACAGACGACTAAAATACACTTATCGATTTAATATGCATAGATAGTTGAGCTGCAATTCATACGCTAAATCATAATAAATTTGTTACATCTGTATTCATTCATAGAGAAAACTGTCTGTTCTTATACGTAATATAACATTTTCCAACTTCCTGAATACATTTGTTTGAAAATGTATAAATGATCCTCTGCTAAAAAAACTCCATTAAAGTAGGTAGCATAAAAGAATCTGATGTTGGCGAGATTTCATTGCATTTAATAAATGCTTATCGCATATTCTCTCGTTACATTAGTCGAACAGCTGATTCATTATCTTATCCACGTATCCATTCTTATCAAAATATTGCACCAATTGTTCGTATCGCTATCTACAAGATAGAGATTATTCTAAAAATGGCTACACATGGAAACTGATGCATGCAAAATCTTTTGGTCGACATTTATTTAAACGTTTCATGCTTTTCATCTAGATAAATTAAACAATCTTGAACGGATAGGACTTTGTTACATGGGTTGCTATTTTACCGGTGTCTTTGAATCGTGACACATTGATGTTTTTATTAGAGGCAGGCTCTGTATCGGACTTACTTATGTCACGCAACTTATCAACATTATCATTTCAATTTCCATGTTCCAAAAACTCAAATCTAAATACTTCCAATTCATTTTATTCTACGAATAATATATACACAAAGTTTATGTATTATTACCTGTAAGGGATACGTACAACGGATGGCAGTCAATATTTTTATTTAACCAAAATTCAAGGAATACTTAAATGAAATACAAATCGGACAAAGCATACGTTTATCCTTATATCCTAACTTCCATACATAAGTAGTTTTATACCATAACAATAAAAACTTTAAACATAATTCTGTGAATATCTCGTATACATTGCCATAAAATGTTTGTGTTTCTTGGAAAAAATAACAAGACACTGTTTACAAAACATAGAAATATTTATTGCATACTAACAAATTCCAAATAAAATATCTTTAATTAAATAAGAGATATATTCATTTATTTCTTTGGTAACAGTAGATGTTATCCTTTTTATTTCTTATAGTAAAAGTATATTTTACACAATTGCTATGACACACAAATTCACAATGAACGAATGGAATTTTTATTTTTTCCATTAATGTTTGACACTGTTTTAAAACGATTACTATTCAAAGAAATATTACTTAGGGGGCATTGCAAAGAAAAAAAAATAAACAGGGTAATAAAAGAAAGGATCTAAAACTTTAGCTGCTTGTAATAATTACCATAAAGAGTAACAGACGTTGATATAATTGATTAAATTGAGATATATAAGAGGAGATTTAATATACAAATATGATAAGCGATGGAGTGGACTCAAAATAACAGAAAAATTCATGCATTAATAGTACAAGCCATGGAGAAACTATTTGAAAATATAAGTCGATTTATGACCTGTACATGCCAATCTTTGACAGAAGAAAAATGCATAGATCATTTTTCACAAATATTGTGGTTTGCTTGACAAGAGCAAAGAGTTAAGATACAGAGTGGTTAGAAATGAGAGTTTGTAATATTCTCTAGATGAAAAATTGAATATCTAAAACAGACAAAATTGATTTTGGGGTCTATGTTGATTGCTATTTTACTCCTCTCTGTGAATACTTGGAAGTATCTAAATTTTTCGACCCTCTTTTTTATCACCCTGTATATATGTATTATATATGTATACGTGTAATTATATATGTATATACATGTATATATATGTATATACATACAGGGTATATATATTTATTATTGTTCGGTGAAGCGAAAAATTATCGACAAATCGACCGGCTTGGCGGAGAAAATATGCTGATCGATGAGCGTAAAGATTGCGAGGGAGTCGCGATGTCCAAACAACGTTAATTAACCTAGGCATCCAGAAACAATGAACTATTTACCGTATCACCATGCTGAGCTCTGCGTTCGAAAACGGTTTCGCCTGCACGTTCGAGACACGCGACGACAACAGTCACCCGTTTTGTTCGTTCACGCGAACTAAAAGTGTATGAAAATCATTTGTCCACTCTTGGATGCCTTAATTCAATTTTCCATTTCTAAATTACACTGTTACTATGTTCGTATGATATTCCACCAGTTTCGCGTTGACGATCCTATTATTCATGATTACGACGCACTCGGTGAACACGGCCAATATCAAAAGACAGAGAAAATCAGCCTACCGCACCGCAATGAAACTCTATCGAAAAATCTCACGGATAAACGAAGCCGATTTATTCCATCGATAATCGCTCGACGCACCGATTATTTGTGTGTTCTCGCTATCTCGCATAAACTATACTCTATACTATACCACTATACCTATACGTATATCGAGACGATCACGGCTGAACGATATAGGATGAGTGGAAACCTCCGCAAGAACCAATAGGTGCGTCCAGAAAATCTACCGCTCGCTGTGAGCGGCTGACGAATACAATGAGCTTACGAATTTTTAGCTTCGAAATATAACGATCCTTGGTAGCAAGCAGCCAATCATTGAACTATACCGAAACTAGGTTTAGTACCAGTGGCGTCATCGGCGGAAAAACGCCCAACTTTCTAGTGAAAATACTTTCTATTGTTTCTACAAGATGCCACCACCGATACCACCTTCCTTTTAATCAATCATTTTCAAAGTATCAGACGATCTGAACTGTTATCATTTTTGACCAAACTACCTTGATACAATTTTCTTTGCTTTACAATTTACGATACTAGGTGACAACTTGCCAGCTTTCTTTCTTTAGCTGGATAGCTCTAAATTTCATTTTAATCTATGCCCCAACGAGGAATAATCCGCCATTGACAATCCTCCTATTCGTTATCCTGTTTTTCGAGTTTGATTAGTTCCGAAGGAAAATGATCTGGCAAGCAAAGTCGATACTTTGGACTATGAGATTCGAGTCAGTAATGACACGTTAAAACAAACGATCGTAAACGAAAATGGTTGATTTAGGATTTAGGATTTAGGATTTAGGATTTGGAATGTCCCTGTCGATTCATGTGCTATCGCGAATATCTAGGGAGTTCAATTAGGTATATATTCAGTGCGCTAGTGAGCTTAGTGCGCGTGTGTAATACGCGCCGGGGGGTGGTTAGTCGATGGTACTGTGCGAGAACGTGAAAAATTGCAATTAGATCAAGTTTTTCTCGATATCTCTCGTCTGATTTCCATCCAGAGAAACGATATCCCGTGTACTTGTTTCTTGGCCAACGATTGCCCGGTAAACAACGTCACGATAAGGAGGAAGCTCGTGGGAACAGATTACAGAACTGCAGCGTACGATACGCACGCGGTATAAAGATGGTAAAAATGGCGAAGGTGTTTCGCGCGGTGACAGTATCGACTTTGTCAAACAATGGACAGTCAACACCTAAATACAACAAGCCGGTCACGCTTAATATCAATTATGATCCTCAAGGTCTGAGCGTTGAGTTCTTTGCAGGTATGTACTTATCACTCGATAAATTATTCTTTGTGAATCGTGTTAGCGTCGTCCCGGGATGAACAACATAACCACACTCGGAACGACCGTTTACCAGTTTTCTTTGTTAAAATCTAACGAGTATCCTTGCCGCTTGTTGCGATTCGCCTATCGTTGGAAATTACATATTTTTATTGGCTCTCGAGCAAATTATGCGAAAGAAACAGAGACACGTATCTTCAATTATTTATTACGTATTAATTTAGCACGTCTTATTTTATAAACGCGATTTTTAGCTGTATTCTTTGTTTGCACAATCTTTCATTTTTCGTCGAATAGATTTCAATTCTTATTTCCTTTTCACTCGAGATTGCGTGATCGATATCTTTTATTTTCTAAAAAAAAAAACAAGTTATCGTAGAGTCTTTGCGTTTGTTTACCATAATACAATTGATCATTGTTGTTATTATGGTAGACGTTGTTTATTTGTTGCCAATTAATATTTACCACAAACACAATGACTATATTTTTTTATCGACTAAACTTCTCCCTTTCTTATTTTCGTGTACATTATAGCAGACTCGACAGCCAGAGATAAAACTACTTTACTGGAATTTCCTGTAACACCGAGTACAGAATGCTCTAGGGTATCGTCGCGAAGTTACGTATTCACGTTGGATATGGATAGCTTACTGGTAACATTCGCCAATGAAACAGGTAAGTCGATGAAAATTTATAGCGCTATGTATATATATCCGATTATTATATCTTAATAATCAAAATTATTTCATTCTAAAGATACCACACGACATTGCTCTATATTATTAAAAAAACGTAGAATTCTTTTTGCAGACTTTCAGCACTTTCACTCGCAAATATTGAAACTGAAAAATGGCAAGGGCATATCCGCGTTCAACGAAAGAACCGAGGAATCTTCGGCTATGCAGTACTTTCAGTTTTATGGCTATCTCTCTCAGCAACAAAACATGATGCAAGATTACATTAGAACCAGTACATACCAGAGAGCGATTTTAGGAAACCTGTCCGATTTCAAAGACAAAGTTGTGTTAGACGTAGGCGCAGGTTCTGGAATATTGTCGTTCTTCGCTGTTCAAGCAGGTGCAAAGAAAGTGTACGCGGTAGAAGCGAGTAACATGGCGAATCACGCAGAATTATTAGTTGCCGCAAATAATTTGTCGGATAAGGTCGTCGTGATAGCTGGCAAAATAGAAGAAATCGAGTTACCTGAACTAGTTGACTGCATAGTGAGCGAACCCATGGGTTACATGTTGTACAATGAAAGAATGCTCGAGACTTACCTGCATGCAAAAAAGTGGTTAGTTCCAGGTAAACACGTATGAATTATTTTTTCCTTAGCTTACGTTCTTTTGTTGTAACACCCATCGAACGGTTGCGACACAGGTGGAAGAATGTTTCCTTCGCGAGGCGATCTTCACATTGCACCGTTCTCCGATGAAAACCTTTACATGGAACAATTTAATAAAGCTAATTTTTGGTATCAGACCTGTTTCCACGGAGTGGATCTCTCAGCGATGAGAAATAACGCAATTAAGGAGTATTTTAGGCAACCAATCGTCGATACCTTTGATATAAGAATTTGTATGGCTAAATCTGTTAGACACATAGTCGACTTCCAAACAGCTAATGAGACTGACTTACATAAAATAGGTGAACATTTATTTATATCGATGTATATCGTTGGATGTCGACTGTTGACATAACGTACTATTCATATATTTGCCAGAAATTGACGTCGATTTTCACATACTGGAAAGCGGCACTTGCCATGGACTTGCATTTTGGTTCGATGTTGCATTTATCGGGTCGACGCAACAGGTTTGGTTGAGTACGGCTCCCACGGAACCCCTTACGCATTGGTACCAAGTCCGCTGCCTTTTGGAAAACCCTTTATTTTGTAAAAGTGGCCAACTGTTGTCTGGAAAAGTCATTCTTATCGCGAACAAAAGGTGAAATTCCAAATTTTTCGACTCGACTCGAAATTGACCATCGTCGATTAATGGCGAATAGCGTATAATTGATAAAACTTGAACATTTTTCGTTTCAGACAATCTTATGATGTGACGATAGATTTGAAGCTGGAAGGAACAAACATGGAGAGCAGTAGTAATACTTTGGATTTAAAAAATCCGTACTTTAGATATACAGGCGCAGCTGCGCAACCTCCTCCAGGTTTAAATAATACCTCGCCAAGCGAGTCTTATTGGACAACGTTGGACGCGCAGGGTGCCAGACAAGCGGTCAACATGGTCAATGGAATGTCCGTCAACGGTTTGGGAGAAGTTTCCATGGACGCAACCGCAGCAGTAAACACCGGCAATCTGCTCGCGATAGGTAAGAAAAGAATTGGGTAACGTTCATCTGAAAAATACGATTGCATTTACGAGCAACACGATTACGCGTTCTTTTAATATGAAACTTTTTATTCTAGGAATATACACGAATTTAAATACGATTCACCACTTTTGGATATCTATCTTACCCATTTACAAGTGTTTTTATCCGTGTAAATATATGTATCTCGATCACAAAGATATTATTTACTTATCCGCCACTGGCGCGTATGTGTGTTCTACAGGAGGTCAGCCAAACATTCATCCCGGTTCGATTTCAAGTACAGGACGAGGCCGAGTCGGTGGTACAGCGACGAGCACACAAGCAGCGCAATTAATAGGCGGTGGAATCACTCCGAACATGTTCACATCTCCAGCCACGGTAAGTTGATAACCAATTACGATACAGATTTTTCAGCGAGCTACTTCCCAAGTTGTGTACCGATGTACCAAATTCTACATACGATACGCAATCGTAAGCGTTCGGTGCGCCAACATCTGCACGAAACAATAGCTCGCTAAACATTCGATTTTAATCTGCGAAAGGATACTAAAGTGTACGCCTGCCTGCGTGGTCTTTCGCGCTACAGCTTGGTGTTACTTTCCAGCAATCGCTGGTCCTTGGCAACACTTCGCATTATCCTGTGAATCCCAGCTTGATGATCGGCGATTACGTGACGCCTGGTAACGGCATATCGTCTCAAACGTATCGACAATGATCGATGGCGAAATCATTTTGCACCGAGTATTCCTACGCAGTGAAACAGTCGAGCGATCGTCATAGCGTTAACGATAGCGGGGACGCCGACAGCAACACTAAACAAAGCCGCAAGTTGGTGTTTAGTTCACCGGTGAGCAAATTACGTCTTTCGTCCGCTGTTCGAATTTTGCACGCAGTCAACATGGCCAGTCTTAACTCGAGCATCGGCCACACGAATAACAACAACAACAACAACAACAACAACAACGACAACAACGGCAACTTTGCTTACTTGAACAAAGTCATAGTTGGTTCTGGAGTCGGATTTGGATGGAACGCTAGAAGAAATAAGTCGCAATGGGAGGCACGTTGGAGGAGAGTGCGAACCGTCCTCTCGTAGTTGTCATTCATTTTTCGTATACCGTGGCCCTTTATTTAATTGTCCCTTCGAAGATTCGATCTTCCAGATTTCCCTCGAAGATTCGATCCAGATGTGCATGCTTGCCAAATGTACCCGAGAAAATAATATTTTTTAACGACAATACATTTTAACCGTGCGCAAACGTTCCACGCGACGCTATTTTTCGGGGTCCTGATATATCGTTTGTACATCGAGGCTCAATAACAAGAAGAGTTGATCGTAGTGCAATTCCTTTTCTTTTCTTTTCTTTTCTTTTATCGCATTTTAAACATTCGTTTTTCCTCTGTTCTTTTTCGTTTCTTTCCGTTTAGTATCGTACTCGAACGGTTTCCATAATCGAACACTGCGCGTCGGATATAAGCTACGATGTATAACCGACTTGGTTGATTTTCGATATTGAGCGGTTTTTATATGACCTTTAGGATAATAATGCATAACGTTCCGAATATTTCGAGAAAAGTGCAAAAAGCAATAATTCGTTAGAGATACGATATGGAGCACTCTGTGGCATTGCCTGTCATTTATCTGTTCAATTTACGTAGTGTATTACATTTAACGTATCCTTTCTGTATACTTCCCACTAAAACATACGAGAAACAAGAATCGATTCTATAGAAACCACGTATACACTTTGGTACGTCCACATTAACGTTTATATGTATAAGTTTCTTATCCCCGATTAAGTGATATTTTCCTTAAACTATTTATAATTTATAGGAGAAAAAGATTGTACATAATCCAACTGCTACGCAAATCGATCGATGAAACGGTATAATTTACGTTAAAAGTAAATAAAAAAAAGAAAAAAAAGAAAGATATATATTCCAATACAATTACGATACATTAAGTTACGATTCGTATCTAGCTGGTTTGCAATGTACAGATGTTAGAATAGCGTGTACAGGCACAATCTCAAATTTGTGACGTTTCTATTACATATCGGCCTTTGGTCAATAGGATTAATTCTATAGTTTTAAAGTACTTGGACTATTATATTACAATTCCACCGCCTATTATGTCCTTTACTGATTAATGATTTCATCGAGATTCTACGCGTAACAAAATTTTCCTCCGTAATGGAAAGAAACGAATGTTGGTTATTTCTCGATCGTTTCGATCTTTCCAAGATGATTACAAAAAGAAAGAGGAAATATAAATAAATAAATGAAGCCATACAAAGAGTTATTCCGCTTTGAATTTACGAGTTGGTCATATAAAGATTCGGTTACTTTATTTCTCGATCGCGATAAATTTTGTTACGTGATGAAATAGACTTAAGATTTTTTATAGCCTCAGAATAATTAACGACTTATTTAATTCTACCGGACGACTACGAATGTATTTCTACATTAAACGTACAGGTAATTTCTTGATAATGTGGCATACATTTCAAAGCTCGCGGAAATACAGTCGATACGAATTTTTAATGTGGTAGGACTCACACTGTCGAGTTGTGGAACAGAAAGCAATTTCAAAATTAAAACTTGACGCCGCTATTTAAAAGCGTGACCACGGTTGTTTATCCGTCTCGAACAAATATAAAATTTTTACAAATTGGCAAACCCTTTTTCCGTACGATCCCAAATCTACACGGTGCAGTTAGTTTTATTGCATACATTTTTATGGATACGAACCATCTTATTATCCGAGGGTTACCTGTAATTAAAATAATTATACATATGCTTAATCTTTACAAGTCGGTTATATGTATGGTTCAGATCTCGGTATAACGCTTAAGTCTCGTTAGTTCCTAAGGAGTGCTCTTTATTTGTTACATGCACAAACTTGCTTTCGTATAAGCTGCCCCATCTTGCGTACCTTAAAAACTATTTTCAAGCTAAGAAACCAGTAGATACACGCTGTTTTTGCAGCGAGTCGAATCATTTAATTAAAAAGTAGCTGATAGTATTACGGTTAAAATTCATAAGAATCAAGGGTGTATCATATTTCTTACTCGAACGATAGTTTCGTTGATTTCTTCTCGGAAAGTCGGGTTTTGCCATATCCCTTTTCTCATTACTTGTATCATATTATTTGTTCAGTGGAGTACAATTAGAAATGTAAATAATTCACGAACGTTCTTTGAGCTTTCCTTAAGAAGTGACGGTAGCTCTACGAAAAAGGCGCATATATAATTTTTTAACGTACGTGTTTAGCGTTTGAAATCACTTTGACTGCAGGCATTCCACAAGTGCTGATAATATTGTACGATTCGTTATTGTAACAAGAATATGCTTCTTCCAGTGTCTCGTTTTTTCTCTCTTCAAGAAAATGAGAACATTAAAAGCAATATTTAGAATCGAACGCCTATAAAAGTATTAGTTAACGCGTTTTTAGTTTCAATAGGAGAGACAAAAGATTGAGTAAAACTAAGCATACATTTTGATATTTTTCTAGATATTGCTTTCAGTGTCAGCATGCGTACTTTCAGCGCGCGTATACGTCTATATCTTCTTTCATTTTAGAGAATTTTAATGACCGAAAGATACAAAATATCTCAGGTAGTCAGACGTGAGTTCGAAGGATGATATTTACACATTTTTCGCCATTTTTAATTTGTACGTTCGTTTATAGAAAATTATGATTACACGTAAAGCTAAGTTGTTTATTTTGTTCTCTTCAAGATGGATACTATACTTCTCGTAGTATTCAACTTAATAAATACCGTATTGCTTTTATCAAGACGAGATACGTTTACAGTAAAATAAATATATACATATTAGTTCCCACGATGATTGTCAAATGTTTGTGCGTTGAACGATTTATTGTTACTCGATAATATGTCTCTTTCGATACTGTATTTGTGAAACCGCAACGTTTGATACTGCGTGAAAGGTTATCAGGAAATCTAGCGAATACTAAGTATTAATCCATTGGCAGCTAGAAGTACGATTAGAAGTTCGTTATTCAAATTTTGTTCATCTCGATTTATTAACAACGTTCATTATGGTACTATTTTTGTAATATTAATCTGACGGTGAAACTATCATCGCGTATTCGGATACTTCTCGTTGCTAATGCATTACGAATCTTTATTTATTTTTTGTTACGTGTCAGAAGCTTTGAGTAATCGAAATGTTTTTCATTTCAATATCGGTGCGAGCTATTGATTTTATTGCAATAAATCAAAATATTCATTTGTTATCCATTCCGCATACAAGAGCTTTGTACTTATACTATAACTATTTATCCACAATCCTATAGATTTAACGAGTCTAACAAATTTTCATTTGAGCATCAAAGATTTCTCTTTTTTCTTTACTTTGCTTTTCTTTTCTTTTCTTTTCTTTTATCGAATTTACTTTTCCACGAGATTATTCACCATCATTTTATATTTACCACTAAGTCTATAATTCATTGTAATTCGTTAAGAACAAGTCAATGGTACTTGTACATATAAGCTCAAAGTTGAATTATTTTCAAGAAACTGTCTTTCAAGCACGATAAAGAATCCACATCATCATTTATTTGTTTTAGATTGATTAAAAACAAACAGGGAAGTAAAAAGAGATAAATGAATATCACTTGATTAAGAAGCTAGACAACGCTAGGATCCCTGCTCTACAAGAGAACTGCTCAGCTTTCTATAATGCATACATTAATGACGAATTCATGTATGCCCTACTAACTCGTGATATATACATATACAGTATACTGTTTGCCTATGTCTTTTTTATGTATAATATCTATGTACAAAGAGATCATGTTTTACACGTACAACAATGACAAACAATTGCTTGTACACACGTTCGTGCATTGTACTTGAACGAAACTTGATTTATTTTACATTTAGTACATCGACGATTATCCTGCAATTATTCTCAGGTGAAAAATGCCATAAAGTTCGATATACGAATACGATGTGGATCGACTTTCCTGAACCGTAGGGAAAAATAAATCGGATAGAATAGAATCACACTAAACATTGATATGCGTTGTACATTGATACACTATAGCATTTGTAAGTTCCATCTAACGATACATCGAGGAGGAATTGTACGCAAACTGTACAGAGTGAGGCACCTAACGTTATCGGCTGAAAAATCTTTATTTCTTTTTATTTAATAATGGACAAGTGTTCAAGAAAGAAACTGTACCGTTCGAAAGGACGAATGTCACGATTGGGATATAGGTGTTTCAAGATGCGAAAGGTCTCGCCGTCGACTATAATACATATTATAGTATATAAAAAAAGATCTGTAGTACTATGTTGAAAGACGTGGATAGCTTGGAAATTTTGACGAATTTCCTAGTCGCGATGTTTGTCTCTTCAAACTGAACTAAATTCTTCTCGATACATTATTTTGTATTGTTAAAAATCAAGAAAGAGAGATTGTCGGACGACAACGTTGAGTACTTTACTTTGAATAACTGATTGTGAGTATCCATTGATGCGCAAATTAAACGAGCATTCAAAAGCCAAAACAAGCCAAATCCAAAACTTGAATTATTTTAGTCATCCATCGATCTGTATTAATATTATACATATATTAAGTAGGAGATTCGAGTATCGGAACAAATGAAATTCAGTTTTGGTTTTAGTTAAAGATATTGTATGATTTTACATTAAAACGTTAATTTGAATTTGTACCGTATCGTTATTTGTGTATTACTTTTATTTCAAGTTTTCTTCTCTTTTTTCTTTTAATGATTCAATTGCAATGATATAGTATAACGATTGCTATATTAATTAAACTTCCTTCTGTTCTTAATTCTTGTTAATTATTATATTAGATAACCACGAAGAAACGTAAGTGTAATGGATGTAAGGTGACATAAAAAATTTCTTCTTATTTATGTACGCTTTCCTTAAGATTTGGTCGATCGAGATAAGAAACGAGCACAGCGTTTCAGTAATAAGCGTAACACGTTCAAACAAGTTTGCCTAGTGATTGCAATCTACTTATTTGTAAAGTATTGAAATTTGTATTCTGCCAACGTTTTTACATACGAAAACAAAAACCAACATCATTCGAACTGTCTCATTCTAAATCTGAGACCAAGTTATAATAAACTTATTTATCTCGACACCTTATAGTGAATTCCTACTCCTATCTCCATATTCTTCGAACGAACAAATCACAAATAACAATTATTATTTATAAATTTATATAAATGAAAAGATTATTCGAATAACGCTCGACGATAGTCGATGCCGATGCTTTATCGATTCGGACGGTTGTCTCGACGTCAACTTCAGAGAGACAAAGAGAAAGAACACTGCAGAGTGTAGAGCAGAGCAGAGCAGAGCAGAGCAGCAAAGTTCCGGTCAACGTCACAGCTTGTGTAAACTATAAAGTGCTTTATGACTCGATGAAACACGTGTTTTCAATATTTCAATCCGAAATCGATGAAACTGTGGTTATTCGAGAAATTATTTATACTATAACATCATAATTGATAAGCGATCGAAACGAACGTTGTAACAATATCGCGATATCTTCGGTGCGCGAATTGGTTTCAGTGAAATCGTCGGTGTTCAATTTCTTAACAATCTGTACAATGTTTTAATTTTTTAACATCGTTTGTAGTGTTTAGTATTTCTCGTTAGTTTTAATTATTAAGATAATGGCGCTTCCGTTTGAAATGAATTTCGAACGTGTACAAAAATCTTCGATATTCTTCTCTTGCTTGAGTGTCGCCAAATTATTTGTTTATTTGAATCACGTGCAACCGTATTATTTCATTGACGAGGTATTCCATATACCTCAAACATTACAGTATTGCGCCAACAATTTTACACAGGTACGTTTTTGTTTGTTAATTTGTTTATTTTCCCGCGCAGACATTTACAGCACGTTAACACTTTGATTCGCTACTAATCTCTTACATTCTAATTCATAATTAAACGGTTCTACTTAAATCGACGCATAGAAAACGCAGGAATAAATTACATTCGAGGAATGTATATATGTATATGTACATATATATATATATATATATATATATTTTTTCAGTGGGATTCAAAAATTACTACTTTACCTGGGTTGTACCTACTCGCAACCTTCGTCTTATCACCCATGAACCTTTGTAATACGTTTTACATGAGATGCATAAATTTGTTTGGTACATTTATGAATCTCTATCTCGCGTACAATATATTTGAACAAATTTCATTGACTCGTTGGATTAAAAAATGGAACAGCTGGACAAAACTTGCAGTGGCTTATAACATTATGTTCTTTCCACCCCTGTTCTTCTGGCACTTTCTATATTACACGGACGTTTTGTCTGTTAATACAGTATTGCTAATGTTATTGTTACATTTACGCAAGCAATTTAAGACCGCAGCTTTCGTAGGTACGTATGAAATGCCTTGGATTGCGACACAGTATAGCTTAGAGGAGGAAATTGTAATTATTATCATGCAGGTTTTTTGTCTGTGTTAATTCGCCAAACGAATATCATCTGGGTTGCATTTGTTACTGTGGAGCGTGCGTTTGACTTGCTAGACCATAAGATGCATAAATCAATTTCCCGTGAACAGTATAGTTCGATAATCTATTTACAAGTAAGTAGATTACTATTGCAGATAAAATGGAATTATTTAATGGAGCTACTTATGTGTAATATTGTATGACTTTTAGCTACTATGGAAAAAGATAATAGAAGAATGTCACGGATGGGCGTCATTCGTAAAGTTTATTATTCGAATGTGCGTAGAGTTGCTTCCGTATGTGACAGTATGTTTAACGTTTCTAACATTTGTCATTTGGAACAAAGGTATCGTTGTGGGAGATCGTACAGCTCATGTTCCTACTATTCATGTGCCGCAGCTATTATACTTTTCTGCTTTTCTTTTTTGTTTCTTATGGCCATATATGATCGATCATTGGAAGGACTATATTAACTTTATTCAAAGACACTGGCTCTCTGGAAGTTGTTTTCTGATATGTTTAACTGTTATAGTCGATTCTAACACGCTGGTTCATCCGTACGTATTGGCGGATAACAGGCATTACGTATTCTACTTTTGGAATAAGTTTATGGGTAGATACAGACTGTTCAAGTATTTCTTAATACCCATTTATTCGTTCAGCTTATATGCGGCTTTCCGTGGAATTAAGCATTTAAGGTTTACAACACAGCTTAATTATTTTTTCATGGTTTCGATGGTCCTTATTCCTCAGTTGCTTATAGAGCCACGATACTTTATAATTCCGTATATTCTCTATCGCTTCCTTATTCGAAAACCAAAGAAGTGGCAAATTATCATGGAATCGATTACTACTATAATAGTGAATTTCCTACAGTTCTACATTTTCGTTAACAAGGTCTTCTATTGGAACGATCAACCGTTTCCTCAAAGGATATCTTGGTAAATTTAGTTGATTAAATTTCAGGACGTATTCAAACAAGTATAACGGTACTAAATTTTTCGAAAATTCCCAAACGTATCGTTTCTTCAATAAATACTATTTTGATATTTTGCGAATGAATGTGTTGTAATGCGGCAGCAACCCCTTCCACCAGCAGTTTTATGTATTCGTATAAATGCCGATGACAAATCAAAGACATTGTGTAAATTAGAATATCACATCATCATTTATTACTTTTACTTTTGTTACATTTCTCTATAAGGAACAGTAAATAACTAACTAAGCGTGAATTATCACTCATACGCGACAGTTTCTTTCTCTTTTTTATTTCACACCATTTCTACGGTAACTTTAACAACGTAACGCGACTAGCAAACGATTCCACTAAAAATAAATCGATGTAATTTGTACTTATCGAACCGTGTAAAAGTTCGTATAAAAACAAACAAAATAAAAAACGAATCGAAATCCTTACGCGTATCGCAATATTCTTTAATGCCATAATTAGGATATGTGTAGATCGAAACAACGATACTCGTAAAACGCGAGTAGAAACGGTACGAAAAATCTTTCGAAACGTTTGGATGGATTTCGACTATTCAAATATTTAATATCCTACTATTCGAAACCGCGCTATTCATATTTTTTTCGTGTTTCACGCTTTCAAAAGTTAGCCTCGAAAATTTCATTAGAAAAACCTTTCTTACATTCTCATTGTCAGTCTTATAATTCTATTGCACTCTCATTTACACTGTCACGTCTACGTTTTATTTGTATCGTTTGCTCTTTTACGAGTATCGTTACCGTGCTTCACTGTGCTTCACTGTGCTTCACTGTACTTCACTGTACTTCACTGTACTTCACAGACGGGATCTTCGCCATACGAACATTTCGGAACTCTCGGATTCTCTGCTTTCATTATTCCAAACGATAGGACGAATCGAAGCAGCAATACATCTAGGGCTTCCAAAATCAATCTTTCAAGTGTTCATTATTATTTTTAGTAACTAACTAACTAACGATCAAACAAAAGATGAACGAATGAAAACTTTTACAGTCAATTTACGCAATGACGTTTGATAAGGTAGGAACATATGTGGAAAAAAAAAGAGAGAAATCTCATTGTCTCTTTTGATTGGGGTACAGTTTCTGATAATAAATTAATTTGGAAAAGAGAAACGAGTAGAATAGAAACAGAAAAAAGGAGGGTTGAAAGGGTTAAGTTCAAAGTGTTCGAAATTCCAATTTGCTCATCTACGCGAGTAGATGAATCGAAGCAGAAAATCCAAGAGAATCGGTCGAGAGTTATCCATGTCGATAATGGAGATTCACTGATTATCCGTACACCCCTGGTGTTTTCGAAAATATCGATATCAATGTTGTACAACAACGAAAACAGTGTCAGCGATTTGGTAAGACTGTATTGCTTCGTTTGAGAATACGTTCGTGAAGAATTTCAAATTTTGGAAGAGATTAAAATAATTAGAAAGCGTATACGTTCGACGATCGATGTAAATAATACGATTTGTAATGCTAATAGCGTACACGAGCGTGATCCAGAGGTTTAGAAAATCGCACAGAGAGTTGGACAATGCTCATGTACTTTGCGATTACTCCTGCGCTGGATCACTCGCAATTATTAATCATAATCTACGTTTGTAATCTCTTAGAGCTAATCGTGTCTAATTATTAATCATGATTAATAATTATTCTTTGCTGATTAATCATGATTACTCGATTATTAGGTAATCGTATGTTACATATTAACCAACAGTGTTTACGATAAATCATCCTCGTCTACATTACGCAAAAAGATTTAAAAAAGAGGGTAGAAATGAAAAATGGTGTCGCATTTATTGTCGAAATTAGCTATTAGTGCCTTGCAGTTAATCTCCCTATTCCATAGAGATATTACGGATAGAGTAGAGGTAATAGCACAGGTAAAAAGAGACAGAAAATCATGGTAGCTGTGTGTTGCTGTCTACCAATTACATTCGCATTAATAAAAGCATATGTTATTCGTGTTAGCTATAATTACAATTAGTTTAATAGTTTCTCATTACATTATCACGATTCTTACGTAGAATACCGAGTTTATTTTTCTCTTTCTAACAGTAGGACATTCCGACTTGGTTAGCCACGCCTATGTCCTCCCTATTCTATCTATGATATCTCTATGGTTTGAAATTCAAAGTATGTATCCTTCAAACTTTGAACACGCACGTGTGGCTAGACTAGCCAAAGTGCGCGTGTGCTGTTTCACTCGACTCGACTCGACTCGACTCAATGAGATGAGATGAGATGAGATGAGGCAATACTATTGGATACGATTCAAACAACCGTCGATACCGCTGGCCTCGAAGCAGCCTTTTCATTTTCTATGATAAATATTAAACGGTAGTACCGACAGTGGCACGTTATCCTCTTGGCGAAACACGTCTACCTACTCTAACCAAAATTAATCTTCCAACAAGTATATCCAAATTCATTTTTATCTAACCCTTCTAATTCATTAATTTCACTGACATACGTCGATTTCATTTATTAAAGCATTGCTTCGTTAATAGAAATCTAATAAGAAATCTCCGTGAACCAGCGTTAATATAATACAATTAATTTCTGAAAGAGAAACGAATGGAATAGAGACGGAACAAAATTATATCGAAAGGGTTGAACAAACTTTTCAAATTCCATTTTGTTTCGAGGTATAACGCGCCATTACGGGCCATTACTTTTACAATCATTAAAGTCATTTGCATCCATTCGCACAATTACGCGACTCGCGAGGAGCCAGTACCTAACGAGTTTATTGCTTTCACTGATATTCTTCGCTTAACTAGATCGTAGATAAGTCGCAGAAATCAACAAACACAATCGATCCAATCATTTATTTCAGCGTTTTCCAAACTAGAGGCTGCAAACATTTCATTTGGCCGTCGATAAACTTTACTTAATATTTGAATCGATTGAAATAAACGTACGTAATCTTTTTTTTCTTTTCTTTCTTTCTTTGTTGGTTGTTGTTGTTGTTGTTGTTTTTATAAATTTCTTCCTCGCAAAACAAGTTTGGAAACCACTCGTTTACGCGTTGTATCGTTTTAAACGGTCTTCAACGAAACTATGTGCAATGTCGACTGAATTTTGGTTAGAACAAGCACGTTTAATTATACGGTCGTACAGCTAGTTTCATCGCCAAGTCAGCAATGGTGAATCTTGGAAGAATTAAAAATTCCTTCCTAAATTTCAAAGAAACGTTGTGTTACGTAATTGCACGATCGACAATGCTGATGTTACTGGACTAGAAGATAAGATAATATATAATATATGCGACGCGGTTAGCATCAGATCTATTTTTTTCCCCCGAACAATAGGGGCGGAGAGATTAAACTTTTTTGAGCGACTTTTGATAATTACAAACTCTCGATGAATCTCTGCGTATTCAGAGATTTCCCTATATCACTCGCATTACTTTGGTAATAAATGTTACATATTAAGATACCAAATCAAGCGATCTGCTGCAACCCTAAACCGGAACGTTCCAGTTTGACAAGAGTTGAAACAGTGTCTGAACGTTCGATATTCTAGAAATACCTGCAAGCTTGGGATATACATATCTCATCTCCACTGACGACGTTTAAAAATTTCATATTAATTCTAGAGCGTTGTCGCAGATCTCTCGAAATATTTTTACATTGTATTTCTCTTTTTTCCCTACCTACGCATGCATTCGATATGAATATTTGCACTCCACGATTGAGATTTTCGGTCGTCGTGGACCGTATAACGAGCGTTATTATTCCTTATGAAATTTCTAAGAATCCCTTAAAACTCGGCGCATCTTAACAGTCTTTTTGCGCCTATTTCATTGTACAGCAAATCGCAAAATTATCGACAAACAACCTATACAAGATTTCGCTATGGTTTTCACGCGAGAAAGTATATTTACGCTACGGACTTGTAAAACTAAAAAAAAAAAGAAAAGAAAAGAAAGAATTGTTGCATTATATTTCTTAAATAAATAAGAAGCATAGACAAATCTTGCATAGCTTTGTAATTTTTGGTGTGCGCCGATAATTTAGCGACTCATCGTATTGCATTCGTAATTGGCTATTTCGTACTATATACACATATATCGTACATATATATATAGGCAATTCTTTTTTAAACAAATGGAAATACAGAGATCTCTGCATAACGAAAACGAAATTACAGTCGTCGATACTTGGATTAAATCTAACCTTGTCTGCTGATCGAAATTAAAATTGTTACATTTGGTTTCTTTTTTGAGCGAGAGTATCGTCATTCGACCCGAAGCTTTCGAATATTATTATTATTAATATATAACGTTTCGAATATTTATACAAAAGTCCTCTCTGCTACTGTTTACGTGCCATTGGCATCAATTAAAAACAAAAAAAAAATCTGTAGCGGCACTCTGTGAATCCCCGTTGATACTCTTTATCGGACGGTATGTGCGTGATTCAATTATAGCCCGAGAAATGAAAAAAAAAAAAACCGAAAAAGAAATGGTCGATACACGGAACGAAAGCATCGAATCCTCGAGGATTCGACGTCGTTTTAGTTATCCAGAGATACTGCGATGCAAACAAGAAATTCCAAGGTGAATAAGAAATACTGATTTGACGCGAACAAAAATCTCAACAAACAAAGTGTTTGTACAGTTGAAATAAATGCTAGTCTGCGAGGGAGCCGATACATGAAGCATTTCACTGTAAAACAAAATGTCTCTCATCGGTAATATACATACCGAAATGTAATATTCGTACAACGATAAGTACAAGAAAGACAACTGTTATTCGTCTAGACTACCAATCATCGAGTTCTGTGTTTCTGAAAAGATATGCGTTAATTGGTCGTGTATCGGACTCACGGCCACGGGCAAACGTACAAAAAAAAAAGTAGAATAAACGATTTGTAAATCGAAACGGAAGATAATGAAAGATCTTGTACTCATCGGTAGATTCTTTCTATTACGATTTACGATTACTCTGGCTCGTTATCGTAACGTCTTTGGCTTGTCTAACTTCCAACTGAATTTTTGTTTGTTTTTGCGCTAATTGGTCATTGGCTCGCAGGGAACGTACTAGTTACCGTAACTAAAACCTAAATATTATTATATAAAATAACTGTTAACGCTAGGCTATACAAAGGTATACGTTAGCCATTGGGCTGGTTGGTTTGTCTTCAGTGTCCAGCTCGAGCTGGATTTCGAATTACAGAGAAGACCAGTCTTTTACCATTTCTTCAGCACCGCCTACAAAGTTGGTTAACAGAATAAAAGCCGGAACTTGCAGTCTCGTAAACAAGCATATACAGTTCATCGACGTTTCGACTCCAATTGAAATCGTTGGCAAAAACTGAAATATACAGTATAGCGATATCGTACAATCACATTTCATTAGAAAATTTATATTTCTTTGCAAGTATAGCTTTACTTAAAAATAAAGTATTCGATGTTTGTAACGAAATGTAATTATATAGAATAATATCGGAAGTTCCGAGGACGATTCGCCGTTAAAAATGAAAACGTTCGGAAATTGTCACGGTCGTTTCCAAGACTGCGAGCCTCGAGCTTTGGTCTCGTAAACGTAAGGCTTTCCGTTGCTACCTTGAAAAGAGAAAGATAAAGAAAAATCATTCCTACACCGAGCGTACATTACAATACTTGAGGCACTGAATCACTTTGTTGATCGTACTGGGAAAAGGATTCCCCTCACGAGCATCGTACCAAGCAACGTAAAGCTAGATCGAACTTGTAAATCCCTCTCGTGCTGCGTTGCGGGTTCGAACATCATACTATTTGCTGTTTCAACTTGACGAGGTTCGTTTCACCGTACAACTTCAAGTCCAGCGGGGCGCTGGGCTCGTTCTTCTTCGTCTGTGTGTGCCACGCGAGCACCTTGGTGCAATTGTCAGCGAGAAATTCGATATCCTTAGGCTCGAGCGGTGCGAGGCTCTTGAGGAAACCGTCCTCCTCGTATCCAGCTTTGAACGGCATCGTGGCATTGGGCCTCTGAAGCAGGAATTTTACGCTCACGGCGAAGCCTGCCATGTCCACGGGGAACTTTCTGCCAGCGATCCAACCGTCGTAGAATCCAACGAACGTTCCGTTCTTAATTACGGGCGAGCTCAAACCGAACTTGGTGCACAAGCCGACGGGGAACATCGACACCCTCTTTGTTCTACGAATCTGAAATGAAAATGAAAGCCAGGTCGTGAAATATCGCGGTTCTAGGTACATTTCAGCTAATATGTTTCGAGATTTTAATTGATGGTGATTGTTGGTAATGTTGCAGTCGATGAAAAGACAAATTCAAACATGTTTAAATGTAACATGGCCAGCAACAATTACAATTATATTATATCTGATATAGATATGTAATTGAATCACGTCGTTTAGTTTGTACCTCGTCGAAAAGTGCGATGTCGTACGTGTTGTCGTCATCCGCGAAGTAGAAGACACCTTTCGTTGCGTTCGCTCTGATCCAATGCAACCCACGATTGCGATTCGACACTCCCCGTGGTTTCGCGCCCTTCTTTTGCTTGTACTTGTCGGGCATCGGGGCTGCAACAAGTCGCCGAGGTCCGATATATGTATTTTATCATCGTATTATATGCGTATATGTATACATAAATTAGCTCGCTGAAAGCTCGACACGGTTCCCGTTCGGGGAGTTGGCTGGATATTCAACGCGCGTGCCACAAAGCTACAAAATCGATATAACGCTTTTTCGTCAAGATCCTTGCGGTCGCGGTTCAAAGTTGTATAGGTTCGGTTTGGTAAATATTATATAGTAAATAAATGGTAAGAAGTTTGGATTTACTACATCATAGAAATGCACAGAGAAAATCAATTTCTAGATCTGTGAAAAATTGCAAATATTTACCAGTCAAGTGATGAAACTTTAATCCCGTCCTCTGTAGCAACTTGGTGACTTGTTTCGTGGCGATTGTTGCGTCCTCGATAACCAGCCAATGAACGTTCTTGACCAGCATCAGCGTGTGCGACATCCTGGTCAGCTCTGGTATCTGTTCCGGTCTGCGGTACGTCGGCGTGATTATGTACAGCGGTTCCGACGTTTCGTCGGACGTGGACGAACGATGCTGACTCGAAACGGTCGCTGTCGGCGTCGGTGTCGGCGTCGACAACGACAACGACGCTTGTACGATCTTTGAATTATTCTCGGAAACTTCCAACATGTTCTTGTTCAGATGAGTCATCAGCTCTTGTATCAGCGACGTCGCGATGTCTGGACTGAGACCGTTCGTTTCTTGCACCTTGCGTATCGCACTCCTGATCTACAAGCGCATAGATTATAGATGATCCCGCGTTAATTTATTAATTTCATTTTTGCTCGAGGACATGCACCCAACCAGACATACGACCAGACATAGTCGAAAGCTAGGCTTTTCCTATGTATCCTAGTTGTAGGTAATGATAACCGTGGCTTACCATTTCTTCCGTCAATTTGGTCGACCTGACATAGCTCTCCACGTCCTCTTGAGAGAGAACTGCAGTGTCCTCGGCGGAACCACCAGTGTTGAAGTCGTTCATCTGGTCGAATCGAACCCCGGTAGACAAATGATATTGGTAGAACACCACGAATACACCTATCAACGCTAGCACCCCCATTTTCGTGGATGGCTTCATCATATCAGGACAGCTGGACATTCAAAACAACGTTTTCTTTTTGAAACATTACGTTTACAATGTTTCACGATTAAATATCCTACAGGAATTCCTATGCTATATAATAGTCTACCTGTACTCTACTATACCGTATATTCCTTTTTTTTTCATTTATCCATTTATCCATTCAGATTGTATTCGTAATTGTTGTTGAATCAACCAAGGATAAACAAATGTTTGGCAAAGCTATAGGCTATAGGGTACACAGGCTGCTATCTATTATCTGAGAAACAGAGGGTCAGCGAACCCAAGTTTTATCAGGACTGTTTCCTTAGTTTCGAGATACAAACTATGCATATATAATATAATATGAAATGAAGTTTTTTTAGGAAGCAAGTATCGCAACAGACAATTTATATCATTGCCAAGTTACTTTTCCTTCACAACGAATACGATCCCTTTCGCAATTTAATCATTCGTTGCAATCGTTGGACAAGTTTCTCAGCCGTTAGCCGCGTGGAAATTAGGAGGCGTTCGTTGAAATTGTTTAGGGAAACGATAAGATACACACGTTTCCGGCGATACGCACGCTTCTTTACGACGATAATGCTCCGAAATATGCGAGTGTTGTTAATTGAAACGCGGCTACGTGATATTTTCGCTCGTAACGCGACGGAAATAACATAACTTCAGAAGAATTTTATATAACAAATATTCGTTTCCTCTATCGAACGATCAGAGCAAGTGGAGAGAAAAAAAAGTAACCGATACTCGCGGTTCAATGAATTCCCATTAAATCTACATCTACGATTTTCCAGGATAATATCGAAGAATGTATCGTAGTAGAATTTTCATCGTAAGAAATAACAAATGAAAAATTCGTCACTTAAAGCGGGTGTCATGATTTCACAGTGGGCTTGCTATCGAGAATTGTTAGGAAGAATTTTGATCGAGAAACGGTAAAGAAAAGGTCGGTCGGTGGTAGCGATTGTCGAAGCGAAACAAGTCTAATTACTAGCGTGGTTTTGGTTCAGCCATAATAGGCTTTTATTATGTGCCAATGGTACCGCAAGCGCAGTCTACACTGGTTGTTGCAATGAATCTTACAATGTCTAAAGCAAAAGTTTTGACAGGACAACCACGTTTCGTGGTATCTCGAGATTAATGGATTATTGTTATACAATCATCGAATAACATCGAGTAACATAGAAAATGTAAATAGTTTTAAAAGCCCAGTGATATGTTTGATGGAAGCGCCGCTTTACAATGTACAACTTGTCGATACTTGTATCTCCCATTCTGTTGTATCGCGTTACTCGATAAAGTCTTTAGGAATTTATTACCGGATGGTACATTTGACATGATCTTATATTTTACCCTTTCAAAGTGTACACCAGTTAGCTGTACTTTTAACTCGAGAGCTTACTTAAACTGTTAACGATTTATGCGGAATCAGACATAAAGCAAAAATATCGACCCTTATTTTTATCGCGTAAAAACAGGATCGAAATGATTTTTGTCGAATGTTTTAAAAATTTGGTTAGAATGTGTAAAGACGCGATTAAAAGTGTCATTGTTACGAGTGGAAAGTTAAAGTGTAAAGTGGTTGTCTTTCGATAGACAGAAGATGGACGATATAATTCACAAGACGTTACGTGTATATCAAACAATATACATATGTATCGACTCACTGCTTCTGCTGGATGATACTATTAAAAACTAATCGGATGACACAGAAAATTCCAAAGTCGCTAAAAATATCACGCGAGTTTAGTTGAATAGCTAAACGTGTCTTTTGACATGATTCGCCATATACTGTTCAAATTGAAAAACACGCCATCTTCGAGATATCGTACTTGGTTAGGAACGATGAGAAGCGCATAATTTACAACGGCATTAACTCGGTGAGGCAGCCACCTCTGAAGTTGGTTTATCGTATCCAAGAAAGGATACACGATACGTATGCGTATGCGTATGCGTATGCGTATGTACACTCCAATTACAAATGTATTACGCGCTCTAAGCTTTTACCACACGATCGAATCGATCATTTTTACAGATATTTCGTGGATGAATGAATTCTGTACTTTTACATTCAATCTACAGCTGTACTTTAAGCAAAATACACGAAATTTTCTCACGTTAAATTGTTAACATTTCAACTTGATACATGTACGTACAGGTGTGTCCTTATCAGTTTGGGCCAACCGAACAGGAAGAAATGAATTCATAAATAATGCGTGGTGTTTTCTCGAGACGGCACCAGACTTTAAACGACACGATAAAACTGATCCGACTAATGGTAATGCTTTATCGGTAGCGAAATGCGTCTCGTATCATAAATTTACCGCATATCGTATATCACAAATCACAATGTGAACCTTGCAACGCTCGTAAAACCGTCCAAATTACATCTAACTGAAATTATTCTCTCGGTATGAGAATATGTAAATGTATCCGTCTATCTACCATGTACTATGTATCCAATAATATCATATAAATATTGAGTTTTTTCATTCCAACAACATCATCTAGGTTCATCCCCTTCTTTTTATTGCGACCAGTTTCTAACATTTCTAACAAACACCAAAATAATTCTCAACCGATTTAGTAACGGAACATTATTCTCTTAAGCGTTCATCGTCGTTCCTTTTCGCGGAGAACAATTACAATGTTCTCGACTTTGTACAATTTCATATTATTTCAGATACGTTTCAAACTACATACGCTCTCGTTATTAGCCTAACCAACAGTTCCGGGACGCAACAAACCAAAGTGTTTAACAGACATAGACTTGGACGTCATACCGCTACCGATGTCTGCAAGTATAAAAGCAACACTCAAACATTCATCTGCCCAACTGGTCCTAAATGCACGGCAAACGCACTGCCGTCATTCTTCTTCCTGATTATTGTTCTCTGACAAATGGTGCACCACACTAGATCAAACAATTTCTGAGTCTTTCTATATCTACGCGACTCTGTTATACCTGTAATATATCCAATTCTAATGTCGTGCAAATATTTGCACGATTAAACAGTTTATCTAACGAGACTTTTTAATTTCAGTCTCTACAGCAATTTATCGACGTTCGTACGACACACGTATTTCCACGTTATTTCGTACATCTTGTATGAATACTGCAATTTCAAAATCGTTGTTACGTATTTCAAAAAATATATATTTTCCAACAAAATTCCATCATTTCGAAATTCATGTTTCCCCCCACTGGATTACAAACGGTAAATATTAAAAAAAATCCCAACGCCAAACAAACAATCGCTTACCCGGCTATAGACGTCACTAGGGAATTCTCCGTAAAGACCACGAACGTCGAATCTACCAGGAATCGACAACTTTTCCTATCACGAATATGCCTGTAACTTTGTTCGCTCCACGAGCGTGTCAATGTATGTATCTAACGCGTCGTTCGCGTCACCGAAATAACGCGATGTATCGGTTACGCGTACATTTTTCCTTGTCCAATTGGCAACCGGTTAGAGTGGATAACGAGACGAGGAAAAAGAGCGGAATCGATCGTGCGTTTAAGTACATTCGAGAAACAAGGTGAAATTTCAACACGAGCTCTTGCATAATTGAATGAAAGGATTGGAAATGGTCGAGTAAACTCGATGATCGATTAGACTTAATTTACCGGCACCGCAGACATGCATCGCTTTGCTGCATTTGTCAACCTGTGCCTTTGCATATGTCGGTCGCGAAAAACCTGCAATTCTCCGTCCCCTTTGTTAACCCTTTCAATTCAGCGGCGCGCCACTGGCCACGCGGCTCAACTTCCGTTTACGTTCAACCGAGTCTTTTGTTCCCTCCAAAGAATTCTGTCTACCCTCTCGAGTGCGCTTCGGTGACGTACCGAGAAACTTACCGAGAAGGCTTGCAACTAAAACGAGTAATGGCAATTGCATCAAAAAAAATTACTCGAAATTTGACAAAATATTAGCTAATCAATAAATAGATGTTTGTGCATTTATGGTAAATGAAAATATTGGCAAATCCATGAGACGTCTATCTGCACAAAGGAAAACATGTATAAAATAAGAACGATTACGCGATATACGTATACAATTTGTAGCGTTTCCAAGATAAAACATACTTTCATTTATAATACACATTTATCTGCAGTCTAGCTAGAAACAAACGAGCTTTTAAATATCCTGTTCGAGCGATATATCGCTTCTTTATTTTCACCTTTACATATAACCCAATTGCAATAAATGTATTTCCGAGAAAGGGGAGTGCGTTACTTTTTTCCCCTGGTGTTTTTTGAGTGGGTGTCCTTTTCTGTGTCCTTTTCAGTGTTGTCGGTGTTGTCAGTGTTTGAGCGAGATCGAACGGATTCGAGGATCGTAACCTATTTTATCTACAACCATTTGTTTCGTCTCGTTTCAACTAGATTCTCTCGTGAACCGCTCTCGTGTTCTCGTTACAGTTACGATAATATTCGTCCTAGTCTCCGCGGCACTAAGCTCGATACACCAAACAGACAACTAAGTGTCGAACATGGAATGCTCTTGGGGATTGCTTGCTGTAATATTTCGAATAAACTCAGTCCCGTAAATATTCGTAACCCTCTATGTCTATTAAACAACCATCTCGTGTCAAGTTTATTCCTGTACATATTTACAATGGAACGTGATTGTGTTTATTCGGAAACACTAAACTTATCGTTCCACTTGGGTGAAATTTAATAGATATGCAAGGTACAAATATCTATAGGACAAAGTAACTGTAAAAGTTCTATAGTCTGTTTTCTTAACTTGACAATCCTTTGAAAATTACCATATTTCCGATAAGATGCGGCATTTTCCAAACAGATGACCTCGAGTGAAATTGATTCAATTTCGATGAAATGGAACAAGACTTGTATAACATTTGTCTACTAGCCTCCCCTCGATAATGGGAAATTTGCGATCGCGTGTAAGCATAATTGATCGAGCAATTACAGTTGAGCAAAGTCGAGAAGCTTGGGCTTTCGAGTTTCGATGTCGAACCAACGCACACGTTCAATATCTCTCATATGATCTATGCAATTAGTGCTCACCTGATAATCGGCGTTCATGCTCCGTTCACGAGTTGCGATCGTTCCGCCTCGTTTACGCACTTCCGCGGCTCTGACACAGCTGTGCGGGCTGCACATACAATAAGAAATGCTATTACGTTCGTTCAAGTATCGTGGTTTTATGTCATCAACGACTGGGACGCGACAAATCTCGAATTGAACCTTCGAGGCTCGCGATTTTTCGTGTCGCTGCGCTATGCTGCGCTGCACCGCACCGCACCGCACCGCACCGCACCGCACCGGCTACTGCTCGACTATCGCACAATTTTACTCTGTACCATTCGGTCGACCCGAGACTTTTTCTTTCATCGCGTAATTCTAATTTCGACAATTTTTATACTCGTCACGTTGGATTTCAGACAAATTAATCGATAATTTAGTAAATTCGTACGCGTCCGAAACTAGACCAACCATTTAGACAACTATTTCGACGTACATTTTCCTCACCTCTGTGTATCAAACTTATCGTGCTGAAAGTACGCAGTCTGCACGCACCGTTCTCACCATTATTACTTTTTCATGATTTTTAATAGTTTGTGTTCACTGTTTGGCGAATTAGTCCGGTCTGAGGTAAACGGCTCTCGTTTCGATTTTTCCCCGTCGACGATGTCTGGAACGCGACGGAACACGGTTTGTCCGCGAGCTGCGAGTAACGAAAAGATTGGTCCGCACGCAGTCTCGATCCGAATTCGCCAAGTTCCGTGATATCATGACCGTCTCCGAAAGCCCGGTCGACGGATGCACCTTCTCACTGGCATCTTGTGCACTCGGACATCACTGATCCTCGACAAGCTTTTCGCCAAGCTCCTGGTAGCGCTTCGATCGTTCGCCGAACGTATTTTTAGCGAGCAGGTTCGCGCCGCTTCGAAACCTCGGCCACATGTCGTTTCCGACTTTTCTTCGTTAACGACTAAACGACGAGCCGTACACTGGCTCGATCGTTTCCCTTGGTCCCGTGTTTACGTTGTCATGCGTTTCGTTGAGCGTCGGAGCGTCGGAGCGTCGGCGTCGACGTCGAGGGAACAATGGCTTACCGCGCCGAACCTGACGATAAGCTTCGCGGAAAAAACTTGTACGACGCGTCTCCTTCGTTGGTCGACACTCGACTAGCTTTCCCCGTCGGCGTCGCGTTCCCTTTGCAATATCCGTCTATGCTAGTATACACGTTCGCATAGCGCGCTAACCCCTCCCACCTATTTCGTTTCAGCTGGCGCAGCAGCCGACGCTGTCACTGCCACTGGCTCCGCTCTTGTACGTATGTATACAAGCGCGTGTCGCGATATACGCGGCTGCACCGAATCACGTGGCTCGACGTATTTGACGCAGAGTAGGCGTTTCTCATCGATCCTCCAAACAGCCACCAACCGATCTCTCGATCGGATAAAAGATCAAATGCATCATTTTACCTCGTATCAGGCTTTCTTTTCTTTTCACTCGTGGAAATGGACATTGAAATTATTTATCACGAGTGCTGGTCAGCATTGGCCGAAAAAAGTGAAAATTGAAAAGGTGAAAAACGCAGGATCCGCGAGAACTGAATATTCGGAGATTCGGAGATTCGTCAACGAGCTTATCTATGTTATACGTCACTTGTATACACGACGAGGAAAAAACACACGGTCGACCTTAATTGATCGGGCGGCGGTTAGATTCGAATGCTCGTTCTAGATTCTCTACCGAGAAAAGAAACTCGCGAATTCTAAACGATTTTAATTAATTAATTAAATAATTAATCGTTAATTTAGCCAGAAATTAATGCTGGCCGGTTGCAATCTATACACATCGAAATATCGATTAATTGATCGGTGCTTGGATTTTCAATCGATCGTTCGTTGTTCCGAACTGTGACTGTTATCCCATCGAGGGTTCCCATAACAAGTGGGATCGCTCGATAACCATGGCCAACAGACACCGTGCGATTCTCGCGGTCTCTCTTGTTCGCACTGTCGCTGCTATTACCTCTTTCCTCGTCTTTCTGTGCCTGGAGTATATTGATCCAGTCGTCGTAGTCGGAATACCTACGTACGGTTAGGTGTGGGTGACGCTGCAAACCGGCACGGTCGCCTTCGAATCTCACCAGGAACTGTAAACGACGTTATCCAAACTTATTGTTAGCCAGCCTGTTTTCGCGCGTTTCGTGCACTCGTTGCAGTTAAAGTGCATAATGCGGCCATTCCATGCGATCACCGACCGTCGTCGCGTGAAACACGTATAGTATCAGGGCTGAGGCGCACGAGATCTCGTTTCGTTTTTCAATCAAACGTTACGTGCCACGCAATTTTCTACAAACTTGCTGCATTTCATCGAAATACTTTTCGCCTTCGTTATTTTCGAGCCGAGTCCCATTCAATTTCTTCGTTTCGAATGGCATTTAAACGTAATACGCATCGTCCTGGAAATATTTACCAGGAGCCTTTTAGGGAAAACTCGATCGCCTTCTCCCTAACTTTCATTCGATGTTAGCTATTTTTCTAATATTTTTTACAGGCTAAATTTTCTGTCCCAGCATGAAGCCCATTCAAACAAAATTTCTAGCGAATCGAGCCGATGTAGCAAGGGTTACAGGGAAATCAGAAACACGCAGACTTTGAATGCACAGACTCGAACGAGTATCTGCAGTACAGTCGGGGTATCAGAATTCGACGTGTCGCTATCTGCCGTCAGAAGCGGCAACTATTTCGCTGAAAACTTGGCCGTTCAGAAATCGGAATGCGGATTTATAATTACATAGGAAAAAGATTACAGAGTTGTGTTTCTATGTACACGGATCAACGGTACGATCGTGTAACGTGTCGTTTAAGTTTAAACTAGTTTAAACGAGTATAGGGAACACGTTCGCCATCTGAAATGTCTAGCCCGCGTAAATTCTTTTATAGTAGTATGCAAATCAGAGAGAGAGAGAGAGAGAGAGAGAGAGAGAGAACGGCACCCTCTAGTTGCATCGATTTTTTCTTTCGTTCGAGTGGAGAAGGATGGATAACATTTTATTCGATTAAATAGCAAACTCTGTCCTCTGTCTCTTTTTCAGAGGATCAACCAGTTTTATATCTTTTATCTCTGACAAAAAGAGGCCATTATTCCGATGATATTCAAAATAACTTTAATATAAAATATAAATGCAAGTCTCCTTATGATTATCTTACATGTTTTATCGTTAGGATGTCTTGTAATAATTATATTATGCGATACCAATGTTATTAATTACACAATAAATACTTTTAACGGACAAGGAAACACAGTTTTTATACATACACTTAAACATAGGCTACATCGTACGTTGGTTACCGTAACCTTAAAAATGAAAGAACGTTCGTTTACATTGGGTAGTTTCCAAGTTAGCATATGTCGTTTTAAGAACGAACGCGAGACACACTTTGCCCTGAGATGCCAGTTTCAATTATTCATATACGTTAGCAAACGATCTCCCAACGTTTGCCTCAAGCTTTATAAATACTATATGCGACCTGTATGTTTTTAGATTGTATAAACGTTACGTATAAACAAATTTCCACGTATTCGCTACGCTGGTTAAGTGGAACGAGAGACATATTCGGTAATAAGAAAACAATATTAAAAAATCCAAGTGGCGTAACGAGTAACGTTTCCTACATCTGACCAAAGATCCCTCGAAACTTGTCGATATTTTTAAATATAAAAATACCATGGAAATATCATCTTTCGCGATCCTCGTCCTTTTAGAATAACAAATTCTAAACAATTAGTATATATTATTATAATTAACAAGTCCAACGATAAATAAAATATATATTCTATCATAATAATCGAACAACGTTTTTCAACGATAAAAACGCGCCGCGCATCGTACAAATACCAGACAGTTGTGTAAAACGTTAGTCATTAAAGAAAAAGGAAAACTTAATAATAACTCGCACTGATTTCAAATGCATACGTGTGCATTTTACGGCGCCGACGACGATGTCGATGCCGATGCCGATGCCGATGCCGACGGTTACTTGTTCAGTCTTAAGGTACGCAATCATGCAAATTCGATACGATAAAGTTATCATTTCGTATTAAAGCTAATTTACGATATTAAACGCATTTTGGGCCGTTCTGTTCTTATATCTATTCGCGTTATAAACACCGCGGATAGTTTTCGAGAGGAAATAATAACGAATGTATCGCATCGGATGATTATCGATTATTCGTTAATCGTTACGAATAAACAGCAATCGTGAATTACATTTTACTCAACGCTAAACAATGTGTCCAACTGTCGAGCTTGGAAATGAAATGTCGCTGAATTTTCACGTAGGCAATTGTTTCTATCTATCGATTGTTTCTTTAAACGGTAACGTATCGATCGATAACACTCGCAACGATTCGATATCACAATTCAACGTTAGTCCCGCTTCGACGTACGTACCGATTAAAGTAGTCAGGACGCCAGCACTTGCAACTACCTGGTACCAGAAACCAGTCGTAGTACAGTCTCACCTGAAACACAAACACGAATGTATCGTAAATGTCGTTGTAACGATCGCGTAAACTCGAGTTACTTGATTGTATGAATGAATGTTAATTCCAGCAAAGAAATGTTTTCTATTTTGTTGAAATATCCTGAGGACACGAGAAGAGGTGAGGTGAGGTGAGGTGAGGTGAGGTGAGGTGAGGTGAGGTGAGGTGAGGTGAGGTGAGGTGAGGTGAGGTGAGGTGAGGTGAGGTGAGG
>NW_026534333.1:112129-122102 GCF_026225885.1 Hylaeus anthracinus | reverse complement strand
GGTGAGGTGAGGTGAGGTGAGGTGAGGTGAGGTGAGGTGAGGTGAGGCGATGTGAGGTGAGGCGATGTGAGGCGAGGCACTCGATGGGTTAAACAGAAAATAGGATTATAATTATACATCGGAAATTGAATGAGCCCACGCGGCGCGGCGCGGCGTAGCGTCGAGTGCTGCATTAACGGTCTAGCTAGATTACCTGGAAGCAGCCCATTTCGTCGACGCCGTCGCAATGATGTTGTTGCGAACCTCCGTTGTTACGAGCCTCGTTCTCGCCCGCACGTTTCTGCAAGTACTGCTGATAATTCTGGAAATCGTGAACAGGTGGCGGCGATCCAGTAGCGTCTCCCAGTCCATTGAATCGCGAGTTCTGATTCTCTTCCAGCACAGTGTCCGGATAGAAGATTTCCGCCACGAGTAGACTGGTCCATCGCGGCGACGACAGGCAACCACCGTCCAGGTAATGACACTTTGATTGCCTGAAATAAATATCAATCAGAGTGATCGAGGGAACCAAGCTACCTTGTCAAACAAAAAGTCTACGTGTTTTCTGAATAATCGTTTCGTTAATAAACTACTAAACTTTGAAACTGAAACTGCTAAAATTGAAACTGCTACTGGAATTGCATTTTCAGAGTGGACAGAGATCGAACTAAAAATAAGAGAACAGAAAGAGAAAACATTCGCAGATGTGTTCTGTTGGTATAGAGGAGATAGGGATCTGTCTATAATAAACTGTGTAGCACTGGCTCGGTCGAAGGGGGCGCGCGATGATTTTCGAGACACGGGAAGAAATGGAACAGCAAAAAAAAAAAAAGAAGCTCGAGAAACTGAACGGCCAGACACAACAAAGGAGAGGTTTCCCCTTCCAAGAAAGATTGGAGAAACGAGAGACCGTTGGCGTTGCGTTGAAACTTGACGCGTTGCTAGCCGCACAATTCCCGTGAAATACACACGATACAACATTTGGAATATTTATTCGTTGGTAGTTTTCATGGTGAACTTAAATTTCTGTACCTCTTCAAATGTGTTTCATCTAAAAAGAAATAAAGAATTTTCTTTACGCAATTTCCTCTTACATGCATCTGGTGACTTCGATAGTCTGCGTGAAGTAGCCCTCGTAAGGGATCTGGACCACGTATCGCCAAACTCCTTGATAGTTCTTGGCGAAAACTGGCGTCGCGTACTCCACTTTGGCTGGACAGGGTGTGGGTGGGCCTGTGTACTCCTGTTTTTCCGGTGCGGCTGGTGTTCGTTGGCGGTACTCTGGAGTAGGTGGTTCGTCTCGACGTTCGGCTATCGACGTAGCCAATGGTTCGCCTTGTATGGCTTTGTACAACATGCAGACCCTTAAACAGAAAAAGATGGTCGATTGAAAGTCATCGAACGTCATAGGAAACAATAACGATGTAACTTTTGCGAAACTTACACTCCTCCGCCATTTTCGCAGAATTTTCGACCGTTTCGTAGCGAGTCCAGACTCGTTTCCGAGTCGGAGGATCGTTTGCTTCTGCTTCGTTTCTCGTCAGTGTCCACGCTGTAACAGAGAACAATAAAAATGCAAAATTAATCATTTCTATCCGAAATCATAAAAAAATCAAATTCATCGAATAGAAGGTGAGTATATTTATATACTCACGAATTTTGCGAGTACGATTGAACCGTGGCGACTTTCGGTAGGGAATCGTCGGCCTTGAGTATGGGCAGAGCTTTGCTCAAGAACTTGAGGGTGTGATTTTTCAACAGAGCACTGTAACCAGAATATAAAGTAGATAATAGATAACCGTGCAGCCGAAACAAATCACTCGAAACATCGTATTTACGAGTTTAGCACTGTAGCAATGCTCACAAAGGATAAGAGGATCCGTTGAAGTACTGATTCATCGGATTCCGTGGGATGTAGCCCTTGTTCAGGTCACCGCAAATATTGTGCACGGAGACGAAACCTTTTCCTTGCTTGCCCGTATCTGAAATGCGGGATATACGGGATCGGAAGACGATTCAACGATTTAGCAACGTTTTTCAAATTTAATATAAAGGGTGTCGAATCATGGTCGAGCTTGTGGCCTCGGGTTACCAAACTAACAACTTGTAACTGGCACGAGTTTAGAATGCATACCGTAACACTCCTTATCGCTGTCTATATAAGGCGGTGGCCTCACTTTTGGCGGTTCGGCATTGGGCGACTTGACAAAGGCGTAATATCCTTCCGGTGGCTCGTTCGATTCCGAGCTCGATTCCTCTTGGTTCGACTTGGTGCTCTTCGTTTCATGGAATTCGTCAGCAAATGATGATACGCACAAAAGCATCATCTGAAAAGTTGCTTTCTCTGTCAGGCCTCTAGGTGGCTGGTAATTTAACGTACAACGACGATTGCCAAACAAACGGTTAAACTAGAGTTATAAATGATCGAATGTACAGAATGCACAGAATGAATGTCTACGTTTAATATAATATGTATAATAGGGACCAGTTGTCGAACAGTTAAATAAACTTGGAAATCTTGGACTTTTAACGCAAGTAAAAAAACATGTTTTCCAACTGTCCAAGGTGATTGGCGAATAAATATTCATCGATCGTTTGAAACTGTTTCTCTAAAGAAGAGTTTCCAAGCCTAGTTTGCGGGATAATTCTCGTTTGGTTGTGTTTGGTGTACCGCGCCTATCGATGATCCGTCGCGCGTCGCGTGTCGGCGTCGGCGTCGGCGTCGGCGTCGGTATCGGTCGGGTCCATGCGCCTTTCAATCTTACAAGGCATTCCCCGTTAGTAAGGGTACGTCGGCGTCGTATCGTATTCGGCCTTAACGGTACTCGGTCCACGCTCCGTAGACTATTAATACTCGGGACTACACAGTCTTGCACGCTGGACTGTCCCACTAAGAGTACGCGTCGTCTTCACTGGCCGTTACATTCTTTCGGGTTCTTGACGCTCAGGAATTTCGTGGATAAAAATCAGCTTGCACGATCATCTGACGATCAGATAGGCCTTCTCGCTCGTTAACGCTCTCGCGAATCCTTTTTCTACGCACCAACGGCCATCTCGTTCTTCTTACTAGCGCGTAAGATACCCAGAGGAATGTTCCATTTTTTAAATTCTACACGTCAAACCGAACTCTGCACCTTTTTGAGCTAAACTTATTCTTAGTATTCTATATTTCTACACAAAAAGACCACGCGACTTTTAATCTTCTCCCAGTCACACATTATCCGTACATGTATAGATGTACAAGGAAATTTTAAAGCAATTTCCGCAATGTTGACGCTTTAAAAAATAATAAATAATATTGTTTACCAACGACAACGACACGAGCAAAATTGATCGGCTAGCGAACGTCGTGGATTCGTATGCATAGATAAGTTGCAATGACCACCAGCTTGGGACTCACATGTACATATACATATAGATTCGTCGTAATAGAAATCAGCTTGAGAACTGATTTTTACTTAAACTACAGTTACAATTTATTGAATATAGAGGTTTATGGTTAATTTCAACGCCGAACCAAGTTTGCGATTGTATGGGTCGCTACTCGACCGCGAAGAGGCGCGCTGTTCAAAAAGACGAAAAAGGTTACTTTTCCCGACGTGACGTTTATTACGCATTTGCGTAACGGTATTACTTTATACCGGTTCCAAGCGATTACTGAATACGGGACATTTCTATAATAAGGATCAACTAGCGTCAGATTAATGAATTTATCGACTTGTGTCCGCTACGATGAGCGAGCGTATCGCTGAAATTCCATCTTCCAAATTCTAGACGAATTAGCAGAAATGTTCGAGAACAACTACCGACCTATTTACGAATCTTACCTTGTCTACATCTTGAAAAAGAACGTTTCTACGTTACATGTTTCAGGTGTTCCGTTGCTGGGGTATAATAAATAATAATAAATATATATTAATGTTTGTTAGCTTTGCAGATATTCACACTTTACAACACTATACGATGTCTAGACGGTCAAATGTAAATGTGGAAATTTTGTCTAGCACGAATTTAATAATAAAGCGTTATGGACGAGTACAATTTATTATTAATCAAATGAAAAAGCATGGAAAAAGCTATTTGCAGAAACGATTATTATTATTCGATGTAAACGGAATAAATACATAAAGAACGAGACAAGTTTTTTTTCTTTCTTTGTTTTTAAATGTTGAATAAAATTAAGTAAATAAAATAAAATAAAATAAAATAAAATAAAATAAAAAATGTATATTGTCGGGTATAAGGTCGACGATTGTACAACTTACGATAAATGTTCGAAATTCCATCGTAGTATCCTTTTGCGTTTATCTTGTTGAATGCACAGGCGAGGCGTACTTGAATTCAAAACTGGAGACCTGTTTCAGGGATGTCTGGTGACCAGTCGACGGTCATAGCAAAACTGAACACATTGAACCCGCGCTATGGTATAAGGAGCTACCTGGCTTCGGTCGCTTACTCGTCGCCACCATAGGTACGCGCGGTCCATACCACGTCGAATCGCCAAGTAAACCTCGTACATACATTTATCGTTTCGTCGCTTCTAAACACTGGTTCATCCTAAAACTGCTAGTTTTAGAATGTCTAACAATAACAGTAAGAAACGGAGAATTACACGGTATCGATCTAGGCCAAATTTAACAAGGCTAGTTGTTTCTAACCAAAGTCAAATCGAACTATCGATCATGCGTTTTTCTGTTTTTATAAATGTTTCGTCGAAAGAAAGTGGAAATTTGACATGTTGGGAAAAAAGTATTATATACTTTTGCTGTGTTGCGCGCCATCGGCGTCGGACTGTTTGTTGCGCATGCGCACCCGTGACTGACTCGAGACAGAAGCGAAGATAGCGGGAAACGTTCGCAACGGACAAAGACGCGAGCTGCTTGTATCCTTTTCTTCAAAGAATCGCGCTGCTCGTCACCGTCTAATGTAACTGTCGATGTCGTGGCATTCCAATATAATCGTCATTTTCGAGATACAACGTAACCCGTCAACGGATTTTGTCCTAGAATAAGATCGGGTATGGAGTACACGATTATTCGACAGCTTAATAACGATTAATTACGATACGTGGGATGAGCAACACCTCCTGTATGTCGAATGCTTTAAATAAAATTTCTGATAAACGATACATTATTGTTTTTATACACGCGTTAACACACTCCCTTTACTACTAACGATCATAATGATACATTTTGATTGCATTACAGGCTTACGGATCGAAAAGTTGAATTCGGAGCAAAGAAAAATGGTAAATTAGTAGTGTAAAAGTAAGTAGCATTTCAGCGATTCGATATCTTTCAGCTAGATGACCCGTTGCATCGTACAAGAAGCCTCGTCCTGAAGCGAGATCAAGGCATTTCCGGATATGCACGTTGCGATAGCAGTTGGTCAAGGCCATCGACTCATTCAACATCCTTCCACGACGAGTACAAAGAAGAATGTGGAACGGCACAACCTGTCGGTCTACCCATTGCCGTACCAACCGTACCTTTTTTATTTTCCAAATCTAGACGTTCCTGCGATCACTACACGAAATTCTGTGTTTACTGTGGCTACTCTCCAAGCGTGTGCCTCTTTCCAGCAAGCTGCAAAACTTGCAAAACTTTTCTTGTTCCAATTCTATTAAAATTTTATTAGATACGAATCGTGCATTACTCGAGAAATTAATGGACCCTGTGTGCTACTTTGTAAGCTGCGATAACAAACGAGATGTCGAAAAAATACAACACGAGGAATGTTGCGGTAAAATTTGATCATCCGTGTTTACGACATTGGTAAACGAACGAATGTATCAGGTTCACCGCTTGGGAGCGCTGTGTAGGTCGTTGATTCGCAATGCAGTCGTGCCTTTTGTAAAACAGATGATACATACACGCTGATGTTTCGAGGAAAGGGATGACCTAATATCGTAAGAGGTCTAGAAAGTTAAACAGCAATCTTGTCAAACTGTATTTCACAACACGCTGGCCTCGTACACTTAACTTTTACGCTTCGATCAAATGAAATCGAATAAACTTACCGTTACGATGAAATCCGGTAAACTTGAATACGCCTTCGCTGGACAGGAGTGTAATTTATTCTTCCATTTCACGTCATGTATACTGCGATACATTCTACCACACTTGTGAACTTTTGGAAATTTATCCAAGATTTCGTATAACCCGAAAAAATAACTCTAAGAAACCTAACACGAAAGAAAAGGATTATCGATGCACGATTGTTCAACTTGGATGAATACAAGATATACAATTTCAATTTTTTCTTTTAAACATGTCCCTTGAAAGATTCATATCAGCTAAATATCATTACGGTAAATTATACATATAATACGACGGATTTCTGTTTGCACGTTTTCCAACTAGATGCCAACTAGATGCCAACTAGAACAGAGCGCAATGGGCTAAAACGGAATAGCTAGAGTATACATACAGTAAGTACATTTCGTACCAATGTTGGAATAAAAGTAAAACCATAAAGATCCGCGACTTACCCAATTCCAGCAATGTAAAAAGTATATCTTCTGGTCTTTGTAGCGTCAACTGCTTCGTAACAAAAAACCAAGGAATTCTCTCGAGGGAATTTTTGCTAGCGAGAGCAGAAGGTGTAACACAGAAAACAGTTTCGACGATTTAGTAGGATAGATGACATTTATTTCATTACTTAATCGTTATTACTTGCTATTTGAATGCTATAATCGTATAGATATTTATAATTATGTCGATAATTATGCGTGAATTTAAAGAATACGTGAGGTCAGCCGCAAGATGTACAGCCCGCGTCAGTGTTACAATGATCGTACAAGTAAATAATTACAGAACGAAATTACGTTTACTTCTCGATGCAAACACTCATTGAGGGGTGAGGATGGGACGATGGCGGCTCATCGATTTCCTTCGACACCTAATATTTCCCTATCGATCGATCTCAATTTACACACGTTCGAACGCGGTAGAATACTTCTCTCTCTCTCTCTCTCTCTCTCTCTCTCTCTCTCTCTCTCTCTTTCTCGCTCGCTCGCTCGCTCGCTCTCGTTAATTCGATTAATTCAATTGTATTTTCGTTTTTAACTACTATATTTTTCTGGCAACCTAACATCTTTATTTATTCATAGTACCATAATTATCTTACGAACTCGTAACGCGCAATATCGGTATCGAGAATCGAGAATCGAAATATCGCGTTAATTTAATTTAATTTCCTTTTCTAATCGCGACGAGTCCAACTCCTCGTTTCAAATAATATACAAATATCTTGTTCTTATTATCTCAATGATCGATTAAAATCGCGATTAAAATATTATGTATCGCTTTCCTTGGAAAGTTTTTGGTCTGTCCTTAACGCAAACGTTCGTTTCGTCGCGGAATACAATTTTTCTTAGCAGACGATTCTGATCGTCCTGCGCCAAACGGATCACATAGACAGAGTAGCCAAGCTTTAAAAAAAGTTCAACTACTATCTCCTACGACTTCTCTACTCCATCTACGTACACTATGCATATCAAATATAATCTGTTTGGCTGCGATACGTTCAAAGAAACGAACGAAACAACAGAGAATGAAAGAACGCACGGAACTAACTGCGTACGTGTGACCCTTGAACGCCAAATGTCCACTAATTGTAAAAGTAAACGCAGCGTGCGTTTACAAAAGTATCATGATTCGAACGTGCCAGTGAAAAATGCCCTCTAACTCGGCTATGCGTACAACCAATTAAATTATTTATGCTCGATAAACGCAAATATCTTTGTCAAAAAAGATTCGCAGCAAACTACGAACAACTCGCGTTTTGTTAAGTTTTCGATCGCTGAAATCTAATTCCTCACTCGAAATGAAGAAACACTTTGATTGAGAAAAAAAGAAGATCGATACCATCTTTCGAGGTCCCGCAAACAGTCAGGATCGCCCCCATACCGAACGTATAGGTTATCTAATCCGAATTGCACTCGACAGTTTGTACAACTTACACATTTACATAATACGCCGAAATAGTATACACGTGCGCATATACATACACGCTGCTTCGATCCCGGTATTCGAGGCGCGGACCAGGAAGTAAACAGGTCAACGTCAACAAAATTACAGGTCGCCGAATTTCCGTTACGAAGCTCGAACGAGCCACGATCGCGCTACGTAATTCGATGGATCGAATTTCAAACAGACGCGACAGGTCAATTCTGTTCTGCTTTGGTTACGTTCACGTTCGCACGTTCACGTTCTCACGTTCGCGGGCTTCTCGCCGCTAGTAACTTTTAATCTTTCGATGCAGTTTGCGTGTCGATCGTCAACAGATTATGCTATAGACAGCGTAAACTTTGGAAAAAAAAAAAGTCTAAGGAATAGTAATACGTATATGTATAAATTTCGATAGAAAAAGGAATATCCTCTCCATTTGTTCTACTATCTCCACTTGCAGCATATACATATATGTATATGACTCGTTTACTCTGTCTATAATAATCTTCTTTGAATACGTGAATTCCGTGAACGTAACGTACCCGTGTAACGCTAAATTAAACAGAGAAAAGAAACTGATATTCCTAGAACAGTGGCAGTTGCGCGTTATAAATTCGTCCATCCGCGATCGACGATAGTCTCGAATAAAAGATTCATCTATGTGCACTCTATCGGCGCACACTGGCCGGATTTCCATCGCAGCGTATTCAATCCTAGGGTAGCTGTAGCCAACGATTTGCGCTTGCGCTTAATCTCGAAAGAAATTCGAAACTTTCGAGACTGCAAATTCGAGTCGCATCCAAGATTATTCGTTATGAAATTTTCAACGAGTCTTCCGTATGCTTTAACCTTTAAATGCTCCAAGTTTCAAATTTCATATCAGACTTTTCAATCGAATTGTACACTTGTACAATACGTTACCGTTGCATAATGTTTTCTTTGGACAAAAGTTAAAAAAAATAAATCTTTATCCGAAAAATGCGTTTACACGTTCAAACAGCTGGTTACCTTACGATAAACTGTTTGATTCGTACATTTTTTTGTATAGATTGACAATCAACCGTTGGCGAACTGTCGAACTGAATCGAATGTCTGAGAAGAAAAATTGATGAAAAGCTTTGAAACGGTATAGATTGGTTCGTTTGTTGATGTAAAATTGTAAAATATCAAAGACTCGTCGAAAGGTTCGAGACCAAGGAACTCTACTGTCACATCTCGAACGATATTCGAAGCGATTCTTCAGCCCACCGCTAGATACAACGCGTTGAGAACCATACCATTAGGTTCCCATTGTTTCACGGACACGAGGTGCCCGAGTAATTCTCGTTTAGTCACGAGTCAAACCGAAGCTACGAGACCAAGCATCTGCGTTTCGACTTGGAAACGACACATGTTGTCGCAGCTTTTCAATACTGTGCGCTTCTCGTGTTAAGTAAACAATCGATCCGCGATATGGAACGATTTCGGAGAGATCGCAACGCTTCGATCGCGTTAACAATGCCCTTCAAGTTTCAAGTAAACGCGAACGTATCGGCATGGACAACGTTGTCGATCGATGTACATGTCAATGGTGCGAATTCCAATTCAATGAATCTATGATAGAAAAGAAACGAGAACGTAATTTGAAAAGAAACAAAAATCTACACCAAACGATATCGATACCGGCAGATACGTGTACATTTAGTTGCCAACTTCTTTTACATGTTATTATGTAGAAATAGTCGAAACACAAGGTAGGTAAACAAACACGTATAATTAAATTGACCTATGGTATGGGTAAATATTAGCTTTTATATATTTATGATAAAGTAATTCGTCCCTCGAGAGGTTAACGTAACCCATCGATCGAAAGATCAAAATACTATAAATACTGTAACTAAACTTTTGCGTGTATACACGTTTTAAGTAACGACCTTTAAATTGGCTGTGAGAAAGTGTATTAAAGTTGCGCACCACTGATGTACGTGCACCCCGTGTTTCTTTCTTGCTCTCTTGCTCTCTCTCTCTCTCTCTCTCTCTCTCTCTCTCTCTCTCTCTCTCTC
>NW_026534333.1:80919-112119 GCF_026225885.1 Hylaeus anthracinus | reverse complement strand
CTCTCTCTCTCTCTCTCTCTCTCTCTCTCTCTCTCTCTCTCTCTCTCGTAAATAAATTAACAACTGGCTTTTTCTCTCACACGATAATATCGATAATTCCATCGACCGATGCCTGCGCTGTCATCTATCGGGATCCCTTTAAAATTGTATTTACGGCATTAACGGAAACAAAGATGAAAACGTTGCGCTCTCTTGGATCATCGGGTTACAACTTCGTGGAAGATATCGCGACGCTTTATCTCGGAAGGAATAATCGACGTGATTGATCGTGGAACGATGTCACGAATAACGACACGAGCGTCAAGTGTTACATATCAGCCGATTATGCTCGCGAATCGCTGCGCTGACGTACAATCTTTGCGCAGGATCGATCGATTATTCGGTACGAGGAAACATTGCTTCTCAGCTATTTTTCACATTTCGATATTTCACGAGATTCCGACTCAACATTCTGCTTCGATCGGACAACTATAGCTTTCTTCCTATAATTAATAGGTGATGGAGAAAGTAGGAGGTACGAGATAGGGTGGTAGCGATATGTAACGGGTAAAATTCTTCCTTTGGATACAAACTCGAAATGACCAAAATTTTACCTATCCTCTCCAACGATATAGACACGTGTGTACATTATTACTTAGGATCGCGATACTTTTTACAATTAAAACATATACCATAGAAAGTGAGACAGCATATTTGGATATTTGCATTATCATCTTCTTTCTTTCGTAATATCTCTATATTTCGCGGATCGTCCGCGACATTCAAACGCGTTCAAATATAAAACGGTGGTTTTCGTGTTTTCGTGTGTAGCTCTCGAGCCGGTCTCGCGTCTGTCTGGGTTCCGTATCGATCGATCTCGCGTCGAAAAAAAATATTATTCCGCGAGAACCGTTTCAACGGAAACGTCGAAAATCTCCAAAGTCCTCTGTCTGGATGAAAACTTTAAACTTATAGACAAATACGTATAGACGCAGGAACGAAGCGATTAAACGGTAACACGGTGTCCTTCCGAGTATACGCTTCACCAAAGATCAGCTATACCTTTTGTTCGTCGATTTTTTAAGCACAACTAGCTCGCCATACGAAAAGTAAACTGCGTTCACTTTCATTGGTTCATCGCGTTAGGTTCGTCTTATCACAGTTGGGTCTGTTTTTGGAATTGGATACGCCCGGACACTTGCCTACGTACGAGGAAACCGATGAAACACGTCGCGATCGATTGGTCGCACCATACTCTACGAAACGTGCGTTAGAATCGACATTCGAAACGAACTCAAGTCGGAAGAAGGAAGAACGAAGAAGGAAGAAGGGAGAGGAGATGGCGGCAGGGGGAGAGGGGAGAGGGGGAGAGGAGAAGGTACGCCGATTACTATTCTCGTATAAAAACATTACGCGCGTTACTGCTGAAACAACGTTCCTTGAACTGTACAAAAAATAGAGCGTTTTCTTTCAACTTAGAGCCAATAAGGAAGCACTTACTTGTTTAGGAAACAAAATCGGGATCCCTAAAAGATTAGGAGACGAAGGAGTGTGAGGATAGCTAAGAGACGGTTACCGTTCAATGGTAAAAAAAAAAAAAAAAAAAAACATCGACGTCGAAACGGGGTTTGCTCGCGTGAATTACAAGTAGCGACGAGTACATATTTTTCTTTGTTCGAGCAGCATACTCGTATCAGATTCGAATGTCACTCGACCTTGAACACGCTTTTCGAAACGTTCAAGCTCCGTTTGGACCGTTAACCTCTCGAAGGGTATAGATACATGTTTCTATGTCATAATTATTTTTAATTACAGCATTAAAGTGCATATAATTGCTTCGATTTGTATGCATTCGATTACAGAAACACAGTTAATCCATTGAAAATTCATGCCCTCGAGAGGTTAACACTCAAAGCAAGAGAAAATTACAGAAAACATGCTTTCTACCAACTATACCAAATGCTTTGTAACGATACAAAGTAAAATAATTTTGACAAACTATCCAAGGAGTACGCCAATACTAAATTCTTATTAATTCGAAGGGATTCGAAGCGTCCCGTGGCCCGTTTGCCGCTACTTGTGAACAAAAGGTCATCGATCGACGATGATTCAAGGATGATTGCATTTCTATACAGCCATCGATAAGAATGTACGTCAACGCGAAAAGATTGCATGAAACGGTGCTCTCAAATATTTATAACTCTTACTTTATTGGTATGTCCTTTTCCGAATCCAAACAGGACGAAAATTCATGGACGAGGGCCCCCTCGCTTCGCACAGGAAGAAAAGACTCTTTTTCGACCACTGACTCTTCTGCACTATTCACACGCTTCTCTCTTTCGTACTTTCTTTTTTATCTTTCTTTCTTTCTTTCATTTTTTTTTTTTTGGTATAATTTTCATTGTTTTTTTTTCTGTATCGCACGTTCTTTTCGGCATCTCGGCTCGAAGTAGGGGGAAAGGAGGAGGAGGAGGAGAAGGAGAAGGAGAAGGAGAAGAAGAAGAAGAAGAAGAAGAAGAAGAAGAAGAAGAAGAAGAAGGAGGAGGTGTGTGTGTGTGTGTGCGCGCGTGCGCGCGCGCGTGTGTGTATAAGTAAATAAGTAATGTCGGAGCACAAGTACAGCGAAAGATGTACCGGATAAAGGAAGAGAGGGGATCGATTTGCGATTCGTTTTGTTAGAACGTTAGTTTGGTCTCGGAGCCCAACGACTCGTGAAGAGTTATTGTATGAAATAATCGGGGTGATCTGAGTCCTTTTCAAACCTCTTCGCCTCTTCCTGCATGCTCTCCTTGATCTTGAGTATGGCCGCTGACTCGGTCTGATCCTGCGAATCAACCAACACCAGGCCGGTTACACGTAAAAGGTTAGGCAAGTCCACCATCAGGCGATACCTTGCCCATTTGTTTTTATTTTTATTTATTTATTTATTTATTTGTTTGTTTGTTTGTTTGTTTGTTTGTTTGTTTGTTCTGCTTTCAACGTTTCACCAGCGAGCTGAGAATATTTCCTCTGAGAATGTTTACAGCCATTTATCATTTAGCTATCCCGCCACTCCTCCGTTCCTCGTCTCTTCGCTCTGTCCTACCGTTGTATCTCGAAGACAGACGGCACAAGTCAAAGATCGGCAAAATTTCACGCAAACCATTACGAATAAAACCAATGAAATTGTTGATTTATATAGATGCCAAGTCGTTTGTTCGTTATTCGATCACTTGTATCCAAATGAGAATTTTGCCCATCCTTGCCCGCAGGTGCGCCCCCTGTCTCTCCCAACAAAGAAGCAAACTGACATAGCGTGGGGTGGGGATCGTGCCTGGGCTGATTCAAAGTGGAGAAGCGATTTTGATCTAATCATCTTTCGCCTCGAGAGTATAAGTCGAATCAGAGACGGACAAAATATCAAAATTTCGCAGAAACATTAATAAACAAGAAATTTAACCAGTTCAACTTGAAATACGTTGTAGCTATAATTTCTGTTCAGAATTCGTACGTACAAGAGATTGCTATCGCAACTACGTAAGTGAAATTGCGACGATCAAAGAAGAAATAAGGTACGGTAACGGTTATCCTTATCGTTATTATTTTGTTCGTTACTCGAAACGATTGGTATTCAGAAAAGTATTTTGTCCATCTCGGAGTCGAACCGAGTGCCAACGAAAGTGTGTAAGGAAGATATTCACGTGGCCGAGGAAATTCGATCGCAGTTCGCTGGTCCCGAGTGAACTCGGGCGAGAAAACGCTGACATGCTGCGTGAACAAATTAGCACAGCGCGGTGACGGTGCGTCGTGAAGGGGCTGGGCTCGTGAAACACAAAACTTAAAGAAGAGGATATGAAAGAACTAGGAAAGAGAAACGGTTTGATTCGGGAACCGCGTGATAAAGAGAAGTGTGGTTCCACATTTCCAGGGCGCTCTGACCCACAACACATGGACGTTACGTAAAAAAGTGAAGCCCGTATCGAGCAAAAAAAGAATTGATACAATAATAACAGTAATTATAATAACAATAACAACAATTAATAATAAAGAAAATGAAAAAAAAAAAGTTAATAATAGACAACAAATTTGTTGCGCATACCGTGTGCGCCACCTGCCCCCCAACTCACGCACACCTCACCGAGCGAACGACAAGAGACATTCAGAAATATTATTACGAGTTAAGAAAAAAAATTGTAAACAGAGAAACTCGACGTGTCATCCCTCATGGGTAATTTTTCTTTTTCTTTTTCTTTCTTTTCTTTTTCTTTTTCTTTTCTTTTTTTTTTTTTTGTAAAAATACTTTTTTCCCTCTGCAGATTAAATACTTTTTTGTCTTAGAATCGTGTCTCGATACGATCTCGCAATCCACCAATCGTTTTGCGCTCACGCATCCATGTGCTACAGGTCAGTACAGGCTAGTACTATATACAGCTATCAGATTTCACTGTTTCTTTTCTTTCGCGTCTCGACAAATACTATCAATCACCGACTTTACGACCGTTCAGTACATCACAAACATTGTGTTCCACAGTATTCCACGTACATAGTCATATACTGGTGTTCGTATATCACGCTGGACGAGTCGATTTCGAACAATATCATCCTAATTTTCCTGGTACATGCTCGGTGTTAGTTTCTCGAATCGGTTGTTTTTCTAAGCAAGTGTTTCGAGGTTAGTGGCAACTCGTATGCATACCAGAGCTGGGATCGAATCTAGTCTCACGTTTCGACAGTTTTCTTTGTTCGTTACGCAAACTTGTAAAATGGACGAATATTCAAAGCTTTCACGACCCTTCGAACTATTCGAACACGTCCCAGCTCCGATGCACACCCTATTCAAGCAAAGTTAAGACAAATACTTTTAATTAGACATAAATTCGCTCGAAAAAGCAACCAAAGTTACGTTTTCCTTTTGCGATATTAGAACAAAGATCGCACAGCATGATATGACTTTTTGCGGTGTATCGTGTTAAAATGCTGATGCTTACGATTAGGAGAAAAAGAAAGAAACGAATTACATACAAGAACTCGTGTGTTTCTGTGATTTTAATCGTAAAATCATCGTAAGGAAAAAGAAAACAAGTAATTGGACCGAATTAGCTACTCGATTCGTTAACTATCGTGCGACGTAAATGTGAAACACAAGTGACATGTGATTACCAGAGAAAAAGTGTGTCTCGGAGTGACTAGACAAACAAATTTCACATAAAACAAAGTGCACGGAAACAGATAGTCATATATAAACGTTCTAATAGCCAGCACCCTGCGGATTGATCAGCAAATAAAAAAGAAAAACGCAGTATTCTCAGTGTAACAGGTTTACATTTATTGTCTCGATCTCCCCTGGCTTAGGCATATATTAATAATGTAAAATGTTCATCGCCGTTCACTTGCGTGGCTTACAACGTGGGGCTTGTGTGTTAAAAGTAAATATCGGCATTTAAGAGTACCCATGGTGCGCTTCACGCACACGCACACACACACACACACCCACACCCACATATATATATATATATGTATATACTCGATCGAAGCACGCTCTCTCGGAATACTTGAAAATTAATTTTTCTCGTGACTGCAGCGCCACCGGGACGAGTCGCGTTACAAGTTACAAGTTGCAAGCAACGACAAAAAAGCTAATGCTCCTTACGATCGTCAACAAATCCTTCTCTTTGTTCGTACCCTCGAACATCGAACATCGAACCCCGAATCCCGATTCTTCTCGTACTCTGAGAGAAGTTACATAGATCCCATTATATATCTATATATTTATATATTTAGCGTGTTCTTTTTACTTCGAAACGACGTCATGGTCGACATCTCGCACCGATTATTGATCCGTAAGTCACTCTCACTCTCTCTCACTCTCTCGTGTATATGTATATGTCCATGTATATGTATGTATACGTGCGATGGTGTGTGTGTGTGTGTGTGTGTGTGTGTGTGTGTTTGTGTATGCGTGTACTTTCTTTTTCCCGATTAAAAGTATAACGCACTTATTGGCACGATGAATACTCCAGAACAACGGCAAGCATTCACTTTTCTACGACGGTTATTACAAATAATCGAAAACTAACAGTCTTCTTCATCAAATGCAAAGTCCGTTTTTACTCTTTGCACCCATCGACTCGGCAAAAGAACTGACAGAACATGTATGTATGTATATATATATATATATATGTATATCGTATATACGTACGTTCTTAGACGTCGAAAGCTTTCAACTGACTAAACCGTAGGCACGAAGAATCGCGAATTGCCCACGTTACTCTCTTAATTGCTCTCTCGAGGCATAGAGATATCTCTCGTATCGCTGCCCTTTACTCGTGATATCGTTTTCACGAGAATTCCTCTCGAATTATATCAAAGTTATAAATATTGTAGGAATATATTTGTAACACAGAGATGACAAGCGCGATTAGTTATGGACACGATCAACAGCGGTGCATAAATCGTCCGAAATAATAAAACTATGGAGGGTAAAGATAGGGAGGATTTCTTTGCCACGAACTCTGTTTGTATATTTGAAATTGGCCGAGCAGAATAATACGAGAAACGTGCTTTTAATGTTACAGGGGGAAAAAAGGAAAAAAGGTACGTAAAGTAAAGATGAAAGAACGTGGCAATCAGACGCGGGACATAGAGTATCAACATGAATGATTCTTGAGAGGATGCAACGTAACTCATAGATCATCCATACGTTTGTATAATCGATCTTGCCGGTGCTCTCAGAGCATGCACTCGCAATTGACGCTCCCTCTCCCTCGATCGATAGTTTAATAGCTTTAATTAATTTAAACACAACTAACAGCAGCACAGCATAGTCCGGTACTGACCTATAACCATTACGGACGGATGGATTCCGGGAGGTTCGCACGATATTTCACCGTTATCGGCCCGTATTCATTTTCTTTTCTCTTTGCTTTTCTTTTTCTTTTTTCATTGTCACACTCATTCGTTTAGGTTCAGTACTTACACCGTCTACGACTCTTATTCCATACAAAAATAATTACCGTTATATATATATATATATATAGCGTCTGTTGCTACGCGTACGTTATACATATAACACTTCATTTATAAGTCCAAGTACTTTGTGTTAAGTTAATCGCAGAACCATTCGCTTCGCAATACTCGACGCTATGATGTTAACGTATCGCTCGATGATCGATGATTCGATTTAACGCCCCTTTAATGCCCCTTTTTTCAGAGAAATGATCGAAGCGGCAACAAACTAATAAAAAAAAAAGGAACTTGTACGACCAACATTTTTCTTGTTTAAACTAATTTCTAATAGGAACTTGTTTGCAAAGTATCTCCAGTCAAAAATACGATACGCGACTCTATGCCTTCAAAGTGTTGCGCGTCATATTTTTCTTTTCAAATAATGGTTCAAATTGAAAATTTCCCTGGTAGCTTGTATCAAGAATGATCTCGATATGTACAGTTGAATAAGTCGGTCGATTTCGATCAAGAACCATCGTTTGCAGGTTAGCTTTCAAAATATATCGATCAAACATTCGTGTCGCTGGATTTGCAACAGCAAATCTTATCAGCGTACCGCGTTAATACATCAAGGTGCCTGCATTTTTCTCTAACAAGGCACTAGTTTAAAGATTACGCCTGTTAATTACAAGCTGTTACGACCAAACGAACACGCGAGATATTGCGATGTCAATGGCTGCGAATAGATGGTGCGCAAACTTGCATCAATCGATAGATAAATATGTGAGCAAACAATGGAGGGACTCGATCCAACTTCGGCTAATTTAATCACCTCATTACAGAGTTTTATGAATCGATCGAAAAGAATTCGATTCGGGCTATTTAGGCGAGTGTACGTACAGATATTGAACAAAGTAATATCAACAAAAATTGATCGTTCAAGTAAAACACGATCGGGAGGATTTCTCTCATCGGGAGATTCAAACTTTTTTCTTTCTTTCTTTCTTTCTTTCTTTCTTTCTTTCTTTCTTTCCAACAACTATTATACATCTTACCTGTCATGGACTTATAGGGTACCGTTTTTCTCTAATTTAATACTTCTCGCAGGCCTAACTCTATAATGGGATGAAAAATAAGCCCACGGGTGGTTAGCTGGTGATCCAGCGGGTGCAATTAAGAAAACGCAACAGGGTAAAACAAAAAATAAAAAACAGGAATAAAAAGAACAGAGACAAACGAGAAAATGAAAAAAGAATTATAAATCGATTAACAATTATGCGATTGATAATCACAGTAGTTCGTGTTTTTCAGGCACCTTTTCTTACAAGCTAATGTTCAAATAAATATAAATAATAGACGTTGGTGTTGTTAACACGAGTCGTTAAAAAAAAAAAAAAAAAAAAAGACCGTACTGTCGGTAATAAAGCGTATAGAAATAATCGTATTAAAAAAAAAAAAAGGAAAAAGAGAGAGAGAGAAAAGTAAAAAAAAAAGTTAAAGAAAAGGAGAAGAATAATTAATAATAAAATCCTAGTCTGCAACCTTGTGAGTATTTAGCAAAGCATATATATACAATATATGTATAGAGAGAAATATATGTGTATATATATATATATATATATATACATACATAATATATATTGTATACACACACATATATATATATATATATATATATACATATATATATATATACCATATATAAGTATATTATATATATATATATATACTTTTAAAATTCATATAGGTATGTTACGCGCGCGGGCGGACGCGCATGTAGTAATGACGATCGAGTATCATAGTTTCGTAATAACAGCGTAATGATCGCTTAAATGCTAATCTAACCGATTACGAGCACTTAATTAACGAACGTACATCGGCCGGTGCGTTGTCACGAACGTTCTTTTTTTTTTTTTCTTTTGCCTTCTTTCTGTTTAATCATTTTCTTTTGCTTTTTCTTTCGTTTTATATATCTTGCCACGAATGAGAATAACATCGTGGTTGAGCCATTCTGACGAAACGTTACGAACCGCGCATGTACCACGTGCCGATCGTACCGTGCGCATTGTAAAACGCAGCGTTTTGCGTATGATCCTTTCCACATTGCGTGATTAACCGGGAAATTAACGGCATCTACGAATCTCGAGGCTGGACTCCAAGGCGACTTGACTTTTTAAAAAAACTGTCGGGAATACAGAAGGCGCACGTGCGAGATTACTGGTTACTCTTTCAATTCAAAATCCTACTCACAAATCCGAAATAACAACGTAAAAGTAAAAAGGAATACCGTTTGTGCGCGCTCGTTAAAGAAATCGATTATATATATGTATTATGCTATTATTATACAGGGCGTCCAGTAAAGCGTAACGTATCGGAACAAAGAAGAGTACCATAGGTCAAAGACGAGCAGATTTTGTTAACTTTCAGTATGGTAGTTGATTATCGATCTGTTCCATTGTCGAACAAAATTTACGTTATTTTCTTATGCACCTCGTGCAATATAATTCGACGCGCGTTAAGATTGGTTTTCACGTCGAACGAGACCAGCGGATTTATACACAACTGATTGTGTTTTCCATTCGTATCATTTTTTTTCTTTTTCACTATTCTAAAAATACTCTTTAAAGAAGTTTACCGTACAAACGTGTAAAACATCTATGTATGATGTTCGCATCGTAACATAAAAATTGACCTTGACCCGACGAAAATCCCTTCATTGTCGTATACGGTACACCTTATGGAATATCTTGCATGTAACTGTATGAAAGTTGCTTCATACTTTTTCTTTGCATATAAAGTGGGTACAAAAGTCTCAAGGCATTTTCTAAAGAGTAGATCATTGAGTAGATAGAAAGTTACGTATGTACTATTTATTGCTTTGATAACAACTTTTAGGCACTATTGTTGTACCGTCTTTGTTCAGTTTCGAAATTAATAAATTTACACGTTATTAAGTATAAGCGGAAACTCAACAAAATACGAGTATACGTTATGCATATTTCTACGTAAAACGTTCCAAATGTCTTGCAATTTATATGCCCACTTCATATATGGATCGTTAGCCATACTGTTAGTATGATAATAGTTAGACACAATTTCAGCCAAACAGTTATAACGATATTAGATGCGAGTAGATAATTTAAATTCAATTTCCCAGGAAGCCTATACGATTAAATAGGACGTTTCGAATTCTTATAAAATATTGATATTTTAGATAAGCATTAACCAGGTACTTGGGGAAAGCCTGAGGATAAGCCCTCTAAATATAACGACACCCAAATTCTTTTGATGGAATAAATAAGTAATTGTCGCATTGACGAAAGCACCTGATCTGTTAATTGCCGAATAATTAGAAGAAAAAGTAAGTTATGACATGGACTTGTATGCTTTCCGATTCTTGTTCAGAATTAACATTTACATCACATTTTTGCGCCAAGAATAAATCGATTCTCTAAAAAAAGAAAAAAGAAGAAAAAAAAAAATGTGACACTCGAATTAGAAATCAATGTCATTTTATTTGTTTACGTCTAATTTCCGTACAACAAATTTCTTTTTAAAGGTTCATAAATGTTTCATTTAGAGATAAGAATTCATTTCGATCGGGCGTATAACAATTCGTAAAGATACCCTTTGTTTAGTCGCCGTCAAAGTGGTGTACGATTCTTTAATAATATTCAACTTGACCATCTTTTTTTGTTTTTGTTTTTGCAACAACATCAACAGTACAATAGGCACAATAGAAACGAAACGTATCGTTAAAATAATCGTTACACACAAGTCCATATTATTAACACGTCGAGTAACTATTATAGGGATTGTTACAGAACCTACTAATACTTACATTTTCTCCAGGACCTCCAAAACCACCCAGATTATAGTCACCCATTCCACTTCCACTGTCTTCTCGTGGTGTTCCAGGGCCACCGTTAGCTGGACTGTTTTTCATTCCGTCAAGACCATCACCATTTAAAACAGGACCCATTGTGTTCGGTCCCATTGGGCCCATTGGACCACCCTCTGGTCCGCCACTCATCGGAAAGTCCTGACACAATCAAATGCATTGCTATGTAAATAATATTAAAAATGTGTATTAGTAAATTGTGAAAAATAAATCAACAACGATTACGACCAGCATTGACAATTTAAACACGACAGTAAGACAGACACCTTTAACGTGCTACACCGTGTATATGAAGTAATAAACTTGATTGTCGCGTTAAAGGGTAACAAGGATAAGACGTACTTACACCAGGCATATTTCCTCCAGGTACAGGTTTCATCATGGTGTACATATTTTCGCCACCGCTATTACTACTATCTTGCGGACTGGGCATAATTGGTGTTCCTGGGCCTGGAGGACCCGTTGATCCCGGTGGTCCTCCATAATTACCTGGTGATGATGACGAATAATTCATTGGCTAAAAATAAACAAAAATATATTTAAAATGGTATGTATCGATACAAGTAGATATACGAGTTGGTCACAATTTTTAATAAAAAAAATCTTTCGCAGCCTCCTTATATTATACGAGATACCCTATTTTTGGGGAAACCCAATAATGTGAAACAAACTATGGTAAACTATATAAATGAATAATCACATGCATACCGTGGATGTGTTAGGTTGCCATTGTTGTCTACCGCCTGGTCCAGCCATACTCATCGGTGGCATTCCAGGACCTCCTGGACCTCCTGGACCTAAACTACTGTTAGGAGGTGGTCCTCTTATTCCAGGGCCGTAACTTCCTGGTCCCATCGGACCCATTCCAGGTCCTCTTGGAGGATTCATCCTTGGGTTCATAGGATTCATGCCTGGAGGAGCTGGTAATAAAAACAGCCTTTGATGCGTTTGTTTCGAAATATACGAACATTGATACTGTTCTAATTTCATGTTAATACTAAATGCTAATCGTGAATTTCTGGACTAACGGCAAATCATGTGAGTTTTAACATTTGTTTAGTATAGACCAAAGTATCCCAACTTTTTCTCGTTTTGAAACACTCAACATGTTATTCATGCTTTGCCGGTGTCGGGTATATGTATAGTAAAGCGAGTGGATGGCATGCTCAACTGGTCTTTGCATCTACTTAATTGATCAAGTAAGAAAAGCTCATGCAAAGGATGAACGCAGCGCTACCAAAGAACTTTTACAACTATTTCAGCTGCAAAATCGATAATGGAAAGAAAACGGTGCAATATATGCCAAATACGTAACAAACAAGACAATAACTCAGCTGGTACACGTTCAAGTTAAACAAATTACACTATTACAGCAATATCAGCGACCGACACGGTGAAAAACGATTCATACTGAAATTACATTGCTTCGAATTTCATACGTGAAATAAATAAATCTGATGCGTGTATACTGTTAAAGTGTAAATTATTCAGGAAAAAAAAAAAAATTTTTTTTTTCTCATAAACGAAGCTGAACACATGTTTCAGTATATTAAATTGCGATTGGCATACTGGGTGCAAGATCGGATGAGCAAGTATTTTACATAGAAACGAAGCTAGTGCGATTATTCGTGAAAGTGAAAACAAACATTTTTCAAAACGAGCAGGAGAAAAATTAAAAGTTAGGTTTGACTAAGTCATGTGAGTGTGATTTGGTTGCTGGGTTGCTTCCTACCTTGCCACCCTACAAATTCTCCAGCTTCGCCTGAGGAACACAAGAGCACACATTAGTACGGCAGGTAGGTAAGGTCAGGTTGATGGCGGTAAGGTCTAGTTACTTTGCGGTCGCATAGTCAATATAGATGTAAATACATTTTAACTGTGAAAATATGTTATTACAGTATATATCGACAAATCAAATCTCACATACAAATACTGGTTTTAAATCCGACGTCTATGTTTTCATTGTCAGAAACCATACCGACATTAGATTTTCTATTGACATGCTTATCTGTGCAACACAATGAAATCATGAATATTTAGGACAATACTAATACATACTAAATATCTCCATTTCTCGTACTATATTCAATGCTTTCTAAGAAGGATTTAAAAAACGTCGAACAATACCTCTGAAAGCAAAGCACTCTAATTAAACAGTATCGTAAAAATTACAATAGTATTTCCGATGTAGAAACATACTCTTTATCGATTTATTGACATTTTAGTTGAGTTTACTTTGAAAAAATAACAAGAATATCTTATCTCTGTTCATGTATTGAATTATGTAAAAGTATGGAATATTAATTATACTCGATTGCTCCATTTAAAAACTACACCACTGCATGTAACTAGACAATTCAAAAACCAATCCACTCCACATCACAGCAATCCAATCCACTTTTAATAATTACTTATTTATTTATTGCTGTGTGGTTTTTGGTATGCATGCGTCTATGCCATTCTCCTCTCGCAATTATTGTCAATGCCAGAAAAAAAAAAAAAAAAAAAAAAAAAAAATCAATGTGGATCTAGCATATAAATGAGCTCTTACCTTGCCTAGTGGGATCCATACTATTTGGCATCATTGGTTGTCCCGGTGGCTAAACAAAAACAACACCATATAAACAACTGTCCTGAAGCCATATCTATCGCAACGCATACATCGGTGTTTCTCAAACTGTAAACTGAAAACATTTTTAATGGACTCTTATTTGGGGAACTTTTCAAATCTCAGTTTCAGAAACACTGACGCACGTATCAGTTGAAAGAAACATACGAAACATGATAATTATACATACCCCATTGAAATCATTTCCCATTTGTGGCATACGTACTCCAGGTCTTGGTCCAGGAGGGTATCGCGGACCCATGAACTGTAACAATAATTTAGAAATTTATACGTTAAGCAAATGACGAGTCGAAGGTCCATTGTGTAAGTAAAACGCACAATTACGACTCACAACTATTGTACATCGCAAAACTGGCACACCAGGCAGTCGCAATAAGCAATTAATCGCATGTTAGGCCATACGATATCGATAATTCCATCGAGAATCATCACAGCGTACTTTAAGTATCCGTGATATATTAATATGAGAGTAGGATTACAAACAATAATGGTCCATGTTTAGCAGAAGACACGTTAAAGTGAATCGAAATATGATGTACATTTATAGCAAATCTTACCTTAAAATTAAGCATTTATATGACACAATATTGCAACATTCTTACCTTGTTTTCAATTTTCTTTTTTAAACAACACTACTACCATTGTGCTCTTATAACAACTACTTATGCATGATAATTTTAATATTTTATGCACGCTAAATCGTAGAAAAGTATCGTTTTACTGTTAAATATCGTTAGTGTATCGTGTATCCATAAAATTATAAAGACATAAATTTGTGCTTAAGAAACTACCATTTAACGTGTCTATTGAAGCTTCTTTCAACGAGTTCTATTTGGGTGTTTCGTTGTTTTCTTTTTCTTAAGAAAAAAAAAAGTGAGTGAGTGAGTGAGTGAGAGAGAGAGAGAGAGAGAGAGAGAGAGAGAGAAAAAACAAGCTGACAGTTGCAGAGTAGACGTAACTTTGATAGGAAAAGGAAGCAACTTCGAGCAAACAGTCATAGGTACACAATGATATGGTGTAATGAAAGTGGATCGAGTGATTCTCCATGAGTGACAGTGTACGTGTCGAATGAGGCTTACCTGAGTGGACATCATCTGCGAGTGTGGGGGCGGGGGTGGCTGGGGGTGCTGGGGGGATGGCTGTGATGAGGGGTGTGTGGGCGGAGATGGTCGCATTGTCGAGTTGTTCTGCAACAAGCAACGCAAACGACAGACATGTAGCAACACTGCGATCCAGGCAACAGCTAGACTAGAAGGCTTGGGTATATGATTGTGTTAATACTATGTCGGTCGGCACCTTAAAAATCTAAAAGTTATAATTACGAAAATGAATCATATAATGTTACAAGTAAGTTTTTAATCCAACAAAATTTATGCAACTTTCTTTAAACGATACTACCACAACCTATACAGTCTATACAGGTTGTCGCAGGTACAATCTTTATAATTGAAAATAATATTAGAATCTGCTCACTGTAAACATTAGTTTTGAAAATTTCGACTTGGTTGTAAGGTTCCCACTTAAGTGGATTTTTACATTAAACATATTTTAAAAAATGTGACTTTAGCTGATATTCGTCACCTTTACAATATAGAATAATTATGTTTATAAGTAATGTTACATCTGTTCCCGAATGTTCCATTTATAAAATATTAAAATATAATCAAAGATAAGATCTGAATATCATTTCGAATAATAGTACATGCTTGCATGTGTAAGACTCAAATTAGTAACATTTATTGTATATCTATTAATAAAAAAATATGGAACTATCAGAGTAGTTAAAAGAAAAATAGCAAACACATTTTGCGAATATGTGTGAATAAATAGTACGATTCAGAAGACTATCGTAAAGATCTTGCATGAAAATTAAATGAGCACATGGTAGGAAACTATTGATTTGTGGATACCTACTGTACAAAAGTATTAGAACTAAAACTATTTTCTATCATCTATACATATCTTTCCTGGTATATATTCCGAAACCTGATTTATGCAGAGAGGAGATCAGAGAGTGAAAATGGTATAGGAACGCACATACAAGTGTTAGATACGTAGCAGAGAGAAAATAAGTACATAGATACAGTGTAGACAAGCATGGCATGAGAATCTTATTTAAACATACACTTGTTTCAAAACTAATATATATTTGAAATGCTGTATATCGTACAATTTACATATATTAAATGAACGTAATTGTGCGTGAGAGTATTATGTTACACGTTTTCTTAGCTCATGCGAAAATATTTGTAGTAGTAACGAATAATAACGATATATGGTAGATCAATTTTAATCTCCGATAAAATCTTTGCATATGAAATAACTATCGAATAAAAAATAATTCCATTTACTATGATAAAGTGTTATTTAAATGATCAATTTAATATTACAAGTACAGATTCATTTTTATTACTCAGAGAGTATTTATTAACGATACGCAGATAGTATGTAAAATATTATTAATCATTATTGTCCTTATTTTTATGTAATTTAATTTTTGGTTATTTAAAATGTATCGTGTTAGGTGTAAAACATTTAAGAAAATATTATCAGCTTTGAATCAAGTGTACAGTTATAATGAACGAGAATTGTAACTAGGCATAACAATGATAACAGATATTTAAGTATTTATACATATTTATGTATATACATATAAGTACTAATGAAATATGCTATATACAGTCAACATGTTCGATTCCTTCATTCCTCTTTCTTTCAGTTTTATAATTATGAAAATTATATAATAATTCATCCTAAGGAATAAATTGTAAACCATACATTGTCATACATCAGGGTAAAAATTTACGTAAACGAAATTTAAATATATTTAAGGCAACTTTGATATATGTAACTCTATTTCTCTTTCAATCATTCATTCGTTTTCTTGCTCTCCTCTTCCTGTATACACATACACAGATATGTATACAAACACCTACTACATACACTTTAAAGAATTTGATGGTTTATGTATAGTTCAATAATTATTGACACGCGAAACATACATTTTAATTTTAAAGAAAGATTTAGTAATATAATCAAAAAATTTAAGGGTACATTAATTCCCTAAGCATAAATTATTTTTTTGAAACCACCTAAATAACGTAATAATGTCATCTATATAGAAATATATACAAAAACTTACTGGAAAGAATGCAGAGGGCATTGGACCACCAGGCATGCCATCGTTTGGTGGCATTTGTCCTATGGGAGAAGGCGCCGGACCAGCATTCTGCAATTATATTACAGTTATTTTGATTTTGCGGCATAACTTAAATCTAACTAGTTAATTAATGCAATCTAACTTACATGAGCAATGCCATTGACTCCATAACCGCTGTTCACAAAGCCCTGAGGGTCACAAAAAAGTTTGTACAATAATCATTATATATATTATGTTATACAATAATATAAATGTATACACTAACATAGTCATGGAAAGCTTTGGCCTCGCTGCTGTGTTCGCAAGAATCTCGTCGCTCTGGTGCTGCAGAATATAGATCCCAGAATACACTAAAACATTTACAATATTTTAGCCTGGAAATTTGCTACAAAATAAAAATGTACTTCATGTAATATAGTAGTCTATGCTTACCACCACCAAGAGTGTAAAAATCCAGGTGGTTCCCCGAGAGTGATATTCTTTTCCCATCGTATCTGTGTGACAAAATATGATACAATTATAATAATGTTTAATTGTTTTTTCGATAGTTCTATTAAGCTTATAGATCAAGTCAAAATGATTACCTCTGATAAGAATGTCTGTGCTGCTTTTTGTGCGCCAATATGCAATAAATACTCGTACACGTACAAGGCTAATCTGAAACATTGCGAATGGAAACATTACGATTACAAGAAAGATATATACGCTTAAAAAAATTAATAGTTTGCGTGCTGCTTACGTTCGATCAATTATAGTAGAATAACAGTTAAAAATCTTGCATGTATAAAATTATACTAATGTCTAAATTTTACATTGAATAAAATTGCAATGTTCGCGAAATGTACGATTACAAAAACTAAAAAAGAAAGTAAGGGATCTGCATATATTGTCGATTCCTATTGGAACGAACGAGGCTTTCCAATGCACGTTACGTCGCGTAAGCAAAACAGTGCTGCCGTATGAAGTGTCATCGTACTAATATTTTGCGTATGCCACTTCTCGGTTTGCAAACGATAAAAACATGGCGTCCAATCGGCCTGGCTGGCGAGACAAGTAACTCTACTAGTGAGTCATAGCATACAGTTTACTCAAAATTTACGAGAAGGCATATTGCGGTAAGACAGGGATCAGGTAAATAATTCGATTCGCGAATGTCTCTTGGGAACAGCCGTGAAAGATGGACCATTTCGAACCGGTTCTTCGAAAATCATTCGTAACTAGATCGAGCATAATCTCGAATCATTCAGAATAACACAAAATCTCGCAACGATGCGTATTAAACGTTCTCGATGCGATTCAGATTAACATTGGAAGCCAGAGCTGACAAACTTGACGAATATTGTAATCAGTAATCCGATTCTTCGGTTTCGGACTCGACGGATATATGTACGCACGCTCCGTATAAAGAAAAAAAAAATGGAGTCACTGGTCGATCAATCGGCAAATAAATTTTTGTTCTCTTGGCATTTCTGACACAACGTTACACGTTTGGATCGAAACGATACGTACTTTTCTCTCGCTTGACTGTCCGAGGGTACCGTGGCCCCCTTCCCCTTCGCGTACATCCTCGAAGACTGTCAATTTTTCCAGTGTAAACAGAACCACCGTATCGTCCCAGCCAGCAATGTCCGACACCACCGCGAATCCCGCACGGGAACGGTGAACAAGGAAGAACCCAAACGTACCCGTCGACTTTTTTGTTTTTTGTTCTTTTTTTATTTTATTTTTTCTTTTTGTTTCTCTCGGTCTCCGAAGGAACGATGTAGAAAAACGTTCGCGCGCGCACACACACACATACACACACACGCGCGCGTACACAAACAAACACACGCACAACACGCGCGCGCGCGCGCGCACTCGTTCAACGTAAAAGAAGCGACAAAGTAAAGAAACGAGATCGTTTTAACTTTCGGTCGCACACACGTCACGAACACGTCGTGCCACAGCCGCGGCCAGCAGCCTATACTAGATTAACTAGATACAGTATTCCGCATCATGGCTCGGCGAATTGCGGACGCATGACCGCGGAACGAACGCGCGTCGTCATCGTTTGCAGACTTTGCGCTCTTCTTTCTCTCCCGCCCCCCGGTACGATAGCTCACTTTGCCGTATTTTGTTCTCCTTTTCTTTTTGTCGAGTTCTTTCACTGTTTAATCACAAACCCGGCAATAACGCCTCACGTCTTGTTTCAATTGGTCCGTAAACGACGGCGCGTCCTCTCACCGAAGTTGCGCTCGGTCACTTTACTCTATTCGCTCTCTTTCGGCTCCGTTCGCCGCTCACCTTACCTCACCGCACCCCGCACCTCACCGTACAGCCCCTCACCACACCTCACCACGCCCCCTCCGTCCCGCCTCACTTCTATAAAGTACAGGCAGGCAGACAGACAGACAGACGGACACACACTCGCGTTTCACCTCGTCGTTGTACAGTTCGTTCCGTAAAGTTCGCTTCGACGAGATACCGATTCCAAAAATCCTCGATTACGCGTTATGCCGCCGGTTTGATACGGGCCCTCCTCTCTGCGGCCCTTTCTACTTTCCGTGTTTTTCTATCGTAGCTACCTATCCGGTAGTGAACGAAGACGAGGCGCGGGTATCGTTTTTACACACGCTCTCGTGCGCGCGCGATACAAGTGAACTTATTTTCGTGTAAACACGAACGTATCTCGAAAGTGTGCACGCCGTATGCCGTGATACGCAAGGTACTCGACACACACACACACACACACACACACGCGCGCGCGCGCAGCTACACGAGACCACCGACTATTTCTTTCCCACTCTTGCCTCGTTCCCACTTCGTCCATGTCTACGTACGCTTGCGGGATCTGCGCGCGCAGCTCTTGCTTTTCACGACAGGGCCGTACGGTGGGGTAGCTGTCTAAGGTATCTCGGCGCCTGTAATAATACCTCTCTGATTTCTTTATCAACGAATGTAATAAGCACGATTTAGTAGTAAATATACATCGAGTAATCGAGTATTGCTACTTTGCGTATACTGTAAGCATTTTAAACCCAAATGTAACATTTAAATATTATTCTATAAAAATATATTCGATATTTTTGTAATAATTATCATGATTCCGAAATCGTACGAAATTTCTTAAGCTGTAGCAGTAAGATCGTAAACGATCATCGTTTTTTTTAATAAATAAATCTGATATTCTGCAACGAAGCACGCGTATTAAAAATATGATCGACGCCCTTAAAATGTGCATTACGATTTCAAAATTGAACCACCCATTCTTTTTGTATTTCTCAATGTTTCGAAATTTCTTTTTCGTTAATCTCAATGCAGAATCCTACATGTATTTTTGTACTATTAATCGAAGCCTTGTACGTGGGGCATACATTATTAGTGGAAAGTGTTTACGCACGTATCCCTTTTATTACTGTGCGTGAAACGATAATAGCAAAAGCACCTATCGATGTTACGTTCCTGATTGAAACTCTACGTGCTATTGGATGCCGATCGCTGCCACGGAGAGGTACATCTGTATACATATACGAAGCACGCATACGTTATACAAGCTATCGGCGCATGTACACCAATAGCAGGGTCTATCCGAACACGGCCGAACACCACCGAACATTGCCGATGCAAAATAGCGACAATTGACTGAGCGTCGAGGGGTCGGGCAGAAAAGAGACAAGCCATTCCTTTGGGTGTACAGCTTCCCCTTTCTCAGTTTTGTCATGAAATTAACGTATGACTCCTCATTTTGCAAATCGATGCAGAATCGGAGATAATTTCGAAACGTTGCGTTTCACGGAGACAGAGAAATAGCAATTGAAATTGTACAACTAACGAACACAATCGCGATCAAATATCGTATAATAAATAATCTGTGGTTCTGAACTATCGATCGAAATTATTAAGTAATTTAGATTTTACTTGCTAAATTTTTGATCACGTTGAGCGAGCACAAATAGCGTCTGGACATATGAAATGCAGCATGGATAACAATGAGAAGAAACTGTTGAGCTAAAGATTTGGTTTTCATTGCTCTAACGCTCTTCAACTTTTCATATTATCGATAATCCAAGTTTCCTAACGCGTATAGACGTATAATTAGATACTTGTACACGCTTCCCGTTCATTGTACAGTACATCTTATGACGCGTAACATTTCGATTTACAATTTACCCTACAGAGCGTCATTTTCGTAAACAATGTCATGATACGTAATTGCTTAAAATATTGATTATCGTGCTCGTATTATCATTATTATCGTTCCCATGTTCGAAACTAGCTTGGCGTGAATTTGTGGGGAGGTGATTGGTGGTGGGTGGTGGGTGGTGGGTGGTGGGTGGTGGGGGTAAAGAGAACCATTACGTTAAAAACAACAAATTAATTAAATTTGAAAATAAAGTAACGATATATATTTTATCGTATTTATTTAGTTGCGCAAATATCAATGGATGGCCCAGGGACAATTACATGGGACGAATATCTCGAAAATGCTGAAATCTTTTTGCAAATGTCGGATAGGATCTCTGATGGATGGGAATTTCGAGGTGACAAGGTGAATGAAATTCTCTATTTGCTTGAAATATCCAGGATGGTTGTAATCGTATATCGTTACGTATAATGAAATTTAAAACGATTATATTGGAAATGTTAAATAGGATGTGCCAGGGGGAGCGTATATCGTTCGACGAAAGAAACATTTTCTTCCTGCCGATAACGATTTAAATTATTGTTCCGTACACAAAAATAACAATGTCGACGACGATTTAAAGTTCGAGTTACAACAGGACCCATTCGAAGGGTCCTCTGCAATCGAGAAACCATTGGTCAAGGAACATCACATATTATGGTCGATGAGCTACAGCGTTCCCGTGTTGTATTTCAATGGATGGAAGTCAGGTGAGCGTACATACGTCGGACAAATTTTTAATTGGAAAGACCTTCCAGATAACGATTATCTCCGCCTTGTTTCGTATTCCTCGTGATAGCAATCCGTTTTCAGCGATATTTCGTTCAAGTCGTTCATTTTACAACGTCTAATCATCAAAATATGAAACTTGTATTACAATCGCTCTCTGATCACCACTAGACCTTAATCTGGTATGTACCACCCGTTGGAAGTGGCAGGCGACATAATGCTGATTGTTCCTTCGATTGTAGCCCATCTTGAACTAGGCTAAGCACAGCGAGCAAAGGGAACAAGAGTGTCTAAAGGGGAAAGACCCGAGAAACAATGGAAATGTACGTTTTATGAGGATTCTTGCGTTCGAACACTCTCCCCCAATTGTAGTAAATAGATCTCGCTACCGACAATTTCTACCAACTTTATTGCTTTATTGCAAATTTGATCGTTGCCGCGTTATTGATTATGTATCTCTATGAAAGGCGTATAGTTCGATTGTATCCAGAAATGTAGAAAGGGTGAATGCACCTAAAAATTAACAGTGATAATAAGAATGGCTGACAATTTCAAGTAGTTTTCGCGACACTTTATTAGTTGATGGAAACGGTGCGTTAAGGTTAGAAGTTGTCACTGAATTCGTGATTTCAGTTTATTTACCTACGTGGCTGCGTTTAGTATGCGATCATAGCGCCGATTTGCTAGTGGTCGATTCAGGAAACATTTCGGCTTCTCGAAGGGAACTTGGCTCACTACAGAAATTTTGGGACTCTGTATACGACTGTTTTGAAAATTGATCGCGGAGATATCGGTAGCTCGAAACGTTCTACTTGGAGATTATCGCTCGACAAGCTTCATTTAACTTTACACATAAATATAAATTATTTCAATTGTTCAAAGATGGATATTCGTAGCAGGAGGGTGTAATTGGTTCTTTGTAGCTCCGTCTGAGTGCGCCACTATTCCCGCGTACCTCGATTCAGAATCGCACTTTCAGTCGAACATAAAAGTTGCGATTTTTCCAACGGTGAAAATCTTGGCGATATTACGTTCCTTTTTCGAGATGTTCTTTGAAATAAAAATTTGTCAATAGATTTCTACTAGAGATTGAAATAGTCGGGTCTTTATCGATATTTATAGATTTCCCTGGCATCAACCCAATAACTGTCGAAGAGGCTCAATCGTTTGTTTACGGTACACCGTTAAATTACATGGAATTATCGCAATCGATACATCCCATATTAGGCACACCATTTTTACATTTGCATCCCTGTATGTCTCACGAGCTGTTAAAAATAACATGTAAAAGGTACGTGAACCGATAAAAGAATTGAATTATAGGTTATAACTGAATTTTTCTTCCTGACTTTAGCAAAAATAAACTGGTCAGTTGGTTGAGTACTGTCGGCCCTGGTGCACTTGGTCTAAAACTACAACCCGAGTATTGTGAACTGACTTTGTAAGATTGTAGATTTCAACGAGATTCCTTCACGTGTAAGACATTTGATAGTTTAATAAAAATATATGTTGAAAACTATCGTTCGCAATTACTGGATAGAATGTCGATTTATGTTTCCTGTATTTTCTCAATTTCGATGGCGCCCTGAACAATGGAATCGTCAGGATTTACCGCCTCTGCGCAGGAGTCGTTGGTCGTCGATTGGCCGAGGCTCGTATCGAAGTAACGGAACGGAATTGGCGTTCGCGCAATTTGCTCCATCGCCTCGACCAATCGCACTGCGCGGCTCATGGAGTTCGTTCGTTTCGGCCCTTTGACACCTTTCCCCACCACCCGCGCGCTTTTCGAACGCTTAGCTGAAATGACACGCATTCGAAGGTGGCACAGTCCCGCGACTGTCATCGCAGGGTATACACGAAAGCGCGATACGAGTGAATCGCCGTGTTTACACATCGCTGCTGTTCTTGTTGCTCGAGCCAAAACGAGCCTGTTACAATTTAGTAGCTAAACATCTGCCAATCGTACGTTTTTGTGTACGCGTTCGTCTCGAGCGGAATCGGTACGTACTTATTGTGCACGCGAAGTGTTTTCCAAATACAAAAAGAAAGAAAGAAAGAAAGAAAGAAAGAAAGAAAGAAAGAAAGAAAGAAAGAAAAAGTAGAGGGTCTTGAGCGAGGTTGGTCGAGGTAAGAATTTCAGATTACTTGATGAATCAAGAGATCCATGTATACGAACGGGATCCTTTCAATTAAGACTAACTGCATTTTATTCTTGGGACTATAAAGCATCGTTTACGCACCACGAAATTCTTTTTCTCTTTTTAAGTTTGAAAGTGAGTCAAGTGCCCTTGAGTGGAGTATCGTCAGAGTGTAGGGGATATATAAAAAAATCCATCGTTACTTTTGTCCCCGCTATTTATTATTTTCGTTTCTCGATGATATTGCATCGTTGGAGAGGTAATGTTAGCAAACAGACGGCCATATTTGTAGTCGAATAAGTTATTTTATTTTATTTTATTTTATTTTATTACAGTATTTTTTTCTCTCTTTTACCAATGTATATTTTCATTCGTAGGGGGTTTCCAATGTCATTTGGCTAGAGTTGCCACAATAGGACCGAGAGATATTAATTTTCGGTTATCTTTGACACGCTGCTGTTGAGAAATACATTTGTTGGCAAAGCCGAGACATAAAACACGTGAAATATTAGATTGTAGCCTATTGAAATTCGCGCGTTCTTGCCGCTCATTTACTTTATCCTGCACCAGAGACAAATTTTTCTGGTAATTTTGTTAATTTATTTATTTCTCTTGTTTTCATTGGCGTGCTATAAATAATAACAATAATATTCTACATGGGTGGAATTTTTCTTTCGAATCTACTACTCGTGCCCAGTTTGTAGAATCGACGAAACTTTTTTAATAAATTTTACAATTCAAAAATATTTTTCATTAGCCCTCGTTTCATCAACATGAAATCAAATTCTATTTCCTACCTAGAGTTGGTCCTTGGTGTTCGTTAATAACGCGCAATAGACTCTTTTTAGTCTCGCGAAATGTACGATTACGATTACGAGCACAAGCATGAAATTGTTGACAAGATCCGTGTAAAATTGAAGATTATGGCGATTCATAATAGAGGTACGTTGCGATTAGGTACAATTGGTTAAATTTTGTATCTGGTGTTCTGGTGTTCCGTTAACAGACTATGTAGTAGTTGTTGGAAAAGAATTTCAAAACTATTTCACCGATGATAAAGAACGAGGTAACGAGGAATTTCTTATAAATTTTGGTTATTTATCGCAGATATAAACGTTTAAGAAAATCGGTTATCATAGTAAAAAAAGTGTTCGAAGAAGGAAATCGATCGTAACTAAAAGAGAAACGGACGTTTAGTTTAGCGCGCACGCGCAGAGACTAGTGCGGCTGGCGATTCCAGAGCGCGAAAATTCAGCTTGTTGACGTTGACGTTGACGTTGACGTTGACGTTGACGTTGACGTTGACGTTGAGAAATAAAGAGTTGAAAATCGTATATGTTATTCTCTGATTTATCAACGGTGAAAGTAGCTTCCTATTCCTATCTTGGAAAGTTGCATTCGTTAATCGAGTTCCTTCGAGCTCGATATGAAATCTGTTGGTCATGTAGGGCAAGCAATTTACCGATATAATTACATGTAACGAGCGAAGGGTAGCATGGTCTCGTTTAGTTAATCGTAGTAACAAAATTAGCCCATTTACCTAATTAATATAACACAACGAAGCATCAGATCGGTTCGGTTTCTATACGTAGAAATGGCAAAAGAATTTTTGGAAACGAGGTAAAATCGAGGTTGAGAGCTGGCAAGTTGTAAGTTTGGTAGTTGCGATGTTAAAGAAAGAATGGTCTCCTAGGAGGATCCGATGCTTCCGGCCACTTTTCGATCCCATCGCTGCTTGTGTATCATCAGCTGATTGCGTCACGATCCGGTTCTCTCTATAATCGTTCATTAAATTGCCGGTAATTCGTAGTTGCGGGGGTATTTTATGTAGTATAAATGAATGAACATTATCGTGCAACACTTTGAAACCGGTCCACGTTAAAGCCAATTTACATGTCCGCTGCATGTCGATCGAACTGCGTTGAAAAAAAAGCCAGATCGATCTGTCGCCTGATCGATAGTCTTGGGTCTTGGATGGAATCACAATATACATCTAATTAATTTAAACGAACCTGATAACGTAGACTCGTGCCGTTGCCTGAGTTGCTTCATCGTACCATACTATAACGTACAAAGTTGAAATCTGAATATAGGAGTGCATATGGTAGACTTTGAAGTAGTTTGAAGTACATACAAGAAAGTTTTCATTGGAATATTCGAAAAATTCGTTTCGCTGTTACCTGTTACCTGTTACCTGTTACCTGTTGCCCCCGACACCTATAAACTCAACAAAGTAAATAATTACCGTACCATCAGACATTCGATGAACGAAACGCGTACCTTGACTCGTTCAATTCAAACATCCTAACTAGTCGTCGAGTTATTTTCAATTTATCAACTCGTAATCTGCTCGCTGTAATCGCGTGGCGCCGAGAAACGCAAATGAATAAATGTTTAATTTACGCGTATATCCATAGATTTATCCATGTACATCCGATCAGCTCAACTCGAATACCTGCGATGATGATTATTGCTTCGAAAGGATCTATCGTTTCGATTACGCCAATAAATAATACAATTTAGAAGATTAATTTACGAATTCGTCAGATTCATCATTTATCGCTTAAACGATCGTTGCGTAACGTTTACGTTGTTTACGAAACATTGCCAAATTTTCGTCGTGGGAGGCATTGTAAAAATAGCATCGTGTCGGCCAACTTTTGTTTACCGACGACAAGTTATTTTGTCTAAGATGAACAGAAATCCAACGTGCTAGTGACCTACATTTACCAATCTTGGCCCATGTACTTGTTTATTCCGTTTTATTTATTTATTTATTTATTTATTTATTTATTTATTTATTTATTTATTTATGTAAGCGAGAGTAAGACATTGGTGGTAAGAGGGTGGCAAGATAACAAGAGTGTTAAAAGTTTGAATCGATTACGGATCGGTAGCGGTACACATACAAGGTATAGTTGTTGAGTCTGTCAACGTCATCTTACGAATGTATAAATTATAAATCAACCGTTCGATCCTTTGGTAAATTTACTTTTTACCAAAGATATCTTGGCTGACTGCACGAGAAAAGAATCCTCGTTCGAAAATGTTAACGAATTCGCAGCCTTCGCAAGATGTCGCAATCTTACATCTTTCCACTTTGCCAAGCTGGTTTCCAGTGACGAAATACTAGGCTCTTTTTCGTAAGCAATTTGGTGGTCGAATGATTACGTAACGCTATCTATTCGTATTCGCAGAAGGTCAATGACCAGCTACGAGAACGATACCGAACCGATACGAACCTATCCGATCGATTAGGGCCTCTCGGAGATCGAGAAAGGTCGGTTACCTTTCGAAAGCCCACGCATCAGTTTTCAGAGCATTGTGCACGAAAAAGAAACTATATACTTGTATGATAGATAAAAAAGAAAGAAAATAAGAGCACTGCAGTCGACTGAAGACTATAGAGCGTTAGACTCGATTGATTCGAGCGTAAAGTAATGCAAATGTACAGTCAGGGATCGTTGGTTCGGCACTTTTATCAAATTGCACCGTTTCCTTTGTATACGCGCAGTTTTGATAGTTTGATTAAAAATGAAAAGCAAGTCAGCTAGTATCATAGGATATAGTAGGATCGACAGTAAAAGGTTAAGTAAGATTCCCTGCTGCTACGAGTCGAACGCGAAATATTCATCGAGGCTTTCTTCCTCTCGACACACGAGTTGCGAAAGCGACCCATTTGCGACATTTCGGTATCGCGGTCCTTCAACGTCCGACAATGACCGATTTCGCTCGAGATCGATCCGCATCGCACACTTGCAGCCTCGACCAACTGAAAAGTTATGGACGAAAATTCAGGTAAACAACGAGAGTGCTTTCGAGATTATGGTTAACGAACAATGGTTTCTTTTATCGTAATTATTAACTTTGGAGATTAATATTTCCATTCCAATAGTTGTGTCTGTTTGATCCGAGATTCAAAGCTTGTCAGTTTATTTTCGAGGCTACATGTAAATCATCGAGATTTCAAGTATCCGTTCTTTTGTTTCATTACGATATACAATATACATAGTGTATAATAGGTGTATTTAGCGCGTGCGACTCAAACTACATCAATTACAAACTTGACCCGACTCAAGCCCTCCTCCTGTCAGCGAAAAACGATTTAAAGTATTACAACTTACAACTTGCCGTCCTCTCTTTTGACCAAACGGCTCATCAAGTTTGGGCTAGCTTTCACTTGGGTCCCAGTTTAAATGAATTAGCAACATCTCAACGATCTCTCGACCAACCCTCGCCCCTCTACCAAACCTCCAACCAAACACCAAGCGTTTACACATTTGTTTCGACCAACCCTGTCTAAAATCGCCACCGATTGTCCAATTGACCAATATTCCTTGGACAGATCGAGGAAGGATCGTGGACCGAGCATCGCGATCGGTTAGGGTCGCGCAGAACCGCACAAGAGTTGGAGTGGCCAAGCAGGAGGAAGAGGAATTTAGTGCAAATCGGAAGGAAGGGACGGATCTGACGTGACGGTGTGGCGTGTATCAGAGATCGGAGGAAGGGCAGAGGATAGTTGGCAGATCAGAGACGAGAGACGAGAGACGAGAGCCGAGAGAGGAGATAGGCCAGGGCAGGCGACAAACAATAGACGACGCATAACCCGGTGCTCTCGATGGGGTCGTAGTTGCGCGTATTTGTAATGTATCTGACGATGATAGGCCAGCACGGCAGGAAGAGATCGTCGTAGGGGGATCGCCATAGCTAATCGTACCACCCAAGGTGGCACAGATTGAGAGCTCCATCAGCACACATCCTCTTCTGCCCGGGCAAATACCAACCAGCGTCAAGCCGGGCCACATGTACGTAATATTTTTACATTTTACATTTTACATTTTACATTTTACCTTTTACATTTGACATTTGACATTTGACATTTGACATTTTACATTTTACATATCGATATTATTATTATATTAAACAACCTGGGTTACCGATGGTGCGCGTTTACGCTATCTACCCATCCCTCGAGGTCCTAGAAGCTCTCACAGTGTCTAGCTGGCTACGAGGACCTCGAAGTTGACGTTGACATTGACGAACAGGGCGACATTTCGACAGACTCCTAGATACATAGTTCCCGAACGAACCAAGGTTACTTTGGACTACTTGGAGGCTCTGGATGACGTGGATGAGTGTTTGAAAGCAAACGTAGGATGAAACCGACCATCGAGATCCTTTGTTCAACGCCAGACGACGTGACGCGACGCGACGCGACGGAACGATTCGGAGGAAATTGGTTCCTTCGGGAATCGACGCGTCGAAAACAACTCATGTTTTATCGAAATTGGCCAATGTTCTTTTTAAAATTCTCAACTATCGAACCATCGAGCACACTTTGACAGGGAATTGTCTCTTATCCTTTGGACGATAATAGCGAAAGTTGGCGTAGAAGCGTGTATTGTATCGCGTATCAGCAGTGAATAATAACGATAGTAAGGTTGTCGTGTCGTGCAGAACGATCGAGGGAGGATCATCTGCGAATAGGCGGAGGCCAGCACGGTGGACGATCAGCAGATCAGCGGAACCAGCGGGATCAGCGGGATCAGGCACCGTCGATCGAACCTCTCGACTTCTCCTCGTTTCGCGCAGCCCTCCCTTTCCCATCAGGGGCGCGACACGTACCAGCCGCTTCCGGCTAACCGGAAGTGACGCTCTATGCGAACGGCTGACCACCGTCTTTCCTCGTGATACCAACACCACGTAATCGCAGAGCCCACGCACGACACAGCCATCATGGAAGTCGCCACCGAACTGTACGTACCAACTACCAACGTCTTCTTTTCCGATCTTACCACTTGCTCTTACTCCACCTTACTTTCGACTCCATTTTTGGACGACGGCATGTAAACTAGCAATACCTGCCGCGGACGTTTGTTGTCGCCAATTGGACCGTGTTCGACGGCGAATCATTGGCCAATTTCCGTTACCCGTAAACCGAACCTACGTAATTCTATTACACGATAATACTCGTGCACTCGTTTCCAGTCGATAAATAAATAACGAGAGGTTACGGGATTTCTATCGGCTACTAGTTTTGCAAAAAATCTCGATAGCGTCGCACAGTGGTTGGCTATCGTAACATAAACAATCGAAAATTGTTGTTTCCGTTGACAAGGAGAGTCTATTTAATATGTTATTAAATATGTTATCGAGGCATAAATCATCGGTTGCGCGATGGACGGCAAGGGTCGCTAGTCTTCTTCGCCACGATTTTATCGCGTCTTTACGAGCGACCTCGCGTTAAGTAGGCCTAAACGAGAGACGATCATCCGTTGAAAGGCTTGTCCCCTCGCTGTTGACCTTGACTTGGCCAAACCAAGCCCTTTTACAGCCATTTCTCGACCAAATCCGTCCTGGCTACGCGCTTCAATTTTCCTCGACAACGAGATTTCCGTATCGCGTGCATAGCGTCGGTTTCAAGATCCACGAGGATCGTATTACTTGTAAGCATCGCCATCGGTCGCCGCAAACTTGCCTTTATTGAAATTGACCCTGGCTACAGAATTTCCAGCGACGACAACTAATCGCATCGGCAGCCTTTTTTTAATTGTTTCAGCTTGTCAAACTGAAGGCTGTCTATTCTAGTTTAACTCGACAAACAGTTGTTTGTAAGAAACGTTATTAAAGGTGAATCTACGATATTATTAGCTAAGCGTCCATTGGATGAATAGCGTGACAATAATAATACCATTAGTCGGAAAATAAGCTTATTTTATATCGTATAATAGTATAGTAATAGGTAATAAGCTGATTATTATACACTCTGGATTATATCGTATATCGTATATTTGAAGATTATAATAGTTGTAGCGGAATACCGAATTCACGAAGAATAAGAGCTGGTTGGAATGTTGGTCCAATGGAATGAAGATGCAATCCAACCGTATGTCAGATGAGTCGAGCGATTAGTTAATTCGATCGAATTCAAAGGTTATTCGCGCACGCCTCGGCAAAGACGTGGCTCGAACGTGTGCAGGGATTCTACTCGCATGTATGTATCTAACGACAGACCTGGCCGAAGTCATTGTCAATCATCGTGCTTTCCTGTATACTCGACGCGTCCCGACCTCCGTTGCTGGTGATACACAAATGAGAATAATACTTGAACAGCTCCATATCTTTCAAACTATTCATTTGTCATTTTCATACTTTTATTCTTTCGTTCTCGAGACTCTGTTATCGACTGCAGAGCCCGTTTTGGCTCGTTCCATGAATTTCTTTAATCTAGTCTGTGATTCTACGATATATTATAAAAAAAAGTTGATTCGATTGTTGTTTGATTAAATATGAATCATACGAGCCTATTTCGATTTAAATTGATCAGCCCTTCTTTTCTTATTTACCATGGACTGCTCGACTATAAATCTTTGCGTTCATCTATCGCGCGCATTGAAATTCCCAACTCGCGGCATGCAACAGGCTGACGTGCAATCGAATATGGATACGTTTATGGATGGAACAGAAATGCAAAACTCCGCGACGAAAGGGAGACAAAGAAAAAACTCGTTAAATTAATCAAATAGACTCGCTCTCTCTCTCTCTCTCTCTCTCTCTCTCTCTCTCTCTCTCTCTCTC
>NW_026534333.1:0-80909 GCF_026225885.1 Hylaeus anthracinus | reverse complement strand
CTCTCTCTCTCTCTCTCTCTCTCTCTCTCTCTCTCTCTCTCTCTCTCTCTTCCACCGTCTATTTGTATACGTATTAAAATTACTATTAAAATTACTATTAAAATTACAGTCTAGACAGTTAATATTTCTCTGTGTAGTAGGAAACTCTAGGCGAAAAAGAATCCCTGTGGATGATCTAAGAAAAGTAAATCGGTGTACGGAAACCATTTATCTAGCGTGCAATTAACGATAGAACGTTGTGGATAAATAAAGAGGCGGGAAAAACGTTGATCCGACATGCAGAAAAGACGTTAAGGTTAAGGTTAAGAGTTAAGGTGATCGTTTTTCTCGACGAACCCAACGCTACGGTTTACGCTACGCTACGCAACGCAATTCCGTATTTTTTCTAATAGCCGCGTCCTCCAACGGTTCTTATTAACTGATAGAACTGGCCGCGTTAGAAGCTACGTCTAGTTGACACCGTTAAGGGATTAACTCTCGCAATTAACCCCTTTGTCGGAGTCTGAATCGTCGTCTTTCAGAATGACAATTTCCTTTCCGGGAAACTTGTAATCGTGTCATATTAATATAGCCGTATTCGACAATAATATAAATAGATTTCGGTGAATATTCTACTTGGTCGAATAAAAAAATCAAAGAAATACTGGTTGAAAATGGTGGTTTATTTAAACAGCTTCTAGTTTCTAGTTTCCTGTTTCCTTTTTGTTGTCGCAGGTCGCCACTATCAGGGAGCGATACACAAAGCAAAATCACGAAACGAACGTCGTATTACCCCCAGGATCCGAACAAGAGGCCAAAGACCAGGCAGGAGAAGGTGCGAGCTTGTCTGAGGCACAACTCTCTGACTATCCTGACCGTGAGCGGTGTGGTCGGTGGCGTTATCCTCGGTATCATTCTGAGGAATACGCGGACGCTGGGATGGACGCCTCGCGAGATCATGTACATCAATTACATCGGAGATTTGTTTCTGAGAATGCTCAAGAGCTTGATCCTGCCCTTGATCATATCCAGTTTAGTCTCTGCCATTGGCTCTCTGGACCTCTCCCTCAGCGGCAGGATCGGAGCTCGAGCTATCGTCTATTACATGGTAACCACCGTCAGTGCCGTTGTATTAGGTGAGTAACGTAGCTGGAACGTGTAATATCCTTAAAAAACAAGTTCCTTGATAGTTTTTCTTTCTCTTTCTCTTTCTCTTTCTCTTTCTCTTTTCCGTCTTTTTACTGTCTCTATCCACTTCCAGACAAGCTGCTATACATGTAGATGTAACGTAAACAACACTTGCTCTTTTTTTATTCTGCATATGTATGATTCAGACAGGCCCGACTCGCCGTTTCAAGGATGATTGATTATATTATTATGCACCGTTGCGTAATGCATCGACAGACGAGATTACCGGTCGTCTTAAATAGAGATGAAACGAAATAATTGTTGAATTATTCGATTCCACCTTGCAGGTATTATTCTGGTAATCACCATCCAACCGGGTGTAGGAAACAACCCACACGTCAAAACGAAAGCACCTACGCAGAATGTTTCCACCGTCGACACGTTGATGGACTTGGTTAGGAACATGTTTCCTCCGAATCTGGTGGAAGCCTGTATCTCTCAACACAGAACCGAGATGCAGAAACCAGAAAACCTTACATTAGGTAAGGAATCAGGTCAGCTTCTATCATTTCTCCCGACAACTACATATTTTATTTATTACCAATTTATTCCTATTTTTAAGCCGGCAATCCAGACTACTGGGAGCCAAAACAGAACAGTGTCTCTGGAACCAACATCATGGGCCTGGTCGTTTTCGCGACAGCGCTAGGCATCACTCTAGGCAAAATGGAAGAACAGGGAAAGCCGCTGCTTTTCTTCTTCGAGTCCCTATCAGGCGCTATGATGTTGATAACTCAATGGGTCATTTGGTAAATTCGCATTTCATCCAACTACAGGCCGCGCGCGATCTTTCTGTTGGACACTCCTGGAAATCGAGTTCGAGTCGGAACTCGTAATTATTACCACCTTCCACAAAGTAAACTGCCAGCTCCACGCAACCCCGAAAATATATACGATATAATACTATTTAAATAAATCTGTCGTACAAGATTTTCCACGAACGAAACGCGTTCCATGTTTCTCTGAATAAATCTTGTAATCTTGTTCCGCAGGCTGTCGCCAGTGGGTGTGCTCTTTCTGGTGGCCGCCAAAATCACCGAGATGCAGTCCCTGGACGAAGTCGTCGGACAGCTTGGAATGTACTTTCTGACCGTCTTGTTTGGCCTTTGCATACACGGTTTTCTAATTTTGCCCATGTTGTACTTTATCATAACGAAGAGAAATCCGTACCTGTACATATCCAACATGGCACAGGCGTTGGTAACCGCGTTCGGTACGTCCTCGAGTTCGGCCACACTTCCGATCGCTATAAATTGCTTAGAAGAGGGAAACAACGTCGATCCTCGGATCACCAGATTCGTCTTACCGATAGGTGCTACCATTAACATGGATGGCACCGCTTTGTACGAAGCCGTGGCTGCGATTTTCATCGCCCAAGTACGCCAAGTTAGCCTCAGCTTTGGTCAGCTGGTAGCAGTCAGGTGAGCAACGATGAATTCGCGGTGCCTTTACAATCTTACTTTTCCTTCTTTTCCTATCAAAAATTTACTATACATGCATTTACTACACATTCTTTTACCTAAATCCCCAACTTTTTACCTTACATGCTTTACAACATTCTTCAAGGAATTGTTATCCCATTTCAGCATCACAGCAACTGCTGCAAGTATCGGAGCAGCTGGAATCCCGCAAGCAGGTCTGGTGACGATGGTAATGGTTCTGGATACGGTTCGTCTCCCAGCTGACGATGTTTTCCTGGTGATCGCTGTCGACTGGTTGCTGTAAGTTCTTTCGTCCGTTAACTGAACAAACGTATCTCGCGAGATCGATCTGAATATTGTTCTCTGGACTTGCAGAGATCGGTGCAGGACAACGGTGAACGTGGTAGGCGATTCACTCGGTGCAGGAATCGTGAATTATTTGAGTAGAAACGAGCTGGCTTCGTTGCCTCATAACGGACAAACTCAAAACGGAGCAGACCATCACACTACAACGTCTATATGAGATTAGTATCCGTATCGAGCATAACAAATAACAATCTCTTTGTTCTTTAACACTTTGCTCGTCGACTACTCGCACATTCCCATCAAATTTCGAGAGATTAGGACGTAGTTAGTTGTCTAAAAGCGCCGACAACTCGATAGCCTGAGATACGATAGTACCATGAAATTATCAACGTTTTTCTATACAGGGACAATCGATATTCCATATTTCCATTGCGTAAATATCCCACAATTTTTCCACGTTATTCTTTGTATAGAAGAGTTGGCAGTGTTTTATATTTAATTATTACCTGTAAAACACTACCTGTTTTATAATCATTTTCGTTTGATTAAACTACTAAATTATCCAATAATTCGATCATGTTTTAATGGTCGTTTCCATTAAGTTGCTGGTTGTGTTGCGTGATATGACCAACCAGTCAAATTTTAATGGAAAGAATCAACAGTTGATTTGATTGTATTTTCAATTTAGAACATGGGAACACGCAAACGAAAGCAACCGAGTTACGATCAAAACAACTCGTCGAGTATACAAATCACGTGGCATACCATACATACCATACATACCGTACATACATATACACTTTGACTTAGTTGGAAAGTGTTATTTTTCCATCGAGTCCTTCTTCGTTCACCTTACACCATTATTCAATACATTCGAATCGTTGGGTTGTTCGGCTAAACGAAATCGCGACCAACCTCCAATTTTATTGTCGTTACGTACATATGTACAATTCTACACTTGTACGTGCAAGTGTTGTTACAGATTAGCAGATTACCAGTGCGATCATGCCTCCTACATTTTTTTCTGATAATGGTCATTTTCAATATTCGAAATGGGGAACAAAGGCGCAACCTATACATACTATGTATAATTGACCAGTCGAAGCAAAAATGGAAAGACAGATCGAATATTGACAAATTTCACATTTATTTCAAAGAGAGAAAAAATCATATTTCAAAAATGATCTATCTCAAAGGCATTTTTTAATTGATATTTTTCTTACATCTTATCAGACAATTCAATTGTTATTTTAATTAATACTGATTTTGTAGTAAACGAATAGCCGAGATGTATAAAATCCAAGTGTATACAGTGGTTGTAGAGACAGTTTTAGTCACTATCTGTGTATATCGAATTACGATATGCATCTCCTTAATCTTTGTCTTCCATTGCTGTATAATCTATGACGATATAATCTATCGATAATCCGAAAATTTGGATGTAAAGCATCGCGTAGTTGTTAATTCCTAAAATCTTGAGAAACAAAAATATAAAGCTATTACGAATCTGTTCGGTTCTTTTTTTTTTCTTGCTTTTTTTTTTACCCCTCTTTACAACGGTCCATATGCGTACAAAATAACGCGGAAAAAGTGCAGAAAAAACAAGTTATTTCGTTACTTTGCCAACTACATAGTAACGTCTGTAGAAAGCCAGTAACAAGAATATTAATAGTATATGTACGATTTGCAAATATACATATGTATATTTAAGGTATTCGTTACCGGACTAGACAAAAAGTGTTCAACTATCGACTAAACGGTAAAGAAATGTATTTTGATCGTGTCTTTCTAAACTAATGAAAATTCAGCGAATTTTCTGTATATTTTTCAACTGGAATACAAAACCTACCATAACTATGCACGCAATTCTATTCTCCGTGTACTTGAATTCAATGTTAATGTTAAACGCGAACAAATATTGGCCACGTTCGTTTTCATTTCAATGTTTCCATATTTACTAAACGTGACACAGCTCGAAGAATAAATGATCTATGTAACTCTATCTACGAAATAACTACATACATATATAAACGAATTGCAAAGAAATTATTGAATATGTAGCGCAAATTGACTATTTTCCCAACGTGAATTCCATTGACACTCTTGCGGTTTAGAACTTGTAAATAATTTTATTCTCCTTTGAAAATTTCACTGTCACCTTTAACTTAACCGACTCGAAAGTAATAATCAAATAGTTGGAAGGTAAATATTATTAAGAAATCTAGCTGATACCGCATTAAATGTTGGCGAATCAAGTTGTCTATTTAATATATCGGCATATAGCGAACGAATACTCGTATTATCGTTATTAATCTCGCGAATTGATGTACAGTTACAGATTGTAATCAAATTCTACGAGTAGAATTCATGTACCTGTACGTAATTAAGTAATGCCATAGTTGCTTAAAAATATTCTGTATAATATTTATTTGTACAATAAATGTACAAACTGACGTAACAATAAAGCTATTACTTATTTCTAAACAACGACACATCTATGTCTTTGAAAATACCACGCATTTTCAGCCGACTTGCTTCAACATACGCAAATAAAAGATACATCTTCGATGTCGTATTAACGCGATAACTAAATAAAGCGATCACGCGATAAAGTGAATCAAGTAACGTAATTATTAAATTTCTTAAACAACTAATCACTTGATCCGCATACAAAAATAGAAATAAATTTATTCAGCTCAAGTATCTAATACGGGTAAAGCGTGTAAGCATGTCCTTTACAGTATCCGATTTGCATTCATAGTTTAGGAGCTGCTGTCGTTTTATTGAAAGCGTACTCGAATCTTCTAACGAATTTTCATTTAATCAAGTAAAAAGAAATTCAAATTTCCCGCGGAAAATTGGTATCGCCATCTAGCGATGTGTATATCGAACTATCTTTGGAATGTGATCAACGCCTCTATCGGCAAAATGTCCAAGTTTCTCGCGCGATAGTTTCCATTTTCGACGTTAGATGGCGCCACTGCAACGTATGTATCGACAGTGGTACAAAAAAGAAGTTCTCCTAGGTAAATTTTATTATTGTAATACCTCTGATATAACTACAACTTTATTACTGTAAACGTAATTAAATGAAATTATTCGTTATTATTACGAACGTATACCATATGTCCGTAAAAAGATATTAATAACGCCATCCAGCAGTACAAACAAGAACTATTCGACGACAAACTTGGACGTTTCCCCGATAGAGGTCCTAATCAACTCTGCAAAACAGTTCGGCATGTTCACCGCTAGATGGCTATTGATTCGAGCGAAAATACCGGGAATCCGCAAGAAAATCGTCGACAGTTTAAATCTTTAACAATGTTTTATATTCTAATCTACTTTCTTTTCTCACTGTTTTCGATGTGGTATATACAGTTATATGTCGACTCGGAATATGAAATAATCGCTTCGGATAATTACTGAAAATTATTTATTTCAGTTATAGTTTTATCTGTATCTGTGCATAATATAACAATCCTTTTTGTTTCACCAGTTATTCTTCGAATCACATTGTCACGAATTAATATCGAGTGATATACATAGTGGCAGAAAACACATTTTTTTGTTCATCTCGGAAATACTGAAAAATTACTTTCGAAAGATATTCGTTATAAAAACAGCAACGTTACAATGTTTCTACGATGTTTCGAAAATTACGGAACGTATTATACTAGCGTATTAATTATAAACAAAAATATGGAAAATTGAATCGCACGGTAAATCGTTGTTGGTGATTGGTTTTATTAGGAAAAACAAACATAAAAAACCACGGATGTTTCGTTACTCGTTTACTACACGTAAAACTAAATAGCTTAACGCAATGTGACTAGATAAAATGCACATCTGTTGTAATACTTTCAAGTAAAGGTGTATTAAAAATGGAACAAAGAGAATACTAATTTTAGGTAAATAAAACTTTGTAACTTGGGAATTTTTGCAAGTGGTTTGCAAACTGTGCCTTTAACATATGTGTGTAATTGCCCACGCATATGTATACAGCGGTTAATATCACTAAATTTTCTATGGAAATATGAACGTTTGATTTCACTTTTTTTTTTTTTTTTTTTGTTGCATAACATGTGGATCAATTTAATGTTTGGTCTAACATTATACTTTATCCATTATCTCGCGAACGCAAGGTCGAACAGCAGATATATTTTCGTTATTTGACGCGATCACTAGGGTTGCCACCTGTTCGTACTTTCGTATTTCTACTATACCGCCGCGAAAAATTGTTCGTTTTCTAGTTCCAGTTACAATGGACGAGCGAGCTATCAAGCAAACTTGCCACGGGAACACTTGATTAGCTAAAAGTTTATAATTGTAAAAAACAGAAAAAAAAAAAAAACAAAACTGATAAAAACCTTGTTGAAATATAGTCGAATTATCCCAATTATAGCAAGAATTTCACGAAATAAATAAAATATCGTTTCTGTGTACATATTATAGATACTTTAAAAAGGTGGCGGCCCTAGTAATAATTAACAAACGTGGACGTTCGAAATGATTTATCTACGATAAAAAGCACTTTCGTCGGTGTTGAATAAAAGTTTTATATACGTATATAAAACTTCTGTACTACAGTGTTAGGTGATCCCATAAAATGAAGCATCGTCTTGCAACACGATTTCCAATCGTGGTTCCTTTCTCGATCGTCGAACAAAGCCAAGACTGTGCGTAAAATCGACAAAATGCACGTTTATGAAATCTCGAGATTTTAGACAGGCATCGTTATGTACACAATATAAACAATTCTCTATACTATTTACAAAAAAAATCCAGTTTACGAATTTCGCGTTAATACTAAACACCTATAAATCACGTTTCTCATCGCCCCGACAGTGTGTAAAATATCGAACGATAGGTTCGTACCGCGGTAATAAATTGTGCTCGATAAGTGTGAAAACGTCGACATACAGAATAATTTCTCGATCCGTGTTTAATTTATTATTCAACTCTGAATGCTTTTTAATTCAGAGAAATTCCTTGTATCCACGAACTTAGGTCGCTAGTGTCTTCACAGCTGAGGCTTATCGAATTCTTCTCGTTCTTTCTCGATTCCAGAAGCGTTTGGGCAGCGGTTCGTCCAGTCAAATACGCTCCGTGTACTGTACTATAAAAGGAAGTATGGGTATGCTCGCCAGCGAATGCTATCACTATTTTCGATGGATCGTCTTCCTGCTTTATAGGTTCGGCTAAACAATTTATGTCTAATTGACTCGCGCCTACTGCCATAGCGGTATAAGAACCGTGCGTGTACGGTTGCATATGCCACGAGGTGTGTATGCAATTGTTTGGCGCTGGTACGAATGGATCGTTGAGAAATTTTCGTAATATCGATGTGCATACATCGGCTACCTCCGCTGAACTTAAACGCTCCATATACTCGGCAGCCTTTCCCGATATCCATCCTAACAGTAGCGTTTCCGAAACTTTAGTAAAAGAATATATCTTCCTGAACCATGTTTTGCTAACGTCTTGCTTTTCTTCTTCCGTTAATCCTCTATCGTCCCAGAGAAGCATCACTTCCGATATTCCAGGATTCAGAAACGGTCTTTCGTACTCTAAAAATATTTTGTCCACGGTACCGAACAAAAGTCTGTCTATGGCATCGAGTTTATAAGTAGGTAGAGGTGGATCGAATATATCGTTAGCTTTTTCCTTAAGAACTCCTAATGGCAATGTACAAATCACATGTTCGGCTAATATTGTTTTCCCGTTTTCGCATTCTATTTCTATAAAAGTGTTTTTATTAGGACAATTATTCGTAGAATTCTCGTCTTCCGCGCACTTTTTTCTTTGCCACCTGCAATCAACGCATTTGTATCAACACACGTACAACACGTATATATACCGATAGTATTACTGCTTAACGGTCAAATCGGTTACGGTTAATCAGCTTTCTTACATAAAATTCTTCTTACCTAATTTTAGTAACAACGTGTCTAGTAAGAATGCTGTCTTTTGGTATGTGTTTTGCGACTGGTTCCAATATAGCACTGTAACCATCCGGAAGACTGATATTTCCACCTTGTAGTTCCGCGTACGAACCCATTTCCAAAAGATCAACATCCTCCATACTATCACAGCCAGTAATACAAGTTTCTCTTTTAAGTAAACAGTCGAACAACAATTGCCTAATTCTTCTGTCCTCTTTTGGCAGAGACGATAAGTAAATCTCAGCCTCTAACGCGACGTGAGCGCCGACGCTGTTTATCCCATCCGGGGGACTATAAGGGCTTAAAAAATATTCTTCGCACCGCCTTAGAAAACACACGTAAGCTTCGTAGATTTCTTGCAAAACTGGAAACGGTAGTTGCTTGCCGTCTTCCGTAGCTGCTACAACTTTATGAGGCCTCGGTATGCGTACGATATCTATCAATCCATTTGCCATTGCTAATTCAAACATTGGATTTCCTAGGACTCCGTGGATCCAATTTGCCCCTAACTCAACTTTTTCGTTGCCTATATTAAAACATTTCGTAAATTATTCGATCGTACATTTCAACTATTAACGACAATTAAATTCCTCGATGTCATAAACGTCTGTGTCGGTGTTAGTAATTGTTTATTCGTCAAAGAAATTTCTTTTCTGATTGTTGGAATAGTAATCGAACTCTGTAATTTCGCATTATGAAACAGAGGATCCAAAGGTTCGTTTAAGTATGGGAGATATCTCGAATGTGTACAAAAATTATTTCGACTAAAATCAAAAAGCAGAAACGAAGAATCGAACGTTTATCGATTAAGGGAATACGAAAATAGGTTAACCAAAGACTCACCGATTTTTAGCGAGACGATACGACCACCTATCCGACCTCGTGCCTCGACAATCAAAAAATCAGTTTCGTGGTTCTTCAATAAATGATTTGCAGCTGATAATCCGGCCATTCCTGCGCCGACGATTAAAATTTTGCACTTAACTTTGTCATTGTTCGACTTGTTCGTGGATTCCGCCATGATCATACCATATCAGCTGTCAATGGTAAAACGAACGTGGATGGCTTATTAATTTTTATCTACGAAAAACTGGACACTGCTATTTCTCCATTTCATTACAGATATCGTACCTTTTACGAGAGATACTCGAAAGTACTCTCTTGGAATGTATTCAGAGCTCTTTGATGGTTTTCATACTATACGCGCGCGGTAACGGTTGCATCGATGCATCGGTGCTGCTGATCCGTGCTGATCCGAGCATCCACCACCAGGAAAGACCTGGAAACACCACAAGGCCACTTGGCCACTCGGCCACTCGGCCACTCCACTCAACTGATAACTGATTTTACTAATACTGGATTTAGTTACCTAAAAGAAAAATTGTTTTCTGGGTTGGAGTGCTTTTTAAAAATATACAAAATATTTGATAAAAATTCAGTATAATGGATGTTATACGTACATGTACTTATACTTTAGTGATACGATAAAAATAATGTATTCAAAGGTGTCGGTGGCGCCATTTTACATAAATAGTAGGAACTCTATTTTCACTAGAAACTTGGGCATTTCTTCACCGATGGCGCCACCAGTACTGAAAACCAGTATTAGTATAATTGCAGCGTTGTAGCTGAATTTCCTACAGCTTTGCACTTGAATAAGTAAATAAATAAAGAAATAAAGAAATTAGTATGAATCCATTTCAGTGATTTAAACATTTTTAAACTCGGCCGGTCACAAAACGACTTGCAATTAGCGAACGGTGGCGTTTCTGGACGCCACGTTCATCCAATGACGTCATAAACACCAAAAAATCCGGCAAGTCTTTCGCCTCTGTAAAACTAATCTGCGGTCAAGTCCTGTCCTGTCGTTTCGCTTCGCGTTTGCGCTATACGCAGCTATACGGTAACGGGTACTGAACGGTACTTGACGGCAGTACTTGATAACGCTTCAAAATTTATAGGATAAAGCAGTGAAAGCTGGCGGCGGCATGGAAAATTAAATGTACCATGTTGCAATTTAATTATTTCTCTAGTTTGAATAAAAAATCAATGTGAACGATGAACAGCGTTTTCTAGCAGTTGATATAAATAAGCCAGTAGTTGAAGTGCTAGGAGAAAGTTTAATACGCCACGTGACTATGTACATGGGTTTTACACAAAGTTTTGATCGCATAGGTTAAGGTGAAGGCACTCTTTAGCCGCTTGGCGGGAGATGAACTCTACTTTTAATTTTTTACATTTTATCCGTATCTGAAATGGATTTCGATCTGCCATTCAATTTTATGCCAATGTTTTCTATTATCCTGTTAATAATCGTCACTATCGTCACGGTTTTTCAAAAACTAAAGTAAGAACAACTTTTGCATTTTACAATTTTTGTAATAATCATAAAGACATTCACGACGTGTTTACTTGCATGCTAGGTTCAGGTGGCCTGTGAAAGTGAACTGCTGGTTTTGCAATAATGACACCAAGATTTGGCGACAACAACTTAACTGGTGGTTGTGTCCACATTGTGAACAGTATAATGGTTTTTCTAAGGTAAATCAATATATGTAATTATAGTTTAGTTGTTTAGTATGTAATTCAAATGCTTGCATGCATCTATGTATTAGGATACTTGTTTGTACAACAAAAAATAGAATCAAGAATGATAACATAATTACAAAGAATTTATACATAATTATTTTACTAGGTCAAATTATTTCACTTATTAAATGGTTTTAAAGTAATGGGAATATCTTTATACAGAATTTAAATAATTTATCTATGCGATATCATTTAAAAGTCTATGTACTATTTCTATGTTATCTTACGTATCAAATTTTAGAATGACGATTACACGTATAGTATACCAGAACAGTACAAAATTCCTTCAAATGAAATGAAAAGATACTGCAGGAACAGTAGGGATACAAGCATTAATAAAATTGCAAAGAATGGCCTTTGCAATCAATGTATGTCATGCGAAAGCTTAAAGATATCAAAATTGTCCACTTTTACACCTGCCAATGAAAAGAATTACGAGCACGAGTTGAAACAATTTAAAGATAGTTTAGAGCAACGATATCCATTATGCGCAAATTGTAAAATTACTGTACATAATACATTACACAAACAAGCATTTTGGCTTGCCAAATATAAGATGTCGCTGTTCAAGCAGAAACCATTTCGCATTATTAAGAATGTAAGTATACCGTAATATATCTTGCAATAGGATTTAATCAAATTACTTTGCGTTATAAATTTTTTATTCCTTGTAGAATGCAACATATACAGAATCAATATTCAGAACAATTTCAACAATTTTGGATTCTATGGTTGCATATAACATGGATTTTGTATTCTTGCCAATCGGAGGACTGTTCTTTCAATTCTGTGCTTGCTGGGTGGCTTCTACCAGAAAAAAATTTTCCGATATATTGCTGATATTTTTATGGATTTGTATCATTATACTTTTACCATTTAAAGACTCGAGATTGATTAAAACAGATTTACGGAATACATGGTTCTCCCTTGAATATATTACTCTCTACCACACAGTAAGTTAGCCAAATATACCGCATTGATAATTATACTGTCGCAAATTGATACTAACCTTATTAATTTTCTATTACTTTTATTTTAGATTATGTTATTTATTTCAATTATAGGCTTCGTTAATGTAAAGCCAAAATCTCGTAAAAGCGCATCAAGTAGAAATATGTCGTTTAAAAAGATGGAATCTTCTACTAAAGATACAGTATTATCTGATTCATGTATGACAACTAGGAGTGATAAATACGATTTTAATACTAAAAGTATCTGTAGTTTAGGCGAAAAAGTTACCAATCAACTGCCATCAAACGAAATAAATGACTGTAAGCTTCTTTGTATGGAGAAACCAGCAACAACTCCTAAATCTATAGTATTCCAAAGTCTACCGTAAGTAATCTGATTCTGTACGTATCCAGTTTAAAGGAATAATACTTCAACTATTTTTTTATATTACAGTACAAATCACGAATCACAATTATCTACTTTTATTAACGATAAAAGCGTACTTTGTAAGCCTATATCTTTGTATAAAAATGGTGTGCCAGAGAACAATTCTTTGAACGACAGTTTGACTACATTAAGCACATTGTATTTGAGCGAAGATAAACCAAAGTACGCAACCAAAACGCCCAAGATTTTTGAAAAAAAAGTGTACAATACAACAAGTTCCGAGATTTTTAAAAAATTAAACAACACTTGTGGTAAAAGACTTATTTTATCACCACCTAAATTGAAATCAGTTACGCAAGCGTCATGGGTAGCCGGTGGATATTGGCATGACGGTATCGACCCACCGTCATTATCCAGATCATCCAGTCAGAGTTCTGGCTTCGGTTCTACAGGTTCTAATTTTGCTCCATCCAGAGAGCCATCGGTACACGAATTTGATCAATGTTCAGTTATATCGGATGGAACACAATCCTATTATACTTCAAGACAAAGTAACGTTAGTCCTGTTGGATCCTTCTGTCAACAAAACTTACAATCCCCATTTACAGAACTAAAAAATCTCGTTAGTAATCAAACAATGAAACTTCCATCGCCTAATCTCTGTACTCCTAAAACATTACTACCGTCTCAGAATCATCAAAGTAACGGTTCACCTTTTATGGATCAGTGTTACCAAGGACAAAATGTAAATATCAGCGATATTAAGAATCCCTCTGAAATGCAAATGTTTCCTAGTCATACCACTATCGTAACGAGTCCTGTTTGGTTATCGACACTTTTATGTGGTTCGCTCATATTAAACATAATAGTACTGTGTACTACTTTATTACGTTAAACAGGGTATGAATCATGCTTGATCTTTTTTTTGTTCATCGTTTCATCTTTAGCTTAAGTTTGCCATTTACCTATACATATATTAATTATTGATTACCGATTACATTGATTACTGTTTTAACAAATAATTATTAACGAAATAGAATTCTTCGTCTTGATTACGAACAGGTATACTGCCGGTATGAAGTTTTCCGTTATCGTATGTAAGTGACTGTTAATACCTCTTGTTTGTTTGTTTGTTTTTTTCTTTTTTTCTTTTTTTTTTAAGTATAAAAGAACACGATTAAATACTGCTGCCCTTCTTTGTATGTATTTTTATTATCGATCGAGTTTAGACGATAACCTGAATATTAAGTTAAAAGGATAATAACAGAATGTTAGATACTGGTATGACAAAAGATTCGAGTGACATTCTAAACTGTCAATCTTGTGATAAAGAAAATGTTCTTCATGTGTGTTCATTAGTGAAATATGTATGTAGTCTAACAAACTTAAGGATTAAGGAAACAATGTGAAGTTACGTACACTTTATATAGATAATCGTTATTTTTCTCGATTTAATTTTATTAGAACTTGTCTCTGCGTGAGAAAGACTCGTTCTACCTTTTTGATTCTTATGACTCATTAAAATATATTAACACAAAATACTACTATAAATCTTGTTAAAACGATAACGTCAGAATAAATGTTCATTCTTCTTTTTCTTTTTTCTGCATGTATTCCGGTACTCTCAGTTTAAAAAAATGTTGAAATTCAACTTTGGTACGTTAAATTTTTACTATAACATAATAAAATTAATTTTAACACAATATTGATGTAAAAGTTTGTCGATACCGAGAACAGTGTTAAAGAAATTCCAATGCTTTCGTTATCGAACAATTTCGTAACTACAAAAAAAAAACCGCAGGCGGTAAAAGTACGAGTTAGCAATACCACGGAAATAAAACGGAGTACCAGATTAAAGATTTTAATAATACTGTAAAAATATTCTCACGACATTTTGTAATTACTTTGAAATTGTGCTAAAATGAACCTTGACGTTATTTTCAGGCGAAATTTTGTTAATATATAAAAAATACCCACATCAGCGTGCTTCCATACACGAATTCCGTTTTTCTTAAATACACAACGATAAGACTGTACTAATAATTTAATTACGATTTTCAATGAATTTAAGGTAACGTTAAGAAGAAGATAGTTTCTAAGATACATGTAACATTCAACAATTTTGTACATGCGTAAGATGTGAATCTGAAATGTTCTGCACATTTGTGAAAATATATAACATGTTTATTATACATCACAATGTGATGTTTAAACAACTTAATAAAATATATATCTTTATCTGATATATATCACAATTTTATTGATTCATAATTTCTTATTTCGTTCTTACAATGAATTTAATTTACGTCTTGCTGTCCAAAACCCCCCGCACAGCTCCCCTCCCGCCCTTTTCGTTAACCCTTCCCCTATTCCCCTGGCTCTCATTGTCCTCCCTGTTGTTCTATTTTACAATCGATTTGGAATTTGTAGCTTTAAACGAAAGTAAACAACGTTCGATATCTGACGATTTCTGTTCGAAATGTTTAAGATCTGGTACATTAAAGTCCACTATACGTCTGTTGAATCTTTAGATAAAATTGTAGTATAAAGTTATGTTTAATTAGGATTAATGAAAACATAGTTTCTATAACTTACCGGGTATTTCGTTCAACATTTACTGGCGTTAGTTGGCCAATTTCTTCTCTATAAGTAGTCTGCCATCGACACTCAGCTATCCCATCCTCTGAATTTTTATATATTTCTTCCTCCATTGCATCCTTTAATCCAAACTGTGTCAAATTACCATAACTTTTTGTCAGATCTAGTTCTGGAATCCATTTTCTTTGTCTCCAAATGCAAAACATTAATTTTATCAAATATATCGACGAATAATCGTCGAAGTCGTCGGAGGTAATGATAATTGAAATAAATATAAATTGTAATTACTATCGACTAGAAACGTAACGCGTACCTTGCATGATACGATCTATTTCTAGGCCCTTTAAGACCCTTTGGTAAAATATTATACGACAAATCATAAGTTGTCGTCATGTTGCTATAATATTGCTTTTTCAGACCCAATAATTTCTCTCGAGACATACCCTTATGTTAAAGTTGCATTCATATACATACGATATACATATATTACAAAGGTGCAATAATCGAAAGGTGTTGTATGTACATCGAAACATTAAGATAATTACAAAACATAAAATATTCTTATACCTCGAGCTCAAGTTTGTTATCCCATTTTGCAATTTGATTCTCCTTCCAACTTTTATTAATATGAGCTTTGTAATCTGTATCGTAAATACTTTTCCACTCGACATATTCAGGTATATAAACTGCTCTACGCTCAAACCAATAACCTTCTAAAGTTTTTGGAGTATATTTGTTTTCGCTTATGACTGCTGCACGATCAAATTTTCGATCATTTCCAGGAAATAATTTCGCTCGTAAGTCTTTTAGCGATAATGTACTTTCTAAGCATCGTTGCTCCAAATTCCAGTGCATTACATCCATCTTTAGAAAGAATAACGAAATAAACAAATATGATTGAACAAATCGAAATTCACGAATAAATATGGTCAATTTCTCGTCACGTCCAACTATCTTGTAAACTATACGTATAACTACGTTACATGTCTATGTATGTATGTATATTCCCACTGAAGATCACTATAAAATGAATAAGGAAAATTGGAATTATCCATAGTTTGAACATTAAATAAATGCAGCCGTATAATATAAATTATTTTATTATTAAATAAATATACTATTCAAGAATAATTACTTAAGGTTTAATTGGTACATGGAAAAAAAATTTAATGCACTTACTTTATGATTTTTAATGCAAGCATCGTCGATCCTATTAATCGAGTAATATTCGTAATATATGATTAAGAATGGTAATGGTAAAATAAATTTCCTTACAAGTAGTTTCAAATAAACGAGGGCACGTGTTTGCGTTTATCGCAATCTAAATACAGTACTTTATAGTACCTTGCTACAGCCTCTCTAGACCCTGCATACAAATCTATCGTTTAATTCTAGCAGATTTTTAGAACTCTTATTTCATTCTAGTTTCTGCTTCAGATGAGGTAGATCTGAACTTGATCAAGGTCTTTAAAGAATATACATACATACATACAAGTATATATGTATACCGATGTAACGTCGACGCAAAACATGCGATGAAAAAGAATTTATTGTTTGCATTCCATTATTATAGCAAACCTAGTTTAATACAAACAGATCTTGCTATACAATACCATCGAGTTGCAGTATAGAGTTTCTTAACGCCTGCAATTCATACGAAATACGAAATACGAGGCATACAATAATTTTCCAAATAAAATGGTGTAGCAGAATACATAAAATTGCTACATACTTATGTGAATACGTCTGTCATCGCACATTCTCTATACAGCGCGTTTACGGCATGTTGTAAAAACAATAAAACGATTATCTACATCTGTCAACTTATTTATTTCTTTCACGTTCGCATATTTCGTACATTATACAAAACAAAAAAAAACCGCAGCAGTTATAGATCAACCTCCTCTTTAACAGTGATTCTTGTTTCCTTGTATGTATACGTGTTAACTACAAATTTCGTTATTATAATTTTAAACGCGCTTGGCGTATTATGAAAAATAATATGATGATTATCTGATTTTTCTTCGGTTTTTCGTCTTTCCACGCGCGCGCGCGTTTCCGATTAAAAGAACTTTCTCAAAGAACGTTTGGGTTCCCGAGAAATTTTAAATACAATACAATTCTTGAAATTATTCGAAGCTCGGTTGTCTCTTTTATAATTACGGAAACAAAAACAGACGTGTCCGTCGAAGAAAATGTAAATGATTGAAATTACGTTTATACGTAATAGGCTATGGATAATTGGCTAGGCTGATATTGCGGTTCACGATTCAGTAGTTCGAAGGAAAGATAGTTGAACCATGATTCAATATTCAGCGGACACGTTATTACCTTATTTTCACAGTAGAATGAAAAATACATTATCGTATGACAATATTCTGAAGATCATCAAGGCGTTAAAACATTAATATTACGTGTATTTTGCGATAAATACATATATGTATTTGTAGCCTTTTACGAGTAGAGCATTTTGCGAAGATTGTGTATTTGTCAGTTTGCCAAACTAATGTAATGGGGTACGGTTATATTTACATACATTTGACAAGAATATTTCTGTAGTAATTGCACTCGTTATGCACCACGCATTTGTCTTTGCATACTAGCAAACACAATTTCACCCTCGATATCACAAAAGTTAAAAAACAGAAGATGACAAAAATGACCTCACGTGGAAACATGATTTTTCTTTCGTCCCTTGTCGGCGACGAGTCAGAGAACGATTCATAAAGAAAACGTTAAATTTCTTTCTCTTCTTTTAAGTATCAAAAAATCTCTGAGCGTAACAAGATTCCAGCTTATCGCAAACAAACAGGTATGTTGTTGCGCACAGTTTACAAAAAACTTATGTCTTACTACATTAATAAACGTTTAGAATTCTCTTGGTCTAGACGATACATCAAGTACGTGTGGCTTACAGTTTTCCATAAGAACTGTGAATAAAATAGTTACAAAAGGTATGTAAAAAGTACGCATTGGAAAGCATTAATTACTGACAAAATACAGATAGAGAACAGAGTTTATTAAAAAGAAAAAAAGGAAAAAAGAAAATGCACTTGTGTGTACGATATATATACTTGTGAAACAATGTGTTGCGAGCGAATTATCCGTGGCCTGCAACAGGTTTTAGGAACTTAAGCAGACCTGTGCAACAGCTCACAATTAGACGTACAGTATACATTTAGGTAACTTCTGAGCACGAGCTCAATAACGAAGAAACGTAAACTAAATTGTTTATCTAAGACAAAAGACTCTCCTACAGACCAATTTCGTTGGGCTGCGAACTTTAAATGTAGTATAAAAAGCCTCTGATATAAACAAAATAAGCGATAATAAATTAATTTAAATTAAATGATTATATAAAGATCGATGCAATGAAAACTGGACTATAATTAGTATAAAGTAAACGTGAATGAAGGTTGGGATGAAATTGTCCTGTCGAAAATATTCTCTCGTAAAGCCGTTGGTTCTTGGACCTTGGTAATCAGTTAGAGAAGCCAACAAACTTAACTCTCCCGGTTAAGCGGGCCCTCGTCAGAAAGATCTCGAGTTATCTGTCGTCGCAAATTTGTTAATAGCAATGGAGAGAATTCTTACAATTATAAATACTTATAAGCCACGATCATTTCTACAATTTTCTCAAGGCCGCATGTCCAATCGCATCTCACGTTAGCGATACCTACCAAATCTTTAATAGTACTGCCTCCTTTATTCAAAAATTTTAATGCCTTATAGCAGATTCGATAAAACTACTACATACAAGCCAGTCAAATTATATCAGAGTGAATCTGAAAAATTTAGTCGTTATCTTGCGATAAGCGGAATTCATTTAATTTTTTTCCTTTCAAGATGATGAAATATTTGGAATAGGACATAGTAGTATAAAGTAATCAAAGTATTTTATACGAGAGGCCTTTGCGTGATTATTTGACAGACATTCACCTTTATTTATCGTGCATAATATTAAATTAAATAATTTATAAAAATTAACTATTTACAAATCGATAGGACATGCAGCGCTAACTTCGTAACTTAATGCACTTGTCTGAATATACCCAAGCACATGCTTGTTTCGAGATAAATAAAAAGAACTGGCGGTGCTCCTTGCGGATATATTATACGTCTATTGCCCTTACTATTGTAATTGAATCAGAGTCTCTGGAACTCTTTTGTTTTCATCGATGAAAGCGTTCTTGCATGTGTTTTCTGTAAAAGTGAAGGGTTTGGCATTATGCTCACGATCGCTGTACGTTGTTACCCATATCTGAATAGAAACATGAAAAAAAAAAAAAATAATAATAAATAAATAAATAAACAAATAAACAAACAAACAAACAAACAAATATCGAAACTGCACCAACAAAAACATCGATTAACTAAAAAATTATTATTATTTCTTTTTTTTTTTTAAGTAACCGATATCACCCATCCATTTATTTACTTAAAAAGAAAAAAAAGGATGTAAATAAAAATTGTCGCAAGGTTTGTTCGTTTTTTTTTTTTTTTTTTTTTTTTTTTTAATGATTACCACTTAATCAAATACTTTTCTAGGAAACCGTACAAATTTGTTAACAACCGTTAATCGTTTAATCGCGCATTGGTTTAGCGAAACCGACGGGCGAACGATTTAAACAGATCAAACGATCCACTTACTCGAAAATGTAGACCGTCCCAGATCGATTCCTTTCATATAAAATCGAACAAACCCACGATATCACAATCAGAATGTAGATGTTTAATTATTTGCATCTAAAAGAAACAGTTGTATATAAATGAAACGTCCAAGTATCATTAAATGTTATTACTTACCACGATTTCCTGTTCTAATCATACATTGGTTAACATTGGTTATATGATGTTGACCAGCTCTAATCGGTTTAGCAATCTGTGGAATTGGTCCGCGACGGGCCAGACTCTTCTGTCTTACAGCTTCCTTGATTCTATCTACCTCGAACTGATAGCGTTTACGATCTCGCATTGCGCCTTCTTTGGCGTCTCGCAATGCTGTCTCGAGGGCTTTCACGCGCTCCATTGTAGCTCGCAATCTCTTCTCAAGCTTGGGCAATTCGCAACGAAGATCGGCGTTGTCCCTCACGAGTTGCTTGTGAACCTGTCGGAAAGAGAAACATATGGATCGTATCGGATTCAACCAGGAAAAATAAGAGAGTTTGCAACACAAGACTATTTGTGTAATTCTATACCTTTGTAAGCTGATCTAAATTGTTCTCCAAAAAGGAAATCTTTTGTTTTTGCGTAAGCGATCCGCCGTCGTCTTCGTTGTCTTCCGCATTCATAGTTTTCTTTATTCTAGACTGGAGATCCTGGACGAATAGTTTGCGCAAGTTGTGCAACGTTTGAAGTTCTTTGGCTACCGTCTCCTCCAGACCTTTGAGATCTTTTCGTGCCTGTAAGGAATCGATCGATAGTAGGGCATTACTTCTCTCGACGATTATTCACGGATATTTTCGAATGAAATGTATACATACTTGTTCCCGGCGTTCGTTAAGCAAGATTAGTTCTTGTAGTTTAACGGACTTGTTTGCTTCTTCTTGTTTCAGTCGTTCGTAATCGGCTTGCATTTGTTGATGAGCTAACGTGAATTTCTGATTCAAATCTTTCAGTTCACCGATTAATTCTTGCTTTTCAGATAGTTCGTCTCGGAGCGCAGCAACCTATAATAATAATCGCGATATTAACGATAACGTGCCATTTCTTCTCTTTACCAAGCAACAACACACATAAACCAACCGCTAGCGTTTCTGATCCTTAAAAAGAACAGACTACAATTATTAAACGAATTTTACCTGTTTCTGATGAGCATCCCGCAATTGATCCATTTGTTCTTCCAGTGCCACTCTCATCTTTGTCGCTGCTTCCTTTTCTTCAGCTTTTTCCTTATTCGTGACAGCTTGTACTTGCTCCGCAGCTTTCAGCTTTGCGCATTCTTCGCGTAGAGCATCGACGTCCTCTTCTAAAGCGCGTTTTCGCGTTTCCGCTACTTTCATCGATTCCGTTAATGTCTGCATACGAGCTTCGTGTTGCGATATTAATAAACGACAATCGGCCAAGTCTTTTTCATATTCAGAAACCTACAAACACCAAAATGAGCATCCTGTTGGATGGATGAAACGTAATCGATAATTAAAATACGAAATCGAACGCTTACTTTCTTGTTGCAGTCCACTTGGAAACTTTCCAATCCCTGGCAACGTTGTACTAAATTCTTCACCTCTGATTTCATTTTGCTAATGAAAAGTCTCGCCACTGTGAATTCTTCTTCGAGTTTACCATTGCTTTCCGGCGCAACCTACGCGAAACACGATAATTTTAATAAACACATCTCAATGTTTGCTTCATAAATCACGTTACTCGTGATTTGTTTACCTTCAAATTTTCATCGCCGCCAATAGCAACTCCAATTTCGCCCAAATCTTTCAATAAATTCGCTAACATTTCCGCGATGCGTTTCTTCTGATGCGCAGACATGTCTCGTAGTTGTTGCAATTCGGAAGCAGTAGTGTTCAATGCTGTTTGTTTAGTTAGAAGCTCTTCCATCAAAGCTTCCTGTTCTTTATTTTTCCCTTCAACCTCCTGCGATTTTTGGTCATAATTAACTGCAAGTTCCTCCAGTGCTTGCAAAACTTCTTTAACTTCTTCCTTGGCGCTTTCGTTTTCTAGTTGTATTTGGTTCATTTCTTGTTGGAGTTGCTCGTAATCTCGTCTTGCACTGGCGATTAATTCCTCCTGTTCTTCCATTTGTTCTTTCAACTTCTCGACGTATTGCGATTGTTGGTTAATCTCCTCATCCTTGTCATCCAATTGTTGATAAAGTCTTTCTCGTTCCTCTTCCAGTTTTTGTCTTTCTTCGTTGGATAAAGAGCCTGCCATCAGGCTGCCACCAGGAGTTGCTGGCATCGGACCATCGTCAAGTTTACCTAACGATAACGCTTGGTGTTAAATTTAGTACATCTTTATTTTCATAAAGTCCAACTATACGTATAAAATTACCTTCAATGGAAATGTGAATTGGCGTTATAACGTCTTGCGCTTCTACCAAATTAACTTGTTCCTCGGGATTAACCGTTTCACCCTGTCGCCAACGCGATAATTCAGCCTCCAATTTCTCAACTTTTCCTTTCAACCTAGCTGCCTTCTCTTTTTCTCTCTCGTAGCGACGTTTCCATTCTTCAGCTGTCAATTCCTCGTTGACACAGACAACGTTCTTGATAGTCTTGGCACGTTTACCTGGCAAAATAGATAAAGGTAAAGCTCCGATGTGTCTTTATCGAGCCGGTTAATGAGAAATTATACAAGTTTCGTATTACCAAAGTCTAAGGTCGATTTTGTTTCTGATTCGTTAAAACTAGCTGGCGAGCAACAAATAATAATCGTAGTTCTAGCATTGCCACCGAGAGATTCTTGTAGAATTCGAGTCAACTTTGAATCACGATAAGGAATGTGAGTTTTGTTTCCATCGGCTAAAGCTGAAATTACATTGCCAAGCGCCGATAAGGATTTATTAATATTTTTTGCTTCGTCCAACACGGTGCCCTCTGCCCCCGTCTTGGAAACCTAAAATGTAACGTAAAAACCGTGAAACATTTGTATACTGGTAGAAAAGAAAAGCAAGGTCTTGAAAAACTTGACGAAATAAATGTATAACCAACCTTCTCGGAACCAGCCAAATCAACAAGATACAATTTTCCAGAAAGCTTTTTTTCATTTTCCAGATTTTCTTGTTTCACGTTTATTAAGAATACGGAATGAGAACGCGAACTGTGCTCATTCATATTAGTTACAGCGATGTGTCTAATAGATTTTCCTTCCTCTATTACCTCGAATACTTCTTCGGGACTAGATACAAATCGCTCTGTTGCACCTTTCACGAATGGAACTCGATTCTTATCTTCGTGTACGCTTAAATTTACTTTAGACACTGAAAACACGAAAAAGAATACAATGAGATCAAAGAAATTAAATTATTAACACAATGTCGATAAAATATACAATTTCTTACCATCGAGAAGATCTCTGATTTTATCCATATAGATTTCAAAATATGAGACTTTGATATGAAATTCCAAGTTTTCTTCCATGCCGTAGATGTGATTGAAAATATCGTTAACAATTCTGGGAATGATACCCTGTTTATTTGGATCTCCGATAATACCTTCCATCGTGTGCGTTTTTCCTATTTATACGTAAAACATATTTTGACAAATGAAATTTTTTTTTGGTATTTTTTATTCTATCACTTCAGTAATTACTTTTCTCTCAGTGAACGTTTTTACTTTTGAAATAACAATCGCGATTTCATATACATACGTAAATTTTCTATCGATAATAAACGTACGATATTAATATATTTTATTTATTATAAATTTTCACTTACCCGAAGATGTTTGACCATATGCAAAAATAGTGCCATTGTATCCAGCCAATACGTCTGTGACAATTGATCTAGCCGCTTCGTTATATACTTTGTCTTGAGTAGCATTTGGTTTAAATACTTTGTCAAAAAGATATACTTTTCCCTAAGATAATAATATAATGCTTCGTTAACGAAAATATGTAACAATAAGTAACGTAATAGAATCATTGAGAATATCCATAAATTTAAAATCATTGATAGATTATTGCATTAAATTTTAATGAAATTTGTTCATAGGAGCAATCGAATATAAAATGCACAAGAAAACAATTACATCATACGTATGCCTCTAAATCTCCTTCGCGTACTAGGAAGTCTATAGGAAAAATGGAGACAATTGCATTCACCGAGGCTTTGTCTCGGGAACCACTTGAAACAATAGCGATATCTTTTCTAAGCATCAAAGAAAATGAAAGAGCTTCCATATAAGAGACAATATATTTCATACACATTCTACGCGTACAGATACAGACACAGCTACAGCTACGGCGTTCAAGCTAATTTTACATATACATACATATAGTACAAACAAGAAATTAAATAAATATTATGGTTAATAGCTTACAATAAACATTTATTAATATAATCTTTAATAAAACAATTATAAATAATTACAGAAGCGCATTTCTATCTTGTACAAACGTACTAGAGAACATAAACGAGAAATAATTAATGCTTCCTTATCGGTTAGGTAAGTGCCGACCCTTCAAATGAACCGGTAACAATCTCTCTATGTTTTGACTATGTGTTTTCAGATCACGACTTAATTCATTTTTTGTTAGTATCGATAAAACAGTACAAGAGTACGGAAAAACATTACAATTGCATTATTATAAAATATAACATCGTCCCTTCTAAATACACAATCGGAAAGTAAAAATTCATAAATGCAAATTCACAAAATTTGTATATAACCATAGTAATTATAAGAAATCATGGAAACATGGATTATTATTTCATTCTTAAAATTAATATATTACAAAATAATAACGATACTATAATATGCTATATTCTTCAAAATCGATTCAAAATACAATATAACGTGGTACAATATCAGCGAATAAAAGGAATAAAGCTTCGACTTGCAGAGGCTTTCGACTTGAAGGTTTAAGTTATACAGATTTATGCGTACATTAGTAATATTTTCAAAATAATATCCAAATAGATTAACAAATCAGTTATACTCTCGATACACAGAAGATATCTTTCATTTTTAATAAACGATTCTCTCATTGTTTGCTTAATATTGTGAAAAATGGAAATAATTCAGAGGTGTTCTACCATTTTGTCGCGCGATTATTGGTTTATCGAAAAAACAATCAATTATCGACAAGACTCGAAAAGAAATTCCATATAGTCGATAGCGATAGTTCGGTAAAAGAGACATGTTCATTTAAAAGTTAAGCTATCAAAATAGTGATTGCGTGAACGTGTGAAAATGATTGATAGGAACGAGGAACGAGGGACGACGAATGTAGAGAACGAGATCGATTTCGGCGTAAATAACAAATATGAATCACCAATCAGCAGCGTAATTTGAATAATAATTAATCGGCATTAAAAGTATTGGTAAATTTGCATAGGGTTAAAAAATACGAGACAGTATGCAGAGGAGGATCAAGAGCAGCATAACAAGCAGCAGCTGTCAGCTGAGCACAGTGACATCACAAGTAAACGGTTAACTAGCCTGATACAACTGAAAAAAGAAAAGAGAGAGAATGACGTGCGTAAAACGTACCCCAATGGAGATGCAATTCTCTTCGCCGCCGGAAGGGAATTTAACGATAAACTTCGAGCCAGCCCTTTCCTCGGAGTCGTTCAAAGGTCGAAACCTACAGACTACCTTGATACTATCCTCCGCGGCGATCTCACGCTCCTTCGGCGTCTCCATTGCCATATTTTGGTAGCACGAATTCGTGACACGAGTTCCTCAATTCCCCTATTTAACCGCGCTTAAAAATGATTTCCGAACTTTCGTAGAGTGCATAGGCGACGGGATGGTCGGTTGAACCGCATCAAGATACCACTAACGTCTCTCTGTCACAAACCACAGCCCGTTTCGGAGCCAGCAAAGATGGCTGCCTTTGCTCGACGATTTTGCGGCTGGGCTTGATTTGCGTGTGCAAAGGTGGTGAGAATCGGCGATCGTACTTGTCGTGAATCGGTCGAGGAGCATGGACGAATAGGTTACTTCGCGAACGCGTTTACTTTCTAATGCATTACTACTGGCGCAGACTAAGCCACGGTGAGAAGTATTTTCCTTGTACTTTGGTTTTCTACAGTTTTCTAAAAAGCAATCGATGACCAAGGTCTAGACAAAGTTTAACGCAAACGCAACCAAGTAAACGTGCGCGCGCGCGCGCCGACTGCCCTACCGACTCGCCTACTTTGCGCACTCGATACGTACATATATATATATATATACACATACACCGTACACCATTGTCGGCGCTGCGGCGAGGATATCATACGCTTTCAGGGCTGTAGTATGCGTGGGTGGTGTCGAGCTACGGCCACTTTCTTTCCAATCATATTTTTACTAAAAACTTGTAACATCCAACGCTCCTTCTTCTCCCGTGTACCGATACGAAACGCATTTTTCGTTATCAACTAATTTACCGATACAATGACTATCGTTTATTACGAAATGACTTCTTTTTGTTTGAATTAACCGCCTTTTTGGAGGCCAAGGTTGTAGTCTATCTCGCTGAGATGTTGGCGATAAGAGTCATCGATATGTATATGCCTAAAAATTGGGGCGGGGCGCACCGAGATCCATGATTGTACAGTCAGTTTTTGTACAAAGAAATTACAGTTATTTTTCCACATTGAAATTTATTGTAAACTTTTTCAATTGTCTGATAAAAAATGTGTGTAACCTTTTTCTCTGTTTTTACATGATTCATTTACAAGAAAAATGCAGAATACTAATTACATGAACGTTTTGTAGATACGCAACTACCGACACGATTTTAACGATAATTTGACTCATCGATGACACTGATTACACCAAAGTTTCCGTATTCTTCAGAATTATCAATCACTGATTTCATTCCATGCTCTTCCGATAATAAAGTTCAGATTTTAAATGAATTTGATTTTTGGAGGAGCTGATAGATAGCTTGTCTAATCCAGACCTAAGAGACACTTCTTATTTTTAAATAAAAACGTCCCATTTAATTATCGTAATTGTTCTATGATTAAATAAAAGAAATTCCGACAAATAAAACTGGAAAACAACAATATTTACTGTAACATAACAAAAGAGGCACATTTTATTTTCTTTAACAATAAAGTAAAGAATGCCCCTCCCGCGGTCATGGTTCGTTATAAATGTTGTGTTAACTAAGATTAACATGCCTGTACCATGTACAGTACATACTACGTTCTACCATTTTGCTATGCTACATGACTAGTTTACAGACAATATAAAGTGCAACTTATTTTCAACAATCACATAATATTAGTATTTTCATTTTAATAAATAGCGTTACTATCGTTACTACTTTGATATTATTATTGTTATTTAACGATATCACCGTTGTTATTGTTATTATAGGATCAGAATGATCGCAATTTTAAATTTCGTCAAGTAAAAATCGTATATTGTAAACATGTAGGCATAGTACTGTATGCTCGATAACCGTTAAATTTGCCAATAATTATATACACGTAATGCTTTGATACAAATTTTGTTAGATATTCATCGTTAGGTTAATGTAAACTGTTACTCTTCGGTACAATCTCGATATAACGTAACCAAAGTGACCTTACTATTAATTCTCACGCATCGTCAGAAACCTGCCCATATTTAACATTTCATCCATATTATGTTTTGTTTTGTTTTGTTTTGTTTTTTTTTGTTCTTTTTTTCCGCGGAGAAGAAACGACTAAAGAGATTCAAGTTTCTTGCGTAACAAACAGTAGAAGCAAGATGAAAGTTTAGGAGGTAGAATAATTCTTGAAGCATCGGAGCATCTATGTATGTATCTGTCCATAAATTCTTCGCGTGATGACATTTGCAATATCTCGATAACATATTTTTTTTTTTTATTACAGTTGATTCGAAAGAATCGTAGAAAGAAAATTCCAAAACATGCTCTACGTGTCGAATGCAATTCTGTCAAGTGTCTACGTTAATACTAAACGCAAAATCAATATTTGAACAGTAATTTAATTATTATTATTGCTATTACTTTCATTGACTTTATAACCTTCGTTATGCTTCGTTATCCATACTTTCGTTGTGTATTCATTGACAGGTTTTCTGGACATTTTACAAACACTTAATTAAATTGCTACTCGACCTGAAGATAAATTATATAAATTACATACGTAGCGGAGAAACGTTTATAAAACATAATAATATCCCATGATAAGATATTTCTAAATGTGCAGTAAAATTTCTTTGTCTTATAAACATTTTTCGCATTTTCTTCTTCTTAAACAGATTAGGAGAATATTAAGTAAATTGACATGGAATGTCTAGAAATATTAGAAAAATAGCTGCGAATTTAATATTTAAAAATATAGACTAGAAATGATCATTGTACCTATGAACTAAATAGACCACAGAATAAATTACTAATGTAACTGCGCTATATATTTTTGTGAAATGCATTGTTTGTTTTTCGATTTTCATTGAAAATGTTGCAAGAGTACTGTTGTAAAATGCGAAGAAAAAGAGGCTCTTGTATAAATCACGCTAAATAAGTGACGTATTTTGTATCAATTTAAAGTAGAGTTTTCTTTTCTCTATTAAATCTACCAACAAGCTCTATAATCACAGAAATTTGAACGAAAAAATAACTGTATATATTTATATCGAAATATTTTGCACAATGTATTAAATCTCTTATTTTTATACAAGACGTGTAGTGCGCGAATTATCATTCGGATTCAATATAAATAGATTACAGCAACATGTATACAATATTTAAAATTTTCAAAATATGCGCAACTGTTTTTCCTCTAGATATTTACATTTTGATACAGTTTTGATTGTAGTAATCTTAAAAATCCAATTACGAGTTTCCGAACAATAGAATACATTACCAATATACCTTTAAATCCTTTAAAGACGCTTCGATTGTTTCGAATAATACGAAGAATAATCTCGTAACCGCGTTACATTATCGTATATCTTCTGTAATCACGTAAACGATTCATTTTATTCTATTCCGAAGGTATTTGTTTCTTCTACGGCCAATAAAAGCTTTTCGTACAAAATTTCAGGCGTAGGATACGGCGGAAGATCCAGACGATTAAAGCATGTGTGTGCTCTGAAAACATACGTCGTTTGAAGAATAGCAAAAACTTGATAATAAAAGAAAATTATAGGTATTATTATAGGTTTATTCTTACACCGTGATTCTTGAACAACATAACTCAATCTCTTTAATTGTTTCTGGTAATATAATTGTTAATGACAAAGGAATATGATCACGACGATTAAGTTGTATCGTTTACCTGGTTCCATGGTTTACAGTTTCACTGTTAATTGTTAAAATAGAAGCTTATGTACCTGGGCAAACTATTTGGTCTTCCCCATTTTTCGATGCAAAATTTTCGTGGTCCTGTAGAACCACGTAAAGCTGCGAAGCCTTCGTATGGAATGCTTGACGTTCCAGTAACAAATTGTAATAGCCTCAACCTCTGTTCATTGGTAAATCGACTTATACTGCTCCAGAACCATTCGACTACCGGATGTGCGTCGTGATAACCACTCCTGTATTCCGTGTGTGTCCTCCAATCGTTGAGATCGATCTCAGCTGCTCCAGCTATTACCAGCTCTAACTCTCGTGCATCGAAAACCGATACCAATCGTGGATCGACAACTTCGTAAAATCCACGGACCAAAGATTCCGTCTGTTCTGCCACTCCACGCTCAAGTCGCCAACGCACTACTCTTTCGAGATATTCTTTCTTATTTTTCTCGGTAACAGCGATATTTCTACCGCCAGGTTTTAATTCGCGTTCAGCCACTCGACCTAGCAGTTCTTCCGTAACGGAGAAAGTCAATTCTAACGGCTCTATACTTATGTCTTTCTCCTTGATCCACATTAAACTTTGGTGAAATTCTTGATCCAAACTTTCCAAATCGCTTAGGCTTGCTGGTATTCTTAAAAGAGCTTTATAAAATGGCCTCGTGAAAAAAGCATCGAGTAGGTATTGATGAACCAAGGCTAAACCTAAAACTCTGCCAGAGAATCGGAACCAATCGTGATAATTGTCTACGAAAGCTGACATCGGTGACACTTGTACGGTGTAAGTATCGTTAGCAGAATACTCGAACAATCCGTAGTAAGGATTGAAAAGCTCGCGCGACAGATGAAAGAAAAATTCCCGAGAGGGTCCCCCGTAATCTAATCCTTCTTCGTGGTCAAACATAACTACCAATTTGCCTTTCTGCAAATCTTTCTTCGAAGCAGCCATAATGCGAGTAAAAGCGTCTTCCAAAAGATGTTCTCTTCTAATATGTAATCTAAGCAAAACATGGAATAAAGAGTCTATAATTTAAATTGACGTTATACATATATCGTCGTCGTTGATTGAATGAAAGAAAAATGTCGAATCATATGCGAACATATACGATACGTATAATATATTAATATGAACTTACTTTAATTTTCCTGGACCCTGTCCATACCCTTTGCTTTCTAGCTTTCTGTAAAACGTTCTGAGTTTAGCTTCGAAATCTCTCCTGTACGGAGCTGGAGCTCTAGCAGAAGCTCTCGTTAAGCCAGGCGACGCGTGTGGACTACCCAGCGGTGACCTGCCCACGTTTCCAGGTACGTATGACATAATCTCTTGTTCAAATAAGCTACAATAACGAAATCAATGTACCAAGAATCATACACCATCGTGTTGTTGATTTATAGAAAATACGATATTAAGAAACGATCATATTCTGTACCTTAACAATAGAGCTAGGGGTACATCGTGTCCCAATCGTTGCAAAGCAGTACTGCCTTCGATTCGAATGGTATTAACTTTTTCTCGGAGCGCAATATTTTGTCCTAGCGCCGAATGTCTTTCCTTCAAGATATCCATTATATTTGGCTGGCGCAAAAAGGCAACAACTTTATCGTTATAGGCAACTGGTATATCAGGCGTGGTTGTAATGGCTGATTGTTGCGGTCTGGGGGGTGGCACGGGCGCTTCGTCTAATAACGTTCGTGCATGTGCTGGTTCGGTAGGCAACCGTGGGTCAATGTAAGACGTGGCTTTTCTAGCGTGACAGATAAAGAATCTCTGAAATTGCATTATTAATACGTTTACAAACGGTATTCAACTTTCGGACGATGTACTTGAAATAACACGAGGGTTATTTCACGAAAAATACGATCGCTTCTTGCGGTCCATATATCAGACATTTTATTGAAATTGAAATAATGAATATTACGAATAATGAATATTGAATATTACGTAATATCGAAATTTTACGTAAACTTCAGTATATTTCAATTTCGTGAAAATCCCCGACGTCGAATATAGAAAAAGTGGCCGGCATGTTGTGAAATAACCCGTAAGCGATTTAAATTTGAACATATTTACTTTGCCCGTTCTATCAAGCTTCGATTCGTAACCCCTTGGAAGCTCCTTGGCTGGATCGGCAAAGAAATTGATCAATGCAACCAAATCCTTATTGTGTTCGTATCTCGGAAAAACTGCTGTGTCTCTCCTAACTCTATTAATCATGTGCTTTAGACTGGGATTACGATTATACACCTCCATCGCCTCCACGTTAGTGTGTAATTCCGTGAAAAAGTCTGGTCTTGTTAAAAATAATACCGGAGGACTCGTATTAATGTCGAATGGTTCGGGCTCGTTTCTTTCGGTTCGTTCAGCACTCGATCGCTCAGCATTCTCAAAGTTATTCCCGTTCGCGTGTTGCGAGCTACTCGGTTCACGATCGATATTGTCTGGTCGAGAAATAGTTCGACGCACGCTTTGATATCGTCTATCCAATTGCTGTCTTCGTAGGTCACAGCCGGTGTTTCGCGTTGTTAAAGTGGGCCTTTGCCAAGTTGTAGTACGATTAACATGATCTATGTAGAATACTCGGCCATGGCTATCGATCCTTGCTTCCCATGCTGTCGACAATCATGCAATTAATATACATTTCTTTCCCTTGAAATATAATTGTTGCATATAATTTAATCGTCTTACACGGGGGCAGGGGCTCCTCGGATGACAACGGTACATTTGACGTTTGGCACATCGGTAATGGACGCAATGGTTTTGGCCGATGCGTAGGCGTTGGTGGACATTCTAACTGATTCGTTAACCCAGTTTCTGGTCTTTCCAGGGGTCTATGTGCTCTTGGTGAACTCAATAACGCTATAGTTTTTGTAACAGCTGTCCGCGACTAAAATATTACAGAAAATATTTAGTGCAAAAGAAACGAACTACACAAGTCAAGAACTTACTACAGAGTGACTTGTGCAAATTTTGTGAGAAACATCGATATTCGTTCAGGATAAAAAGGGGATTTAAAAATAAAAAGTGTGTATATTACCTTTTTCAGAATTTTCTTGCATACATACGTATACATATACTGCATAAAATTACCTTTGAATTAGAAGCTTCGTCAACATCGACAATTTCAAATCCAAAACAATCTTCGGGGTGCAAAGGTGCAGGGTATTTTTGCAGATGTCTTTTGGGTAATTCTGGCGGACCAGCATTACTTCTGTGTAAAAGTTTGTGCATTGTCCGTGGTGGAAGTGGCGGAGGACTTGGATATAAAGTTTCGTATAAACGTTCAGGAGACGAAAAGCCCCCCGTGCTCCGCCACAATTGATAATATTCCACACCTTCTTTCGTTACAACACCATTCGTGTCGCATGGCCTCTGAAGCGAAATATATGTATTTTATAAGTCTAAATTTTCAGAACGAATATATACGATCTTTTCGACACCGCGACGACTAAAATTTAATTTATAAATTCGAAGGAGTGTAATACCGATCCATTAAAAGTTTTCAAAGTAAAATTACACTGTGTACGCATACATAAGAGTGTGAAAGCGGCACATCTATTCGAATATACCAAATACTAAAATTCCTTTAATTAAATAAGAAAAAATATAAATACACAAATACCATCAAACACTGAAAATAACCGTGACATGCTGAATTGATATTTGTTAATAATTGAAATAAAGTTATTATACCTTTTTGGTCCCATTACGACCTAGAACCGCCTGTTGTGATTCCGTGTCAGAATTACTTCCATCGCTGCTATTAGAAGAGCGATGCGGTTCTATTTCTATCCCTTGAGCTTCTTCTAAACGAACTTGTTTAGTAGAAGATGGTTCCAAAAGTGATACAGCATTCTCTTCGAATTCGATTTGTTGAGCACTGGCAGTTCCATGAATATTTTCTAAAATTGGCAGTTTACATGGTTTTCTTGTACTATCGTTGCAATGCGCCAACTCTGCCAAAGCGTTGCGAGGTTTTGGCACAATTTTAAATGCAGGCGAATACGAAGTACCAGCTTGGTTGAATTTACTTAGATTTTCGCACGTACTCTTGTTATTATTTTCTGCCAAACTTAATGGTTTATGCGCATTTACGATATTACTATGCCCTTCGTTTGTTGAAGTGCTTTGAAATTGCGATCGTTGATCGAAACTACACGAAGCTAGACTTTCCAAATCCACAAGCTCCAAACCGCAATCCCTTATACAAGAATCTCTACTGTTACCACTGAATCGTTTGTCGAAACTACACGAAGCTAGACTCTCCAAATCCACAAGTTCTAAACCACAATCCCTTGTACAAGAATCTTTACCATTACCACCGAATACATTATCATCGTTATTGTTCCGTTGGTCTCTTGTATTTTGTTCGTACTGAGATTCTGTACTAGTAGATTGTAAATCTCTGCTAAAAAACTGTTTCTTTCTGATCATATTTCTGGAGGATAAAGGTAATTGTTCCGAGATACTTGCTATTTTTCCAGTACTGTTTTCGGTATTAGCTAGAAAGCACTTTTTCCTTGTTAAATTCTTATGAGACAACGATGCGAGCCTCTGATTGGTGCTTTGCATAATTTCGCTACTTAGTTTACACGAAATGCTGCTATTATCTTCATTTTCGCTAATCGACGCCGACGTTGTACAAGCAACAGTCTTTAAAATTGCATTTTCTTTATTACATTTTGATTCGGAATGAGAGTTTTGTTCTTCGAGGGCGTGTACTGTACTATTATCGTCTATTTCGTCCGTTACTTCTTGTCGACAAGAAGATGCTTCTCCTTGCAAACCATTTTCAGTTGGCATACAATTTGAATGTAACGGTAATGCGGCATTTTCAGTTTGTTCTATAAAAGTATCATTTCGAATACTAGACGTAAATGCTTTATTACCATTTCTTGTAGCGTTTGTTTCCACATGTTTCACCGTAGCCGAAGGCTCCTGACTGGATGTACTAACTGTTAATAACGCAACGGATCGTTCTCTGGATTCATCTTCTTCATTGTCTTTCCCGAAAGCTGAATCGCCGATGTTAACCTCGGTTGGCATCTTTTAAAACATAGTACCAATCGGTAGTATTTGTTTACAACGCTGTAAAGAAGAAGAAAAAGAAGAAGATTATCATGTTAATATAAAAAATAAAGATTTAATTATTATTAATTTAATACAATTCCACGAGATATAATGTGAAATTATACATAGTAAGTTTTTATTCTATATAGTAGTTGTTAAATTTGTACAAGTATAATGATAAATATGAATGGATTTATTATATTTAAATTATTTCAACGAATCTAGTAAAGTTTCTCTGTTTGAATAAGAAAAGCATCGACGCGAGAACGACGAAAGTATCGACGAACGAAATTCGGACATAGATCTGACACAATTTTTTCTCAAGAAGAAATACTTTACTTAATTTGTACGGTTTACGTTTTCGACGGTCTCAGTACCTTGCTGTAAATCGAAACGATCATTGAAAAGCAATTTTTCTTCTTAAACATCGATATCGTGCATAGAAAAAGCATTAGAATGCGCATAAACGCGCAGTACGATTATCGCATGGTGTATAACAGATCCTGTGCTCGTCTTTCAAAATTGATTGGTACATCTTTTGTCTTTGAGTTGTCGTGACGAATCGAAAGCAAAGGATATTTACAATTTCCGTTAGTCACATTATACGGAACAAGTTACGGTAAACATGCCAGACTAGATCTCAACGATACCGAATTTTGGAAAAGTATAACTAACAATGCCTTGAACTTGGTACACGTTGGAAATGTCAAATAACATGGAATGTTGGTCACATTAGCACTTTTTACCTGCATATGTTACATCTTTCCGAATATATTAACCGAAAAGCCCCGGTAAAGACATTTTACGTCACATTTACATATTCATTTACTCCAATTTGAACCAGGGGGTCCAAGCTCACGTATTAAAAGTTGGTACAAAGTTTATAGCGCCGCGTGGGAAAAATTCACCCAACTAAAACGTGGGGCACATGCGCGTGTATGCATATGACGAGATATACATATATATGTACATATGCATATAGACAGTAGCGGGTTTTTTTAAATTGCTTCAAGTTATTGAAAAGAAAGTAAATGAGAGAAAGTGCAGACGCAGTTTGAAGGATTTCCGTCATTTGAAAAATTATAATTCAACACCTATAACCTATAAAAAACCCGCTACTGTGTATATACATGTACATATATATATATATGGATGCACGCGCATGCGCTCCACATTTTAGTTGGGTGAATTTTTCTCACACGGCGCTACAAACTGTCTACCAAGCAACTTTTATTATTTGAGCTTGGTTGGACTGCCTTGGACCCCCTGTGCTCTGAACGAGAGATACAAAGGACAAGTCGGGAGATCATATTTAAGCTGATTTTCGGTAGACTCGACGGTGACGAGTATACCAACGAACGATCGAGTCGAAAAGATCGACGGCGCGTGAATAGGTTGTCGATGTAGGGGGGGTGCGTCAACGAAAAGCGTCGAGTGATGTTGATCGATACGAATTACCAATGACAATTTCTCTTGTCCGGAAAAAGGAGCAATTGTAGCTACGCTAACGCCGACGACGAATCGTCTAAAGTCTAAACGACCGCAAACGTTGGAATAACACGAGTCTTCGTGATAATCGAATTTATTTAATTCATAACCATGTTACAAGTATACCATAGAAACAGGCCGAATGCGATGATCGGAAGAATCATGATTTACCGTTGATTATATCTAATAGTTTCCGAACCGTCAGGTCCTTCAAAGATGTATTCATCATTTTGACAACTGACGGTGTCACATACGCCATCAGGTTGTCTTGATAGTCTTCGATCAGTTGTGGCGTTATTTCGGATACGATGGTGCTCACGAGTTTGGACATTTCTGCGTCGTTGTACAATCCGGTGATTTTGAACTGTGCCATTAAAGATGATAAAGACCGTTAGTTACACGAGATGATATTATTTTCTCTTAAACTCGTACTTACGTCAAGTTCTTTCAGATGAACGTGCAACGCGAGGTTTTTAACATATATTTTTTTCTCCTTGGATATGTCCAAGTTTACGACTGCATCTACCGTGAGACCCTCAACGACAGCCCTGAATATGTAGAAAGACAAATCATTTCCTTGTTTATGCTATCGAAATTTCTACACTTGGTCGAAATTCGATAATCTTTGTTCGCGGTGTGTAGAAATGTATGCGTTTTCGAATATTTCTACTGTATCGGTCGGCAAGCTCCCTTGAGGCGATTCGTGCGTCTCGATTGATTGTAACCATAATTAGTCGCGTTCGGAATGTTTTTCGAAGCTTTGCCGTCTCGGTCAGAGATGCAGTTACCGTTGCGCAACGCGCGGCGACTCGAATTGGCCAAGTTTAGAACACTATGCAAATACCGGTACCAGATAACCAACTAAACGACTTTCTTTTCTTCTGCGAGTCAATTTTCAATGTTACCAATACCTTCTTCTCGTACACAAATGATTTGTTGTTCTATCTAGTTTTACATACATATACTGTCAAGTATACGTCACATCAAGTACAAACATAATCGAATCTGTTAGTCTAGAGAACATGGGCTATACACATGGAACAATGTTTGTAAGTACTATTTCTCCTTGCAATCTGTAGAAAAAAGATACGTGACGTTGATCTGTTCTCTGTTGAAATTGTAGTATAGATTGTTCCGATTTATATTAGCCAGCTAAACTCTGAAATTGGACCGGATCATTTAGTTGTTCTTTTCCGATATAAACTGTTGTTAAAATTTGGCGAAATAAACGTTTCCTTCTATTCTCTGTATCGTCTATCTAATAAATACATGTTGTACAATTGTTTGTGGAAAAACTAATAATCGATTCTATCGTATTTAGTTGATTTTTCTCGCAATATGGTACTTTGGCTATATCCATTGTTTACGATTCGCAAGGAGGGACATAGATAGGATAGGATATAGGAGCTCTGCAATTGATCAAAGCTGGAAAAGAAGAAATCGATAAGGTCGAAACTTACGCGATAGTTCCGTCTCCGTAGAAGGATATAGCGTCGACGATTTTTCCATTCGCAACGTTGTATCTGGTCATAAGATTCATCTCGCTCCACGTGAGACTGATATTTGCTTGAAATCCAACAAGCTTGAAATCGCCCTGATTCACCGTATAGGCGGACAAACCGACCCCACGAAGGTTATCCAACGAAACTGACAATCTGTTAACGAAAACAAACCAACTGTTTCACTTGACCGATACTAGCAAGAAATCGCACACACATACAATCATTACTTTCAAAGTTAATTGTTCGAATGAACGATGAACGATGAACGATGAACGATGAACGATTAAGGATCCATCGAACGAATACTCACTCGATTAACTCTTTTTCGTTCAAGTTGACGTTGACGTGGTTCACCTGAAGAGGATCGAGAACGGGAATGCCAAATTCCGAATTTCCGGTCTTTAAGATATCCTTGAATTTTTCCAGAAATCCAACGAGCATTCCATTCTTATCATAATTCTCAATCTCCATGTTTCCTGAAAGGAGGAAAACGTTTGCGGTAAATTAGTCTCGTACTCGTTCGGTTCGCACTAGAAATGAAATGGAATAGAGTAAAAGTGAAACAGATACGAGCCCGAATCATCGACGAATCGACGAGTTCGGTTTCGATGGACACCGAAAACAAGTTTTTACTCACGTTGCGCCGCTTCGACTCCGCCGCGCATAAAAGCATGGCAAGAGACCAAGATCGCAATCATCACCGTTGCGGACAGTTGCATTTTTCTGAAACCGAAACGAGGAACATCGATCAGAACATGTTAAGATTTTCTCTACATCGCTAACGCTACTAACATTCATAATCGAATCTTGACTTGATTTTACTAGCGATCCGAGCTGCGTCGCGTCGCGTCGCGTCGCGTCGCGTCGCGTCGCGTCGAGTCGAGTCGAGACGAATTTATATGTTGGAATTTGAAATTTGTTCGTAGACTAACGTAATTCCGCGAATTCGCTTCTTCTAACAGATTCGTTTTCATTTCGTTTTCCTTTCCCTAACTCGTAGACAACAGAAATGTTGAACCTCATCGTTAGTCAGATCGATCGAAACGCGTGATTGCAAACGCGATGCTCGATCGACTTTCCAGACCAATAATAATTGACTGTTAATACTCACGATTTCGATTTTGATGACCGACGCGTATAAAGTGTGTCACCGAATTGTCGACTTGTATCGACGATCATCTCTTATATAAGCGTCGATATCGTTAATTTGCACGTTTAAATCTCTTATCGAATGCACATTATCTCAAGTACTCGTTCGCTTCATTGATGGATCGGCAAAACAATGATTCGAAAGTACCAGATTCTCGCAAGTATGAAAACTGTGAAAAATCGTACAGTTTCGAAAAAGGGTATTAATATTAATTATTCAATTATTGATTAGTTAATTGCAATCGAGAGGCATTATGTGTACATTATGTGCATTATGTCGACAACGTTCATTGTTATTTGTTAATCGAATTGCATTTTGCCTGAAAATGATAAGCTGATGGATCACGGCTATCGATTTGATCACGGTATCGTGATTAATATTGTGTTATTATTATCATTATCAGGGCCATTCGTACAAGTATTCCGTATCTAACCGGTAACGAAATCGCCTACTCTATAAACCTCTTGATACACCTATACCGCTTTCATCGATATATGTTTTATACATATACATATATGTATATATTTTTTAGCTAACGTAACGATAACGCAACGGTGAAAAACCATTTTACGCTATTTTTCTTGGACCGTTGCGTTCGGCCTCCATCGAGTTTTCGTTGCGAGGCGAGGTCTCGAGTCTCGAGGCGCTTCACCACTAGCCGAAATCTTCCGAGGGTTTTTGTTTGTTTAGTTTCGGAAAGCGTGCCTCGAATCCTTTACGATCCTTTTACGATTTATTACTCTCCCACTATTGTTTATTTTCTAACTCGTCGACTGCCATTGTCCGTCTTTCCTCTGTCTCGTTGTTCCGATTTCAGGATTCCGATAACCGTTTGCGTATTTAAACCTCAACGATCGATATCACGTGAATTTCATGGTCAGCGAAAATAGCCTTTTCGGATTTATGGTAATTCACGGTCCGTTCTTCGCGTTTCGATAATAATCGATGACGGGCATCAGTTTGCCACTTGCTCGACATTGCAAGTGCAACAAACAGCCGATGCCATGGTTTCCTCCAACGTTGTTACTATTCCGCGCGCTTGTTGTATCGAAAAATTATCGAGAGAAGAGAAATTAAAGGAAATGTACAATAATATACGCTGCAATCGCATATTTGTAATTCGGGAAAAGAATGTTGGAAATCGTCATCAGTCATCCCGCATCGGTCCCATCGTAAAGATTAAATCCTGTTAGTTCTTGGTATGGATACTCGAACGAGGTTTCAAATTTCGACACACATCCGGAAATGAAGAACGATATTTCAGTTTTAATTTGTAGACATGGTAAATTGAAAAACGTAAAGAATTCGAATTCGGCGGTAAATTCGATTGGCAGCAGTCGATGGAAAAGTTGTGTTTGCAAGTATCATCGACGATTGACGCGTACGATTGTCAAGAGGTAGTAAATATTTGGTTCGATCGGTGACGGCCGCAGCAGCAGTGAGGCTCTCGTCGTCAAAGAAGAATACAAAGAGAAACGGAAGAATAAATGATACGAAGCAAACGAAAGAAAAAAGAGGAGGTGGGAATAGGTTGGCAAGCGATAGCGCGTAAGAAACGCAAAACCGAAGGAGGAGTGAATACTAGAAGAGACAGAATGTGTGAGAGAGGGGGGTGGGTCAGTAGAAGCTCGCGGCGCGGCGCGGCGCGGCACGGTGCGGCACGGTGCGGAGCGGAGCGAAGAGGTGGGACAATGAGACTGGGATAGGGGTGGTCGGGCGAAGGGTGAGATAGGTAGAGTGGGGTGAAACTGAGAGGGGATGCCAGGCCAGTTCACCCTTACTAGCCGTAGCTCGAGTCGTCAGTGCGGCCTGAACGGTTAATCGGCCTACTTCTCTTTCGAATAGTTGTCGCCTTGATTTCTCTCTCTCTCTTTCTCTTTTTCTCTTCTTCTCCTCTCCTCCACCCCCCCCACCCTTCTCATTCTCTCTCGTGTTCGTGATTTGCGTCGTTCAAGTCAAAGTCAAAGTCAAAGTCGAAATCGAAATCGAAATCGAAATCGAAATCGAAATCGAAATCGAAATCGAAATCGAAATCGAAATCGAAATCGAAATCGTCGTCGCCGTTGGTGATTGTGGTGGTGTCGTTTCTATCGGCAATTACGAGCGCGAAAGTTGGAGTCAAAGATCGCAATTGCAACTCCAAAGAGCGGAAAAGCTCGTTCGGAAGAGAGAGGAACGTCCATCCGTGGGTCGACTCGTGGCTCGGTGTGCTCGAATTGTTACGACAACAGACTGGTCGTCGAACGAAGGATAACGAAAGTTGCAGAGAAACAAGAAAACGTCAAGTCAGGATCGACAGTCGACGTCGACGTCGACGTCGACGAAACACAGCAGCCGCCGCGCCGAGCAGCGAGGAACGACAACGAGTTAGGCGAGCAGCGGACTGGACAAGCAGTTCCAACCATCCAACTTGCAACGTGTCGAGTCGAAGGTTCCGCGCGAATCTTGTTTCTCGTTACTTGGCATCGTCGTCGAACTGGACACACAGGAACGGAGAAGGTGGCGACCGCGACGGTGCTCGCTCTATTGGAAATTCGTAAGTCTGATTTCGCATTTCTCTTTCCCCAAAGATCGATTCCCGTTGCGTATGCTCTGCGATCGAATCTGTGTCTCTCGATATCTCAGTCCTCGTACTCTGCGCTTCCGAGTCCTAGGAAGAAGAGCCGAGAGTTTCCGTGTCGGACAATTGACGATAGAGCGCAATTGCCGACGATTCATCGTTGATGAATAGACGCATAGAGAGTAACGAGTTGACACACCGCGATATCTTTCGATGACGGAAAATAATATATCGAGATTAGGTAAACGGTAACACGAGGCACGAGGCTATGTAGCTGGTCAGTTGGTAGGTAGATATATCGTAGTACAAGAGGTGTCTCGAGATTCAATCGCGGCACGCGTCGCGCTCGATTCTGGCCGGCACAGTTTTTCACGCGGTACCATCCTCGTGGAAAGTGGAAACGGGTTACGGCGACGGTAACCCGGAGAGCTTATTTAACATTTTTACCTGGATTTTTGCGTTAACGAAACGTCTTTTCCTCAGAGTTACGCATCGTAACCCAGCAACGGTGAGTTGATTCCGTTTTCCTCGTGCTAGAAGAGACGTAGATACGTTTACCCTGATCAATTTCAACTGGCCAGCATTTAACGTTTGAGTTAATGCTGTCGCGGTTTATTCATAGCTACACTTTCCGAACGAAAATTATACAAGTGTTGATCACAGCCAACTCGCCGAACGATCAAATTTGCTGAAAATTTCACAGCGGTCCATCTTGGAATAGCCAAAGCTCTCGTGTACTCGGCGATATAGTTTCGATACAACCATTCTGGAATTTGTCATTTTTCGTAGTCGTGGTGTTACAACCGACAAAATAACCGGACCATCGGAGATGTGCGAATACTCGTTACGTTGGAGTTGTACTCGATAAATAAAGCACCGTTTAGATCGAAGCGATGGAATAGAAGAACCGTACCCCAGTACGCGGGTAAAATATCGATTGTTGACTAAGAATCGTTTGCCAACAATCCTATTAGCACGCGTGAGTTACGGCGCAAAGCTATGCCGCGCCACGCCGCGCCGCATCAACGATAAGATCGGCAAACGGATATCGAGGAATATGTGACACGGATTAACGGAGGTAGGCCTGCCAGCTTTTGGCGATAAATTTCGATAGGCTTAAGCCCGCTGGATGCACTCGAGATCGAAGATCGGATTTTCCTAGCCGAGGTCAACCGATAAATATCCTCGCACACGATAGTCGTACACGGTGAAGGCCGTTCCGCCCTTCGATGTACTATCGAATCATTAACCAAATATCGTAACGTAGCTGCGAATATCCATGCTAGCCTTCCAAGGAACAGCTCGTGTTCACTGCTCCTCGTAAACTCGACGCTGACAATGAGTAACGACTAACGACTAATGAATATCCGACACCGACTGACTTTGTGTCGACGCTACAATACCTAATCCTGCTGTCGTTACCTTTCTTTACGATAAACGATGTCCATTCGAGAGTCGGCTTCTGATGGACGTTAACCATGCTAGGCCTCCCGCTATAAACTGCTGCTGTACCAATTGAATTAATCGAAATTTTATTGGTAAAATTGAACATCATATTTTCGGAGATCCATATCTACTTAACAACTTTAACATTCATAAAGATACTTAATTTAACTAGTTTTTTCACTTTTTAGTCGAATCCATTTCTTCCAAACCTTCCAAGTAATTCTAGTAAATCGATGTTACTCGTGAAAGCATCGGTACTTTTGTTATGAAAGTCTCGTAAGAAATCTCCTAACCTACATAGTAAACCTATCGTTAAGACTTTACGAGCAGAATGACCCGCGACCGTCCGTATCGCAATTAATCAGGCACTCATTGTTGAACAAACAAAAAATGAACCTTGAAACCGAATCATCGAATCCGTCGAGTTATCGATTGGCAATTCGTCGAGATTTAACCGATCGATATCGCGTCTTTTTTCAATTATCTACAGAATCTACACGCTTTTTTAAATTATGTTACGCGAATGTGGAAAAAACATGCGATGTGGTATACGTCGAGTACGTCTCGGACGCCGACGCGACGCGCTGCCTGCGGGTCGAAGTAATCAAATCTTTGAGATAATTTCGGAAAGAATTTTATTTAGACGAGACATCCACGAGATGTTTTCATTTCACTACGTCTCCTAAATTTCGCAGATTACGAAAAGTGAAATTACATGGTTCGATGAGCCTACCGACCTGTAATTTGTAGCACACATATATGTATACACACATACAATATATATATATATATATATATATATAGATAGATAGATAGATAGATAGATAGATAGATAGATAGAGAGAGAGAGAGAGAGAGAGAGTAACGATGTAAAGTAAACGTTGGACACATACAGGTGGCCTTTGCTTTCGTTTGAACTAGCAATCAGAGCCAAACTAAAAATAGGAACCGTGACCCAACTACGTTCGATTCCACAATTATGCATTTCCTCTCATTGTCCAGCTATTTTTCGCTCCCCGCGGCCGCGGCGCGACCGAATCAATGTGCCGTTAATACAACGCCGTACGTCTCTGTGTCGGGACGTCGATCGGCTGGAGCCCGTCTCTACGTACGTATCTACATACACGCGTCGGTGAAAGTGAGATGAAATTCAAACAGCTCGCGAGAAACAGGGTCGAGTCGATATTTTTTTCATTTCTCTTAAATTTTCTATCGATTAATCTAGCACCGAACGGCTGGAGGGAAACGGACAACGATGCGATGCGATGCTATGCGATGCGATGCGGTACCCCTCTATGTGTGATCGAGAAACGAGAATACTATGAATTGTAGCATAAATATACCTTCCTTGTCAATAGCTCGACAACGATATGCATATCGATATTTGGATAGGATATTGTAATAACATACTTAGAGAGACGACAATCGGAAACATTATCTATTACCTATAAATTCTAACGAGACGTTGTTATCGCTTTAAATCGTCCATCGTTCTCCACGCAACTTGTACCGCACGTATCGCATACAAAAAAATCCGTACAATGTCACGAAAGACTTGTCGTTATCGTTAATAGTTTCCAAGACAAGAGTTGGTAACAATTTACGCGGTTCACCCTGTACAACGTTTAAATTCAATCGGAATATTTTTCGATCGAGCAAGCATGATTTCTTTGTTTGTTTAAACGATATGTCGATAATTTGCGCACGAAGCAATGTGCGGAAACACGCGATTTTCTGATGCGTGTAGTTGTAGTTGTACTTGTAGTCGTAGTTGTAGTCGTAGTCGTAGTCGTAGTCGTAGTCGTAGTCGTAGTTGTAGTCGTAGTAGTCGTAGTCGTAGTTGTAGTCGTAGTCGTCGTAGTCGCCTCCGTGACTGTAGACTGTAGAGTCACGTCGCGAGCTAATTAACTTTCAACGATTCCGGTTAATCTCTGTTAAGTTTTCGACGGACGACCTTCTGATTTCCCTTGACGAAAATAAACCGGAGACAAGGAACTTTACCAAGGATTTGCATACAACGTTATATAACATTGGGTATGTCTTCGTTATGGCTTACGTTGGCTGTCACTGGATGAAACAGCTATTCATATGTATATATCAGTACATACTGTACGCGTAACATTTATATGCCAGGAAATGTATGTATCGTTACGAGAGATTTGTGATACTAGGAGGGAAATGATTATCTAAAACTAGACAATTTGTTAAATATCGATATACTACTTATATATAATAGTGTCTCGATGACCGTAGGTCGATAGCGTTACGTAAAAGGATTATCGTATTTGCATTCCGGTGGTCATTAGCTATAAATGATCGAAACTTTCTTTCCAATCGGAACGGTGTTTGTTTTTTAAGGACCGCATTACTTTAAACGAAATTAAAAGTCGTTTAATAGCACTAGATATACATATATATGTAAAGGAAAACTAATGTCAACTAAGTGGGCAGATTTTAGACATGGCGCGGTACAGCAACGGGCGCGCGTGCGCGCGCTCGCGCGCTTTTATTATATTATTTTAAATTTAAATACGCTAAAAGAGAGAAAAAAAAGTTGTGAAAAAATAGCGATTCAAGCGGAGAAATAATAAAACGAGGGTGCGGTATCTGCGCAGAATAAAATGCGCGGTAATATTCGCTGTTGACTGTTACACGATGCGGATCGCGATGCAGAGACGATACATAAGTTTTGTCATAAGCACAGACCACGCACGCATCACATCTGCCATCCGTATCGTGTAACAGTGAACGGCGAATGAAAATGAATGCCTCTGCGCAGGTACGATACTTTGTTCGGGATAAACAAATGTACAGATATATCATAAAAGATTAACTGAAATTAAAGGTTGCTTTAACAATGAAATGGACGCTTTTGTAGGAATTATATTCCGATGATTGCGTCGCGTTATTAGCGAGGTACATACGTAACAGTGAATTTTTGTTGTTTACCCGATAAAATCAGCAAGTTCCGATAACGATAATTAGCGAAGGTCTCTGTTTAAATGTCACGTTATCTAGCGAGCTATTTCATCGGGGAAAGAAGCGTGTATTTTCGAGGCCGAATGGCAGCTCTGATTGCCGATGGCCATTGAAAAAGAAGTACATCTCGATATCGATAAGTGTCGAGGAGATCGACGGCCCGATAAGGACGCTGGCCTTTATTCGCACGACCCCGTTATCATCGCGTTGTATCTGCGCGCGTTTGCATTTTCGAGACGACGACGACGACGACGACGACGGTAACGGCGGCGGTGGAGCCACGCTGCCGCTGCTTCCAGCAGCTGGCAGGGTCTCTTGTCTTTTTTCCTCACACGAAATCGACGTATTTCTCGTCTTCGTTTCCGTGAATGTCGCGTCGATCCGCGGCCGGACGTTGCTCGAAATAAATTGTCCATGCTAGTCGCAACTCGCGACGCTTCAACTAAAAACGGAAAGCTGTTTTTGCTAAAATTCCATTTCTCGTAAATAGTAATATGAACATTGAAACAATTGGAACGCACGGAACATGTTGGGGCAACGTACGTTAGCATGGTACCATTTTCGACGAGAAAGACGGTACGATGCCGTCGCTGGCGCGGCCGCGGACGCGGACGCGGACGCGGACGCGGCCAGTCGCGAATTCTACGAAACTAATTTAGAGCATGAAAAGAAGTGGAAAAAAGAATAATTTTCGAGCGAGTCCAGATGGGAGGAGAGGAAAGGGGTCTGACGCGCGTATTCGCAGTAAGCGTATAAAGAAAGCGTTCGTCAATAATGAAAAGGTGGCAGACGATGGTGCGGCGACGAACGAAAAGGTCGTGGCATAGTGCAATATTCATAAGGCTTTTAGGCCGACCCAGAAAATGGACTGCGAGACGAAAAAGTAAAAGGAAACGAAACGACACGAAAAAGAAAATGGTATTTGTATGCAGCACTTTCTCAGAGATTGTCCGTTAGAGTAGAGAATGTCGTAGCAAAACTCGCGTGAAACTATGGCCAAAAGAATCTATAAGATTCGACAGTTTTTGTAAAGGAGCAAAACCGATACGAAGAAAAAATAAAGCAGAGAAAATTGGACAGCCTTCGTTATCCTCGTGTAGCCGTGCTACTTAAAAAATCGCTCGAGGATATTAAGGGGTCTCGTTGCTTTTAGCAGAAAGCTGCTGCGACCGAAAAAGATCCCGTCGCGACGCGGCGGCGGCGGCGGTGGCGGCGGCGGCGCGCGGCGCGCCGTCCTCGGCGTCACGTCGGCATCAGCGTCACCGTTGGCGTCGCGCTTACGACCAATTTTTGCAGTCCTATTACGCCGTCACATTCTCCGAGATCTCTATCTAACCAGGTTAATCTATCTTACATCCTATCCCTTACATGTTATTCGCGTCCCTTTCACCTACTCCACTGGCAAACGAACCGACCCCTTTTCTAACAATTTCTGTCAGCCGATACCATTGTTTATACCATTCCTCGCTACATTCGGAATTGGCTGTCGATTACGAATTATGACAGGTTATCCAACTCTTTGTTACATATTTGTTAAAACGCTCCTAGAGTTACCATAAGGTCATCCTGTCATCTTTCAATTTGTCGAATCCGACCAAAACGACCAATCTGGTTGTTTCCGTTGCCGTAAGCTTTTGCTGCTCGATTTCGTATGTACATTGTACATACATGCATACGCATACGCATACGCATACGCATACAAATACACCTATACGATGTACGATTTGCTCGCATCAAAATAAACGACGTCTATGATCGGACAAGATTTATCATTTCAGAAAAAGTTTGATGACACCCCGAAAGTTATCTTGTCAGGAGTACAGCCAGAGGGATTAATCGTTAGAAATTCTAATTTAACGAGTGTTCTCTCGATCTATGCAAGACTCGAGACAAGTTAATATTTGCGTTCCCTCGAAAGCGTTGCGACTTTGATTGGTCGTCCATCGATGTGAGATTCGAATCGAGACAGAAACAAGTGCGTCTAGGCACGAACGATTTTTCCTTGCACCAGAACTGCATTGCGGCTGCAGTAGTTCTCGACGCATTGCTACCGTGTATTCGCGTCGGAAGACTGTGTCCTGCGTCGAATACGATCGAGTCGAGCCTCCAAACGAGCGACTCTCCCTTGTTGTTTTAGTGAGCGTTACGATTGGACTCGTGAAACGTCAAGTATCGCTTAATTTCAAACAACTTTGGGCTCCGAGGTTCAAGGATATACATACATATACAGAACGATGCATTTCGATCAACAGTAAACAACTGGTCCATCCAGCAGGAAATATTTTTCATTCGGAACTAGAGTTTTCGAGAAGCGAAAAGCTCTCCGGAAGGAAGCCGTGCACGCGCTTCTTTGAGGAAGCTTGTCCGTTAACACAAACAATTTTTCAATCTGTATAGCGACTCGAGGTTTCCGCAACATGTTTTTTGTCCATTTTTCGACCATCTGTTTGCTTGCGTTGCTCTCAAAGGTATTGCTTTTATCGAGACTCGTGCCTTAAAAATCGGATCGTTCAACTATCTGCGTAGCGAAAAGAAAGCCGTGTCGAAAAGGAGTGTTCAATTTAAATTCAGCCCACATTTCGTTTTCACTTTAGCAGTAAAAGAGAGAACTCGAGATTAACGGCTGCGAAGCGCCAATCGATATTTCGCGCAAGTCAGTAAATAACATCGAGTCAAGTATCCGATGTTGTACAAGGGAACCTTCACTCGATCTTTTCGAGTCCTACGGAGAATATCGATCCAAGATCGTTGCATTCTTCGTTTATCCGTCGATTTCGTTTTCGAGAATATTGAACCCAACAACGTTCGAAAGAACTTTCAAATACGTAACCAGATGAACCTGCTACGTTTTACGAAAACTTTTTAGTCAAATTCCTTTGTTCCTAGTCAACTCGAACAAGAAACAAAAAATGATCGAGTTCGATCCTGCATATTCGACTATCGTATCGAGTCTGCCGCGGCGTTATTAGTCTATAAAGATTTTCACGACCTCTGCGATCGCGTGGCGTCGCATCGCATCGCATCGCATCGCATCGCATTGCCAATCCATTTGTTCCGTTTCACTATGGAGCCTCAGGCGCCGCGCGGCCACGGACGTCGAACGAAATCCGAAATTCGAAACTCGAAACTCGAAACTCGATATGTTTTTCCGTCGCGTCGCGTCGCGTCGGTGGAATGACGACACCGTGGCTCGTTACATATTACTTTAATGTATGCCAGGGGTAGCTCGTAGTAGCGACAGTAACGAGCCGCGAAACGGTGTCGCGTGGTTTAAGAAGAGTACAGACCTTTCGTTTATAACGACTTCCTAAAGGTAGTCTCTTCGGGCATGGCTTCGGGTTAGGTTAATATTTGGCTGACTCGCTCTAACCGGGTCAAGGATCCACCAGGGTTGTCGTATCCTTCTGATCCTTCGATGTCCTTGTCTGCAACTTTTTATTCGCCCCGACTAGCCGCGTCTAGTTTGAATTCGCTCTCAAACAGGAACAATCAAAATGTCGTGGCTAAATTGGATAAATTATTACAAACTACAAACAGGGTTCTTACAACTAGAACTTATTATTAGCAGTAAATAGGAAATTAATACGGAAATTAATACGAGAAAGTTGATAGTTTAACAAGGCAATAGTTTCGGTCGAATCTTTCCACAGGGGCGGGCTGAGTTTGTGTTGAAATTTTCAAAAAAAAAAAAAAAAAAAATTCCACTAAAACTATTTGAAAATATTATCGTCGTTTACGCATTTCTAAGCAAAACGATGGTACTCGTCAAGATTCAGGAGAAGAATGACGAGTTAATTTACCGAGATAATCACCTCGTTGCTTTTCTCTGTTGGCTAGTGCGTATTTACACGTGCTGTTCTGTCCTTAGACGCACACACGGATCGCGCACAGAGAGGTACACGGTCAGCTGCATTATGAGCGTTTGGTGCAGCTTTGTGCGCGCGCCAACCCATAAATGTGTGTGCACACGGTGCAGAGTTTCACCGTGCTATGAACCTGGTGGCTTGTACTGCAGATACGTTGCGGTTCTGACCCCCCCCCCCCTCCCTCCCTGCCTCCCTCCCTCTCTCTATCTCTCTCTCTATCTCTCTCTCTATCTCTCTCTCTCAGTCTCTCTTTGCCTATTACTCGCTCAACGGCCCGAACGTGATACATTGTCCCTGCCAAATTCATGCAACGACCGAAAACTTACTCGGTATTGCGAGACCTAACCTCCGGCTGTCCGATTGCACCGACACGTAACACCGGGATGTTGCTGGCTGCTGAGTTGGCACGTTTCTTTCGTTCCTGTTTACGCAACGTTCCATTTTCACGGTAATCGCTGGGAAAATCAAGATGAAATCGCGACTGATGAGCATTTCTCGGCCGGGGTCGCGGTCGCGGTCGGGGTCGGGGTCGGGGTCGGGATCGGGGTCGGGGTCGGGGTCGGAGGCAAAGAGCAATCGTGGCTGTCGTTTCCACGTATTTCTATCGTCTGCTTTGATTTCCTTACCTTTGCAACATCGTCAGCTAGAATTTAAGCTATCGTAACACGAGATCAATTAAACAATTATTGCGTGGGACGAGTTTCGAATATCTTAGAATAAAAAGTTGGCCGTCGTGGAAGGACTAGTGCTCTCCCGTTTGAGACACACCGCTCGAGTACGTCAGATTCGCGGATATGAAATGAAAAGAAGAGAAAAGAAAAGTAAAACGTAATCTTAACGCAATACAGATTGTATTCTTTAAATATGAAAAACACGGTACTTGAAAGCGGTCGGTTCGGTATTATTATTATTATTATTATTATTATTATTATTATTATTATTGTATATTGAATATTGTCGTACATAAATACGAGTTATCGCATCGGCAATATCAAGGCGGCATAAAAATATCATGAAATTCTGTTAGAGAGCGGTTTTAAGCGGTTTCCGAAATGTCTATTTTCCCGTGTATTCGCTTTATAAATAGACGAGCAACCTGTTTTCGTGCCGTTTTCGTCCGCCTGATCCCTCTATATCCGGATGTCTGTTCTACAAGTACCGCGACGTTTCGACGCGGTCGCGGAAATTTAATTGACCCAGTCGATTTCTGGAAAGGTGAATTCTAAATATCATGCCGACGCGTTGTAGAAGATGATTTCACATGGACTCTCGTATACTCGAGTGAAATAAATCAACGTCTTATCGTTTCCATCGACTACTTTCTTTTTTTGTACAACCTTGAACCTTGGACAGATAACTTTAATCGAACCTTAAAAAAAAAAAAATATATACGTCGAATCGAGTAACATCCTCCATTTTCCAAGTCGGTTAAAAAATGTACGATAAGCAAAATTTCCATCGAACAAAAAATCTCTAGCGGCTCTTCACTCTCTAGCTCTACGGCCGCATACGAAACGATTAATGACATCGCTGAAGAATCGGTGCATCGAGGCTGAAAAGAATGCGATATACCGGCCGAGACGTTGAATAGCGACCTATTCCCGAGGCAGCGAATTGAACATTAATCCGGCTGGGTTGTTTGTTACCAGTTTTATCGCGGTCGATTCTTTCATTACGCCGTGCCCGTGATTCGCTGTCGCTTACGTTGTTGAAAATATCGCTGACAAATTCGTACCGCGTTTCGAGTAGTCGTACCTAGGTAGACTGCATTTGAGAAAAAACTACTCTTAAAAGTACTCGGAAGAAAACGGTGAAACGACTAGTCGCTATTACACTCGACGGTTAACAATTTGTTTGGAAAATGTGACGAATTCAATATATATTTAATCATTAGTTCGAAAATAGAATAATCGTACGGCAAGGACCGCCTAAAAGCATAGGACAGCAGGTATTTGTAGTTCGTACGTTCGTACGTTCGTACGTACATCTCTAGACGCCGTTGTAGCCTCGATGTCGAACTAGTCAAGGAAACCTATACATGTATATGACCTCGTCGGTGATTTCCAAACGACGAAACCGGAAGTCACGGGTGCGTTCCGGCCACGCCTTCTTCATCGATTTAGTCCGCCTATTCTTTGCAACGCCAACGATAAGAAAAAACCATTTTTCGTTTACCGGTGGCCAAATGGTCAGACTAATTCCTTTGCCACTTTGAATCCTATGTGAAAAACGATACATAGCTACGCGCCGTTAAGTTTGCAAACCGCGTCGCGGATATGGTTTAATTTGATGCGGTACAAGGTTTGCGTGCAGCTCGTTGAACGTCCGTATGTAGATACGCCGCGGCCGTGCCGCGCCGCGCCGCCCCGTGTATGTATCTGCAGGACTGCACGCCACAGCCTATGACAGGTCAGAACCGAATGTGTATCACTGGTAGTGGTATATCAAGGTTACAGATGGCCCATGAGCACGCTACCCAGTGACATCTCTAGGTCACCACCCTCGAATCGTCGAATCGGATCGCTAGGTTACTTTTTAAACGTCTTCCTTTTCTCTTCTACCACTGTTTCTGGGCGTGCGAGCTACCATGAAAACCTATTTCTACTATTCTTAGCATACCGCTATTATCATCTTTGACATTACGGATATCTATGTATATTTATTCGGACGAACATACGAAAGACACGATCAGAGTAAACAAACATTGTTAACGATATTTATCTCGATGCGAACGATTAGTTGAGAAAAGATCGCGGTTTGTTTCCGTGTTTTTGATTCGAGAGAGCATGTAGATTTGGAAGCAGTATGTAGTACGTATTATGTAATACGTAGAAAGAAGGTTTGGGCAAACACTGCGATGCATGTAAACCGGCAAGCTCCAACTAGCGCGGTCGCGGTTGTCGGTCGAGAGTGGGATCGTTGAAAGATTAAAAGTAGGTCGACGATTCCGATAGTGGGTTTGCGAGAGTCTCGAGTGAATTTGCTCAACGTTCGTTTTCTATTCAACGATTAGCGCAATGATAATTTCGAGTCGCGACGCAAATTTTAGTTGCCGTGGCGATATTAGACCTCGAACCTGACGTTTCATTGGCGATGGCGGTAAGTTCGATGTTTGATATTTGATACGTGTCGAGTGGCTTTGTCCCTTCTCCTTCTTTCTCCTCCTCGCACCTCCTGGCCGCTGCTCTCTCTTCGTTTGCTAGAGTATCGAGGAATTTGCACGCAATTTGGCATAGCCAGGAAAAAAGGTAACTCGGCGAGACGAGGTGAAATTCTTGGAGCACACTTTTGAACGGAGTACGCTATACTGGCAAACGAATTAGAAGCGAGAAGCTCGGTTTACAAATTCGAGTTTCCTGATGGCGCGAGTTTCGCGAAAAAATTCAATTTTCCAATTTCGAAGCATCTACGTTGACAATTTACATTTGAGAATCTGTACGTGTCAAGTACTTTGGCGTGGAATGTCGGTTCTTGGAAAAGAAATTGGATCGATATCTGATTAGTTCGTCGAGCGCGAATCAACAAATTTACTAGGCAGATATCTATGTTTAATTAAAAAATTGTTGCGCCGATTTCGAAAAACGCTTTACCATTGGCTGGCTGGCAGACGGTTGTAGGTAAAATTTATTCGCGCTGATAGAAGAAGGTTCGACTAGAAACAGTTTCGTCGATCAAACTGTTTTTTCGTACTCGACGAACCAGAATAATAACTGACATTCTATACCGGCTCCAGGCGAGAACAATGATTCTCGTTACGGGTTACAAGTTTATTTAAAAGCTGGTCAGTTACTCAGCGAAGCAGTATCGTTATCGCGAAGAAGCAGTAGACCGCAAAGCAAGTTGGTCGTGTGTGTCGATGCGTCGATGATCAGTTTTCGTGGCCAACGTTCGCGACAGAATCGTAGCTCGCAGTCACGTTGAAAGATTCCTTAGTTGGACGACTTTGCCTGTAACGAGAGTAGTAAAAAGTGTGGGTTCTTTTGAATAATTAAATTCCATTTTATTTATCTATCCATCCATATCCCTCCATTTCTCACCACTGTTACTGTGGGATTCGGTAGAACGAAACTTTTTTAGCTCATCCTTTGCCGAAAGTAGTTTCAGCTGAAGAAAAGAGTCCACTGGTTGCGCACCCGTAGGGAATTTTTTCCCGTGACTTTTTACGTCGCGCCGACCTCCGTCGCGTCGTCGTTTTGCCAACACGCCGAACAAGAATTTACGATAAAAATTTTAAACAAAGTCTATCCGATTTGTCAATTGCTAACTGTTGGATTGGTTGTTGGAATAATTGTAGAGGAATATCATCGTTCACTCGATACGCAACATTTTTGATATCGGTCTCTCGAGAGTAAGAAGAGTATTTCTCTGGGGGTCTAACAAAAGAATGCAAAAGAACATGTTTCTCGGTAGTTGTATTCCTTCTTTCCTCCCACTTATCTGTATGCAGAAATAGCAAAAGCACGTCAGTCTAAGGAGATTCCGAGGATGATCTGTCGCGATTCCAATTCGTCTCTATTCCCTTAATTTGCCTACAATCCATCGCGAACGTAAAATGGAAGCGACCAAGTAATTATCGAGAGAGCTGCTTCCCTGGCTTTCGGGGAAGAAGTCAGGATGCAAGGCCGGGAGCAAATATCTTGCTGGAGCGCGATCCAAATTCATTATCCACGTTCGCATGAGGCGAGACGAGACGAGACGAGACGAGCCGTGCTGCATCGAAATGAATTCCGAAAGTGGGACGTACGCTTATTAGAAATTCCTGGATTATTCCAGCGTACACGTGTACTTGCTACCGGTATATTTGGACAGCTGAAATCGAGCAGGAACAAAAAGTCGCCAAGAGCCTCCGACCGATGAACCAGTCCGCAGGGTGGTGTGTTTTGTCGTCATTGTCGTCATTGTCGTCGTTGTCGTCGTCGTCGTCGTCGTTGTCACGACCGTCGCGTGAGAACAGTTACCGAACAATCAACGTCAGTCGACCGGCGGATTTTCAGGGAGTCGGTCATTCCGAGATAAAAATCATTTAGCAGCGATTTGTGTTTCCACCGTGAAACCCTCTCGCATCAACAACGACAACTTTCGTGGTTGCATACGTTTTCTCCTTGTCTTGTTCGATAGACGACTATTATTATTATTATTATTATTATTATTATTATTATTATTGTTGTTGTTGTTGTTATTGTTATTGTTATTGTTATTGTTGTTGTTGTTGTTGTTATTATTATTATTATTATTAGATAATATTCGTATTAGTCAGTATTTTCTCTGTAATTTCTCATAATCGAAAACTTTGCTACATATGTACTTACGTAGGTACATTACGTTTAACAGTATGAAAATGGAATGTTACCTTTACAGAATTCTGTATACCTAGGTACGAGTTATAGCAGTATTCGTACTAGCTCGACAGCTCGCTTCAAGTTTTAGTATTACATAGTTCGAGTCTCGTGTTACTCGAACGATAGATATTGTCAAAAATCAGGTAAGTTAAGTTATATATAAAAATTTTGATCAATTTCAGAGCAATGATTGGTGAACAGGGAATATAGACGGTTCCGGGTAGGAAAGCGTGGATCTTGTCCCTCGCAGGATCGAAGGAACGGTCCTTTATCTGGGTCACCGTCTTCGCCGTTACCTCACCCTTCCCCCTCACGTACACCTTTGATAGCTTCAACCATTTGAACACCGTAAGTACAACATTACAAGATTTTTTATCGTTTCGATTCGCATCGCTTCAGATCGGCTCGACATTTCGATTACATCATCGAGATCTGGCTAGTTTATTCCTAGAACACGTTCTCTATCGATACAATGACGCTACGTTAACAATTATATTACTTGTCTGATTCTCGTCAATGCCAATTCGGGTTTCTCTAGCACCGCGCGAGCTAGTTTTTTTCTAAACGATAAACACCTTTAAGTAAATCTCGCACTGAAATCTTGCACGCCTCTTCGTGTTACATATTTCTATAGCGAAATTGTTACAGCTTGAATCGTCAAGATCGAATCGAAACAAATTTACATTTATTTCGGAATTTACTTAGCCAAATAGCGTCAAATTATCTGCAAATATTAGGACTCTACAGCCACGGAGCAAGCTGGAATATCGTCTACAAATAGAACGAACAGCACGGTAGCCCTAAATGCAAACCGTGGGGAATATATCGTACATTGACAGAATTTGCCGCGATAAGTGGCCGTTGAAGTTGCAGTAATTTCAGAACGTCTCCATGTTCGGGTAAACTGCGAAGATGAAAGAGCTTATTTGCTTCTTTGTTATGTACAAGTAATCTTTCTAAGAAATAAATATTCGACAAATGTTTTTCACATTTGACTTGCATATCAGGCGGTAGATTACGTGAAAAGCGAACCGCGCCAAGACCAAGTATCGAGAGAAACGCGGAAAGAGGCTGGCGAAAAGCATAAATAAACGAGAGGTATAGCTGTATCGATCAGTCAGGATGAACCGCGTCGTCTGGGTCGCGTAGTTGCCAGCTTCGATGTCCGGTTGTCCCGAAGGAATGCGCAACTCGGTAAAAAAAAAAAGAAAAAAAAAACAGGTCGAAAAGAGTCCTCTGTAACCCCGCGCCCCGCTGGATCGCACCGCACCGCACCGCACCGCACCGCACCGCACCGCACCGCACCGCACCGCACCGCACCGCACCGCACCGCACCGCACTGCACTGCACTGCACTGCACTGCACTTGCACTCTTCTAACCTCTCTTCCTCGTTGTAGTACGCGCGCGCGCGCGCGCGCTTAATTGAGTTTCATAGAAGACACGAGTCCGGCCAATGTCGTCTCTTCCGATGATAGATTTGATATCCATATGTACCTATTGTCATCGGAAGGAACAGAATGATCTTGTAAGTGAAATAAACATTCGATGATGAACACAAGATACACATTACCGTTGCGAATAATCTCGATACAATATAAATATTTAGATCGCTTATCGTCAATTCTTTCATTTGGAAATTCTTCGTACGTACTTGTGTACGTTTTACCTACGTTTCGTTATTTTGTATAACGTTTCTACTACTCCAACTGTTGTTTAGCTCATCGCACTGATTGTGAGATTTAAACGAACGTGTCGTGCATATACAAGGTAATTTCAACCCAAGATTTACAACGAATAACGCAACATTTCTATTTGAACGTAATAGACCAACGACGAATAGTACTGGTATCCGACATCGGGGTGTCGCGGAGACTGTACCGCGAGTGGGAGATTCGATTCCCACGCAAAGGGTTAGAAGGTTAGAACGATGTACGATAGATACTGTGTGGACGTTGTAAACGTTGGTCGCACAGCATTAAAAAAGTTAATTAATCAAAAGTATTGTCTTTAGTTGCACATTTAAAAGAGATTGCTGAAAAATTCCAAGTGTAAAGTAGGGCGGTTCATTTAAGAAATGGTTCGAAAAAGGCATCTATTCGTCGAATCGTGGTAGCGAGAACGTATTTAGACGTCGGCACGGCGTCGAAGAGGTTGATAATCGAGATACACAAATGACTGCAAGTGAATTTATAGCTAGGAGCAGTATATACACGTTAACATAATAAAAGAAAAATATTTGGGTTCGGCAGTAACTGTAGGTAGTCCGAACATCTAAAAGCTTAGCTAATTGTTGGTTGTATGATGCTGCCACCGCGACCAAAGAGATAACTAGCATTCTACACCACTCCACGTAGTGGTTTTCTGTATCTGCTTGTACCTCGATGGAAAGACATCTCGCGTCGTAGCCGAAACTTGTTCTTTATATATATAGATATAGATATAGATATATAAATATATAGATAGATATAGATATAAACATATACATACGATATATAGATACACATATAACAGATACATGTGCGTACGTGTACTTACATATATATAATTATACATCTATATATGTACGTATATAATTTTTGTTTGGTGCGAAGATTTTACGTGTCCCGCCGCGTCTGGGTAAGTGTGGTAGTGATTGCGGAACAAACGGATTACAGCGGGAAAGTCCAGGAGGGAAACGGTGATTTTTCAGTGAAAGTGTTTCGGTGAGTTGCAATCGAGGAGAGAAACGGGCAGAATATCGATGGTGTTAAAATTATGTTAAAAAGCTGGTCGACTGACGTTAACGGTTTAGAGAATTTGTTTGTAATTAAAATTGGTCGTTGCATCGTTTTCTCGAACCAGTTGGTTAAAATGTCGAAAGGTGAATTTCGAAATTAGCAGTTGATTTCCTTCTCCGGTAACTTGATTGGCGGACAACCGACCGCGAGCGCTCGGTAATAAATCATCATTCCTGATGACAGTAATACGCTCTATTCTCTCACGAGTTGAACGCTTCCGCGTATAACACCTCGCCGCGCCGCCTCGCCGCCTCGCCGCCTCGCCGCCTCGCCGCTTGCCGTTGCGTGTGCAATCGCGCGCACGCAGCCAGGCGAGCATCGTTCACACAGACGTAACACGTAGGAAATGACCAATCAACGCGGACCTTCGTGTAGAGAACTGTACGACATATTTCCTTGACGTGTGAAAGATACGCTTGCAGCTTGCAGCTCGCAGGTTGCAAAGTTAGCGACCAGGCTCCGAGGGAACGAAGAGATATGTGTCGTTCCAAGGAGAGAACGTAGTCTCGTATAACACGATCTAGCCAACTTATGAAAACGATTACGGGCTAGACAAATTTAACCATGTTGCATCGATGAGTGTGAGTGTACAAACTACATACAAAGGTCTGGGAGGGCGCAGAGTACAGGTATGCGGAGATGATAGCAGTGCGAAAATAAGTACAATATTACCGGTATATTTAATCACAAGAGAAGCATATCGCGTCGTGTCGCACGTACCGATCGCAATCCGGGAACGGAATTGTCCATTTCTATCAGTGGTGAGTTTATCGAAATAAATTGATTTGCAAAATTAATCACGGATGCGTTTCTGTTAAATAACGGTTAAAATTCCATAGCACGATTCTACCTGCTCGCACCAGCATTAAAATCGAGATTGTTAAATAATTAAATAACAAGACAAGTAAAATGGACCGTTACGTGGTCGAAGTAAACGTTCGAAAATTGATCGATGAAAGCGTTTTGGAAAACGCGACACGAGTCACGTGTCCTCGAGTAAAGGCCAACGCTATTATCTTAACCACTTGCGGTGCAAAGAAATTCACGGTTGCGCGTGCCAGAACAGTCGAGTGCAAATTACACGATAGCGTGGTATTTTTGAAAACAGTTTGAAACGCGTAACGGTACAAGACACATTTACACTCGTACGTAGTTTCACTCGGTTTTTTATGTTTAGCGCACATTACACACCTCCGTTGTGGTTTTTTTTGTTGGCGTAATTTCTTTTTCTGCGACAATCGCGTCTGTCTTTTCACCGCAGGTGGTTAAATCAGTCGAATGGCCGGGTCTCGAATCAGTTTTCATTCAAGAACAAGTAACAATCATTTCCGAGCGATTTGTACCGTGCAAAGGGTACTCCTCTGTTTTTTATCGGAACGTGCTGTCGAGACGAGACGAGACGAGACGAGACGAGACGAGACGAGACGAGCGCACGTTTATTACGACGAGGGTTAAGAGTACTCGACACTCGCTTTGCCCGAGATGGAGTCATCCTGGGTGTGCTCGATTCTCCGAGTGCATTTCAGTTTCGTTTTCGCTCTACTCGTGTACCGAACCTAGGAGCAACAAACTGTTTCGCACCGCTACCAGCTGCTCGAATCGAGAAGACTGAAATAATTCAGTTAAGATTTTTCAGCAATCTACGAATTTCAACATTGCTTCTGGATTCGTTCGTTTCGTTAGACAAGAATGGCTATATTTCTCCTCTGACCAACTATTAATCCTTTATCGAATAAATTTAATCTGACTTTATTAAAAACTGTAACATCTAATGGTATCGCAACGGTAAATCGTGGAAAAGGTGTTTTAAACGTCCTTTTTGGATCGCTATCAAAGTTTAATCGTCACGTTGTTGATACGCGAATGGTAGATAATGTTGAATTGTAAAACGTGGACGGTCTTCCAACTAAAGTAAACTGTTGGCTGTAAAATTTGGTTATTCGATTACGATTACTGGTCGGGAGCGCCGTCACTGTCCATCCGGTCAGGATAACGTGTTTAACGTTAGAACGATGTAGATAGTAAAGTATGGGAGTCGAAGAGAAGCAATCGTATATCGTTTCTTTTCTGGACATATGCCGAGAGAATGAATCTGCATATCGGTTGGTGTAGCGTCGTTAAAATAAAACTGGATAAAAGTACGAGCACGAGTATCAAATCTAACACGGTGTTTCAGACGAGAACACGATGCCGAAAAAGCAAAGTTCCTTGACGAAATTCGAGGCGCTGATGGTGGTAAGCTTAACGGTGGTCATCCAACTGAATGGCTGTTGGAGTTTACCATCGCATAGAAGTAGACATCACGCGGACATGTCCCACGAGGACGCGAAAGGTTTCGGCAGAACGAGCGAGGAGCTACCGAGACCAGCTGCCCTCAATTCGAACGACGATCCGTTGATAGTCGAGACCAAGAAGGGCAAGGTCATGGGCAAGACCATGACTGCCACCACGGGAAAGGAGGTCGACGCCTGGTTCGGAATTCCTTACGCGCAGAAACCACTCGGTAAGTTGAAACTGCTCGATCTACGTAATTAACCTTTTACCGAAGACGCCGCGACGGGGCGTTGATCGTACCTGCACGCGTCATTCCGATCCGCAACAATCCTCCTTCCTTCTTGAATCTCTTTTCTCGTTGAACAGAGGTTGTAGCTTGATGCAAGTTTCGTTACCATAGTAAGACATTTCTTTGGAATCCGTCGACCCGTCAGAGTTTCTTGGACAAGTATTTATTGCGCACGCACACTTGTTTCCACGTGGTTTGGGTTGCGAGCAGCGATGCTGTTTCAGGACCTCTGAGATTTCGGCATCCGAGACCAGCGGAACGGTGGTCGGGGATCTTGAACGCCACCACGCTACCGAATAGTTGCGTGCAGATTCTGGACACGGTGTTTGGCGACTTCCCAGGCGCTACTATGTGGAATCCAAACACGCCGCTTAGCGAGGATTGCCTTTACGTGAACGTGGTCGCGCCACGGCCTAGGCCTACCAATGCCGCTGTTTTGGTATGGATATTCGGTGGTGAGTTGTAGCTGACACCTGTTTCTAGTTTCGACCGATTCGTAGATTAGAGATCGGTCCCGTGCGCGTCGCGTCGCCTAGACCGATGGCCGTTTCTATACGAGGCCGAGTTTCGAACTCGGAGCTAGTTTTCGTGTTCTTTTACTACTTGAAACGCATGTGTTTACTGTACAACTGGGTAATCCGGATCGGATGGGACAAGATTCATAAATCGTTCGGATATCTCGGTTATCGAGACAAACGATAACTCTGTAACGCGTTGTAAGAGTTGTTCGAGTAAAAGTGAATATCGATATTAGGGCTGGCTAGATTGGCTGATAGCGGTAGAAACGAGTATAGATAGAAGGATGGAGTGAATCGAGTCGAGATGGAACCGCGCGCAATCCTTGTAGGTGGCTTTTACTCTGGATCAGCGACCCTCGATGTTTACGATCACAAAACGTTGGTGTCGGAAGAAAATGTGATTTTGGTCTCGATGCAATATCGAGTCGCCAGCCTGGGTTTCCTCTACTTCGGAACGTCGGACGTACCTGGGAATGCCGGGCTGTTTGATCAGCTGATGGCCCTCGAGTGGGTCCGTGACAATATCGCTGCGTTTGGCGGAAATCCTGACAACGTGACCCTGTTCGGGGAGAGCGCGGGTGCAGTTTCCGTTTCTATGCACCTACTTTCGCCTCTGTCAAGGTGCGCATACCTCCTCTTTCTCCTTATTGTTAGTCAGTTTACATTGTTTTGTTGTCGGTGCCATTGACATTTACGCTACCGATCGTAAGCTTCGAGCTTCCTCCGATACGTAACTCGATACGACCTTGAATATATCTGCAAAACGGTCCGATTCCGATTCCGATTCCGATACCGATACCGATACCGATACCCTCTGAGGGTTATGCTCTCGTCGGTATACGACGCGTTTGTTGTCGTCAGTTGTAAAGTAAAGGAGGGAATCGTAAAAGAGTAGTTTGAAACCTATGAGCGGTAGTAGACACAGCTACTAGTCTCTACTGTCTATGTCTACCGTAAATGGATCGTACGATTCCGGCGAGAGCAGAGTTTAACCAGAGACACCGCGATGCGTGTTTGCGTTCCAGGCACTTGTTTAACCAAGCCATCATGCAGTCAGGCTCACCCACAGCTCCGTGGGCCATCATTAAGCGCGACGAATCGATAGTGCGTGGCATCCGACTGGCGGAGGCCGTCGGCTGTCCTCACGATCGCGAGAACTTACGGGAGGTGATCGATTGCTTGATAAACAAGGATCCGGTGGACCTTGTGAAAAACGAGTGGGGCACTCTCGGTATTTGCGAATTTCCTTTCGTGCCCGTTATAGACGGCGCCTTCCTCGACGAGACGCCGCAACGCTCCCTGCTCACCGCATCGTTCAAGAAGGCCAATATCATGATGGGCTCCAACACCGAGGAGGGTTTCTATTTTATCATTTATTATCTGACCGAACTGTTTCGCATCGACGGCGCCGAGGACGTCAAGGTCAGCAGGGACAAGTTTGTTACTGCCATCACCGAACTGAACCCGTACGTCAGTCATATCGGTCGGCAAGCGATCATCTACGAGTACACCGATTGGCTGCGCCCGGACGACCCGCACGCGAATCGCGACGCTTTAGACAAAATTGTCGGCGACTATCAATTCACCTGTAACGTTAACGAATTCGCTGGTCGATACGCGGATACGGGAAACGACGTTTACATGTATTACTACAAGCACAGGTGAGTAGATTTATCGTTATCACGTTGCGTTGCGTTGCGTTGCGTTGCGTTGCTACGATCACGATTATTAAACTATTCGGACCGATTCACATCTATCCTTTTACATTTACTCCCTTTGTAGATCTGCTAATAATCCCTGGCCGAGATGGACTGGTGTGATGCATGCAGACGAGATCAATTACATCTTCGGGGAGCCATTGGACCCCTCGAAAGGTTACACGTCGGAAGAAGTGGCCTTGTCCAAGAGGATGATGCGGTATTGGGCAAACTTTGCAAAAACGGGGTACGTCGAGTTTCTCGAAACTTTACCAATACTTTTTTAATCCCGTCGCGCACCGCACCGGCCACTCATTCTCAGTCGAGCCTTTCCCTTTCGATACCCACCTAATAATACGGTATACATACATGTACCTACGGCTGGATATTTTTGCTAATTTAAAATACTCTCGAATACGTGTTACACTGGATCACGGCAAACGACACAAAACAAACTGTTTGCTCGCTAGAAAGCGAAATACAATAATAACGAGTGATAATTGCGTTAGAGATCCAAATATTGGTACCGATGTTGGATCATGGAGCGCGCCTTACTGGCCGCCGCACACAGTCGCGAACAAAGAGTATCTGACCCTGGACACCAACAACTCCGAAATCGGAAACGGGCCTAGAGCGAGGCAGTGCACTTTTTGGAAAAAGTACCTTCCCGAACTTCTCACCGCTACTTGTGAGTAATATTATATACCTACATCATACGATACATACATGTATGTACACTACACGTACACATATGGTATTTTTAATAATATTTTTTATGGTTGAGATATTGCGGAGTAGTTGCAAGGAAAATGTATTCGTGTTTCGTTTATAGGATACTATTATAGTATCAAACGTATATTATACATAGTTGGCAATCCCGATGTGACCAATTATTCGGGTCACTATTGCTTTCTTTCTTTCTTATTCGGGCTGCGGTTCGGTACCGCGGTAAGCTTGATAGAAATTGTACATTATGTTCAGAGTTTTTTCCCTTTTGGCAATGGTCCATATCCACTCTCATTCTTTTTTCGAATTGTATGCATCTAGGTATCTAGGTTATCGCATCTTTTTTTCCAACGACTGCCTTTTTCCTTGGTTTAATCTTTCAAGTGTTTTCGCTTCTTTCGCGATTTGCTGCTCGAATTTCCTTCGATACGCGTTCTTGTCCAATCGATTTACTATACATGTATATGTATGTATATCGCAATTTGATTCTTTCTTACTTTGACCGATTACTTTCGATCGAATTCGCGGCAAGAACAGCCAGAGCTTTCGATCCAGAGGCTTCTCGACGGATTCCTCGTCATCGAGGGTCCGTTTCTCAGCGGTAAGTGGAACGCTTCGCGAACCACGAGATACTTGATACGAGGTCTGAATAAATGATGCAAACTCAAGAGAGCGACGCCGACGTCGCTGCCTCCACCTCCACCTCCACCTCCGCCTCCGCCTCCACCTCCACCTCCGCCTCCGGCACCGCAATAGCATGGATTAACGATTAATAATGGTTATTTAGCCGTGAGAGTTTTGCTAGGCTGATAACGCGTCGAGATACATATCGAGCAACTTTCGGCTGGTCTATTAAAAAGAAATATGCACGGAAAAGGATCCATCAACGATTACAAGTTCGAGACGTTGGCGCGTTCGTACCGATATGGCCAACAGGGTTGCTACGGTCTGAATACTCTCTATACGGTCTCTCCTACTTTGCTTCGGTTAGTTTCTTTCTATCAAATTATATATTATTACTCGCTGGATTATATAATACAATGTTAGCGAACTTGTAAGTACGATTAAACAACAAGTATCTATGTATCTGCAATCCGCATATCTAGGTAGGTAAGACGCTCTGGTCTGGGACAGCGACACTCTAAATAGAACGACGATATCGCCCGCGCGGCCGCGGCATTGCTTTATAATTACGTCGATCGGCTTCGAAAGGTTAACCGCATGTTACGGCGTGGCGCGGCGCGGCGCGGCGCGGCGCGGCGCGGCACCGTGGTCAAGGCAGACGATACAACACCGGGATGTGTCGTTGTCACGAGCTCTAATGGTCTCGTTTACACGGTAAACTATTGTCGTAACCACAGATACATTCCATTGGTATTTTTCTCGGGTTCCGTATACAGAGAGTTCGAGGATGAATCAACCTCGGCGAATCAACAGTAATTATCGAATTACCGAATTACGGAATGATCTCCGTCGATCACGTGCCTAACTGCCTTTGTCGCGATTCGCCTACACGTCACCAGACGTTGGATTTACTCGTGTCGTTTTGTACGTTCCGTTACCGTCTCTTAGAATAGGGAGAACGTGTAACCCGATAATTACGCATACACGCATAGTTGGCTACGCTTCGGTCGTAACGTAGCGCCGGATGCGAGGAGAATGCCTGAGCCCTGAACGCGGAAGCAGCATCCCTCCGTTGTTCGTTCGATTTCACAATCGATCGAGAACGAAAAGTTCTCGACAAGCGGAAACGGTAATGAAATTTGATCCATCTCCCGCACAACTAGCCAACTTGTCTCACAACCTCGCAACTTTATCGACCAAACGAAACTTTGAGTAAACATTCGCAGCGTATATCGGACTCCACCCTTTTCATTTGAAATTAATCCTTCCACGAGAAATTTACGTCGCAAGACTCGCAGAGCTCGTTGCTGGTCTGAGCTTCGATACTTTGCTCTGACATCGAATCAGTTATCATCGATCATATAAGTAGACGATATTTTTGTGAAATCGATTCCGTTTCCCTGCCAAGTTTCTTATCAATGGTCGTTTAGTTGTTATCGCTTTGTACAATTCGAGAAGTTATATCGTAAAAGTTTGATTATCGCAACAAAAATCTTGTTCGTTGCACCGATCGATCATGTCGAAATGCAATCGAAAAGAGAGGAATGAGCAATTTTCAAATAGGCCGCAAACACGATCGATGCTCACGCTTTCAAAAACAAGACACTGATTATGCGAACGGTGAGGAGAGATAAAAAGGTGGGGCGAATGGCACAGCAGGGTACGACCAGTGCACGGTATGGCACGGGCACGTCGAGGAGGTGGGCTTTGATCGCAGCACCTGGGAACGAAACGAACGGACGAATAGGGCAAACGAGGGTGGGAGGCTGCAACTGGCCGCTTTGCCAGGGTGGATCGATGCTACCGTCACCATCACCGTCACCGTCACCGTCACCGTCACTGTCACTGCCATCGCCATCGCCATCGCCATCGCCATCGCCAACATCATCACCATCGCCAGTACAACCGTCACCGTCATCTCAACCATTGTTGTCACCATGGCATACCCGTTCGCATGTCACACGTACACTTGACCAACACGCGTGGATAATTGCACGTTAATCGGCCATCCATCCAGTGAGATTTTCTTGTTGAATACCGCAGTGACTTTACGATTGATCGTTGTAGAATTTTTGCAATAGTTATGTTTCAACGATTTCTAAGGAAAAAGTGTATACTATTAGCGTACGATAGGCTTTTCGTCGAGTTTCATTGACTGTAACAAATTTTGATTCGACTAAAAATCTTGCAATCTTGAAATTTGAAATTTCATCCGTCTTTTGTTTCAGCGAAACTGGAACATGCCTCGAAAGAGCCATGCAGCGGCACCAGTTCGAACCATGGTAAACATCTGATGATTGCGATCACGAGCCTGATGCTGATCGCCGGGATGTTCGATCACAGAATCGGTCTTGTACCGAACTTTGACACCAGAGGCTTCGTTTAGCTCTTGCACCAAGACGCCCGGACCGTCCTCGATCGTTGAGGAAATTAAGATCGGTTTACGAGACGTATGAACAAGTCCGAAAATACGCACTGGCGGAACGAGGACGAGCAAGAATGAAGAAACTTGCAGACAACGCAACAGTCGTATAAGCTGTCGCGACGAGTCGACGGTATCGCTGATGACCAGACTGGAATCAACAACAAAAATGGAAAAATACAAAATTATAAACAGACATATCAATGCGGTCATGTGTCCTCGATTGGCCGAGCGCGCTCGACGAGTCCATGTTTCGGTGGTGATAGCATACGTACACGGGCAGACCTACGGAAATCTCTTCGAGATACAGAATGGTAGAAACTGTATACTAGACGAGAGGAGGACACGAGAATCTTGTTCAACTCGATGTCATGGAAAAGTGCCATTTTATTTCTTTTTCTTTTTTATTCTGTCAACGGATCAGGAATTGGCTCTGGCTGCGAAGCAAGACGAGGACGGGGACGGGAGAAAAAGGGCAACGGCAAGGGCAAGATCAAAATTAAGGATAAGGACTGATCAGTGAACGAAACCGTAGTTTGCGATTCTGACGGAGCCGCGGTCACAGAAGACGAGAGTAATCGAAGACAAAAATGAGACTGCTACAGCAAACGGTTGAAACAACTTCAACTTTGAATTTCATTAAGCACGATAAAATATATCGTTAATAAGAGGAAAGAACTTGCGAATCGGACGGGTGTTGTTACGCGCTCGACATCGATTCGAAAAAAAAACCTTTCGATAACCTCAGTCGCGGTAACATGCATTCCAATCCGGGCATCTTAACGGGAGCTACAACTACTCGTACTAAAATTTACCATCGCGTCTCGTCCTCTACTTTCCATCGTGTTTGTAATATCACTCGTCGCATTTTCTTCCGTTTTCCATCAATCGAATCGCGATCGAATAGAAACCAAACGAAATGAAACAAGTAGAATCGGATCAATTGACATTTTTTTCAAATATTGCTTTTTCCCTCGGTAATGGATATATTTCGGCGAGGTTCATCGTAACGTTGTGACGCGCACACAGAACACGCGAAACAGAGGATCTAAACTTGGAATCGAGGAACAAGCGGGTACTTTTTAGATTCCTACTTGTTACGTGTCCTTTTAGACGAATGTTGGCCGACGCATGAAAATTTGCCAGCAAGACATCGAGTCCTCGTAAAATGTCTTCAACTTTCAACAATCTCCCTGATCACGAAAAAGTAAATTAATCTTTTCGCTAAACAGTTTGTATGCATATGTGTATTTAAATGTACACGAGCTCACGCGCTAATGTGCGCGAGTGGGTGTACGCGTGCGTGTGTATATGTGTTCGTACGAGTGTGCGTAAATGTTGAAAACGTTGTTGGGATTACTTTGCAAAGGACATAGATGTTGTATATACAGTATGGTATATGCAGATAAATAATATTCAATCTAGTATTTTATCTTTTTATTTAGCTGGCAAGGCGTTGACGCTGAATCGACGCGATACGTGCGACGTCTGTTTTTACAAAAGTAACGATGAAAATGATTTTCTTAAACAATTGTTTTCAAAGAAAATCACGATTAAATGTTGTCTCCTTAGAAATATGGCTCGCAGTTTTCTGAATGTTTGTTTTATCTGAATTTTCCAAAGAAAAAAAGGATACATCCAGCGCTCGATGCGACAGCATTAAGCAATATTTGTCGGCCTAAAACTGCAAGATGAAACAAAAGCACGTCGATACCGCTGGAATCGTATACAGGAAATTAAAATTAATCCAAGTTTGTTGCTTGCAACGCTGTGCCCCGCCTTGCCAAAGTTCTTACTCGGTTGGATAACGCGACGAGTTTTCAGTCGTCGATTGCAACTTACGCGTAAAAATTACATTTTCATTTCCTTCTTTCTCGAACAGACCGTTCGTTTTTCCGTGGAATTTTATCGTCGCGAAATATAAAGCAATTTCAACGTTAGTTAGGCTATTCTAAAGCGTAATCGTAAAGCTTTCGATTACGCACGGGCTACGGCAAACAGGTTAAAGCAATTTATGACATGTATGAAAAATGACATGTAACGGCGAACCACAAAAACATCAAACAATGTCAAACGCAAAGTTGCTTTTTCCACAAAAAACGTTGACGTTTTTCTCGTCGCAAACATTTTCTCACTTCCCATGCAGGCTCTTCCAAAATGAATTCAATCTAACGGAATTTTCGAGCAACGTTATACCGACACGACGTACACAACTTATAACTAATCGACGCGAGAAACGTGACGTCGCTAATAAAAATAAATCGAATATCCGACACATTTGCGCCGTCGCGTTGGCGTCGGTGAACAGCGGAAACACGAGCAGTAAAGTTTAAATAAATCACTCCAGTTCCTGGTCACGTTCCACGAGAAGAAAACAAATCGAATCCTTCGAATTACCAAAAGAGAAAGAAAATAATTAAATATTTCTCCATGCCAAGGTTGGTGCGTGTACGAACTTGTCCCGAATCGAGTTAATTAAGAGTTAATTAATCGCCAATTATTTATAGAGACTATTATTACAAGTATAAGTAGAATGGCACCATGCGCGTACACGTACTCGCATGTGTACTCGTCCTTTGTTCAAGTATGTACAATGTTCAATCGATTATCGAATCCTTCTTTAGTCCGAATCTTGGATACATTCTACGCGGAAATATCGTTTCTTTGTTACAGATGCGTATACTCGACAACATGTACATATGTATGTTTGCGAGTATGGTAGTTATGGTTAAAAGGTTCCATTACTCTATACGTATGTAAAACAGGTGATTTTTGTAATTCTTCTGCTAACCAACTACTACATATACATTTCGTTTACAGGAATAGTCGTTGATTGAATTTAATGACCAACAAGATGAAACTAGATGTATATCGTATAGTATAGGATAGGGAGCTTGCGGGTACGAGTACGCTTCTATCTCATCGCATGAGATTCGCAGCGATAAGTTGGATGCATTATGTACGATAACATTATACATACTATACATATAAACATACCTACGTAAAAATATACATATGTATGTAGAATTGTATAGAGATTATGGTTTAGAGACGGCACCGTCGGCGTCGTCTCGTTATTACTTTGTACATACTTTGTAAACCACAATTATTTATTGCGTCACAACGAAAGAAAACGCAACGCAACGTAAAAGAACCGTATACCGTATCGCACATTTCTCGATCGATTCTGTCGATCCTACGATACGTGATCAGATTCGCATACATATGTATACATATACGTGGTTCTCGTTCAGAATGTACAAGTTGTACAAGTACGGATAACCACCGTATCTGCGCCACCGTGCGTTTCAAAAGAATCCAAGGTATTACGCACGCAAATTGACAATATACAATAATATACATATGCGATAAACGATGGTAATATGATGTACCTGTAGATTCGTTGGAATGGCAAAAGGTAGAAAAGCAATTGTATATCAAAATATGTGAAACCAGACATTTTTTACGATTCTGGCCATTTATCGGGAAAAAGATTACAACTCGAGATAGATACTATATCGTCGAATGGAGGACACGTGTCTGGTATTACATGGCACGGACGATCGAAATCAATCAAGGATTACGATAGATCGACCGAATAAAAAGTTTCTTCTTGAAACGCGTTAAACGTATTCTCAAAGAAACTCGTTTGAGGAGTTTCATCACAACTTACGGCTTACTATTTATGTATCCTCTTTTCTTTTGCTGACAATTATTTACACATTAATCCAGCATAACTTTAATATCGCGAGAAATTTGGTTTAATTTGCGACCTTATCGAGTTGGCTGTCAATGGTCAATTACGTAGGCAACGTAACAAGGCGCTATTCTATGTAGGTACATAATGCGTATAAAAACTAAAAACGTTCCCTGGCAGGGCTACACCGATTGAGACAAATGCGAAGCGCGCGCGCGGTGAGGTTGCAATACTCACTTCTTTCCACTCGTAATTTCAACGTTCATTTCGTCTGTGACATCCACTACTAGTCGAAACTAAAGAGCAATCGATGAACGATGAAACAGGCCGATGGATACATTTCTCGATCCAAACGCAACTCCAATTGGCCAAATTTTGAACGGGTTACGTAGAGGAATTCAAAGATGACGCGTTTCTGGAACGTTTCCATGAAACCCTGTTCGTTCCTATTGATTTTTATTTCATATCCTTAGGCCATCTCGATGCAACCGAATCTATAGCGTCATGTATGTAGTATAGTAGGTCAATCTTTCAACTCGACTCTCTTTTCATTTTCTCGTTTAATTTTCGATCGCTTTCCTCGCGATTCCTTATGCAACTTTTGTTTTATAGTAGAAATGAAATCTCTGTGTTAAAACGGAGTTGGTTAATTGTAATATTGTAGAATACATGAAATTACTAAATCAAAAGTAAAGCCATGCGCGACAAGTTTTAACGACATTGATCAATGATATAGATGTCGAGTAGTCGACAGAAGAATTTCATATTGTTACGTACAAAGGTTGATACATTTTACATCGTTGATCTATAGCTATACAAAGGATTGCGTCGCGTCGCGTCGCGTCGCGTTGCGTTGCGTTGCGTACGAATGAAATCGAACGAAAACAAAGGACACACGTAAAAGTAATTTAAAAAGGGAAAAAAAAAGAAAATAAAAAAAAAACAATGTGCTTTTCATCAGTCACGATGTAATTAATCGCGATCCTATACATATATAATTTTTATGTACGATACAATAAGCGTAAAGCGTGGCATGTCCAAGTCTTTGACCTATCGGGACGATATCAATCGTTCGAGGCCATTTTGATAACAATGCGCGCAGCTGGCTTTCTAGAAAATTACCACCACTGTTCGTGCTATCAATCTCGCAAACAAAAAAACGAAATTTTCAAAGGGATACTTACGTACAACTACTTGGTACTCGCCAACATTTTCAATCGTTGCTCGTCTAGACACGATAATTATAAAACATACATATAACTGTAACGACGAACAAGATATCTTGCGAATCTGCATTCGAAACGATCGATTTTCAGCGTATAACGAATTCATGTAAATATCTCAAATACGTGTACATGTACATATCTCGATACTAACAATAAGAATGGCATATGTATTGGGAAAAAAAGGACAGGTTATAGGTATGTATACGTGGTGTTGATTCTCGTGAATCGTGACTCGAGGGCACATACGATTACAGATGCAGCGTTTCTATCCCGTTTCTATCACAAACAGCACATTTTTTGTTCGTCCGCTTCCTGTTGCGATCGACACGACGCGAAAATCAAGTTCGAAACGCAATTCTGGTCCAATAAAAAAGAAACAAATAGACGCAAAGATCGCTGGTACGATCAAGAGAGAACGGAAACGTTACTTTAAATTATTTATTTGTTCATCTTTTTTCATAAAGACGAGAGAAATATGTTACTTCTGTCAATGGGATTCACAGCGAGTCGCTGGAAAAAGTAGCCCACAGGCCTAAATACGCTCTAATTAACTACGAAACAGAGAGAGAAATAATTAATTAATTATCCTAGCCGACTAACTGACCGAATTTAATACGACGTCTTTTTTAGGCGAAGCGACATCATTCGCATTTTCTCGTTCACTGTTGTCGCGTATCGGATACATAAAACGTGTACGTTTCTTGCCGCAATCGGTTGCCATAGGATTGCTTTGCCCGATGCATTATCAATTACTACCACTGATCGTCTCCATTCGATATGCATATTTCCTGGCCACCAGTCCGTACGAAAATAAATATACTCGCAAACATCGCGTTAGAGTGTTTTAATCTTTCGCAAAGTACGAAACGATAAGAGCTATACACGCTTGACAAACAGTTTCCGAAAAAGATATATACTATATATACTATATGTTTGCGTGTGTATATTCAGAAATTGTAATCAGTATCATATCAGAAGAACGATTCGAGCGTAATAAACACAATCAAAAGATTACTCGAAATTTTCAATCAACGAAAATCAATATAAAATAGTTCGATCGAAGAATTTTCAAAACTGCAACGGGCAGTGCAATCGCGAAGGTCGCGCAAAACGAACACACACAACTTTCCCAACAGCAAACCGATTACCTTAATGTTACCTACACACATAAATATAAACACAAAACATAACGATTATTTATTAAATAACATTATTACCTATTACTATTAATCGGTAGTTACGTATATATTATACGAACAAAAATTTACTGCTTGTATATATCGAGAATATCGTAATAAAAATAATGTACCAACGATTGCGAGAATATGTAAGTTGACGTATCCTTTACGGGAAGAAAGGAAATGATCCTTCAGGTACCCGACAAATTTTATTTAAATCCATTTGTTTGTACATACAGATAACACGATAAACATCAATCGAACGAAACAGACGAACACGATAAAATACATACTTCCATATCTAATATCGCTATTTCGAATATTTTCGTGGGTTTGGCGAAAAATAATCTCACGCAATCAGTGTTTGTCTCGCGTTTTATACAGAATCTATATACACATTATTAAGAATATATGTATCTACGTATCAAGTGTACCGTGGATTCATCTAGTCGAGCAAAATTTCAAGTCTGTATTATTCCATACGTTTCATACGTTTCAAAGTAAATCTAAAACAACACTCTTCCAACTATCAGAAACAAATTAAACGATATCCATATTACGAAGTAAAACGCATGAAATAGAAAGTACGGTATATTACCTCGTTACAACGGCCGGGTGTTATACGTACATATGTATGTAACGGCGGCAGTACTCTACAGAGAGGCCGGTACAGGTTTGTCCACTGTATTCGGTTTCATCACCATTTGCATGCAGCATTCCTTTAGCTGGCTCTCGGAATAAATATTCGCTAAATCTAAGAGTTCTAACCGTGAAAACAAAAGATACAAAATACACAGTAAAATAGAAGAAAAAATGTAGCGAAATATTTACCTCGAATACTCTCCGGAGGTAAATCGACTTGGTCGGTATATAAATATTTTAAGAAAGCTCTATACACATCGTAAGAAAACTCTTGATGTTTTATAATAATACTGTAAGTAGGAAAAATGTTAAAAAACAAAACAAAACAAAACAAAAAAAATGCAGACGATACGTACGAAATTAATCGATCTACCTTTGCTTCTCTTTTTCAGAAGTATTTCGAAACATTCTTCTGAAGTATTGGCTACGTATTTTCAGAACAGCTTTGTGTACATAAATAGGTTTTCCTCGCACTTGTATAACGAGATCGCTAGTACTCTTTGCAAACAAACAACAGGAATCTAATGAAAGATATATATAAAAAAAAAAAAAAAAAAAAACCACGAAATATATACATACATAAGATAGCGAAATATACATACCGAATCATCGAATGCTTCTTTCAGACAATCCGTTAAACTCATTTCTTCCTTTTCGTCGTGAAGAATAAGCGGCTGATGCATGACGCCGGGCGATGCATAATACGCAAGAGCATCATGCATACACCCTACCGGAAATTGTATCGGCTCTGTAACGTTTAGCCCTAGGCATTGACCCCATAGAAATATCTGATTGGCTTCGGTCATTGCTATGCTTATGTGATTATAATGGGAAGTTGCTACATCCAATATTCTTCCCATTATTCGAGACTCTAACTGAAGAAATCATTGCTTTAATTTTTTTATTTTTTTAAATTCAGTAGCATATCATAATTATTCCGCGTTATTTTACCTTAACTGGATAATTGTAACTTTTTTTATCGTTGAGTCCTAATTGGCCATATTTATTTTCACCCCACACATAAAGGACTCCTTCGTAGCTCAATGCTAAAGCATGAGAGTAACCGCACATTACTTTCTCTATACTTACGGACAAATATTATTAATACTCTTTGTACAATTTTCATTGGAATATCGCAAGAAAAAAATAATCGAGTAGTACTTATTATAACTCCGGAAGGTAGAGCGACTTTATGCGGTATCAGTTGATTAATATAATTTCCAATTCCTAGCTGACCGGTTGCATTGGAACCCCAACTGTAAACCTCTCCATCATTCGTGACCGCTATACTCGACGAATGACCACAACTAATGCAAACGACTTTTTTGTCAGCTAACGTGGAATGGACTCTGCTGGGCGTACTTTGATATACGTGAACAGTGGCAGCTACTTGTCCCAAACTATTTTTACCCCATGCATAAACCTAAATAAACGTACGCAAACTTTGATCACCGTTTAGAATTTGATCGTATTTATCTCGAAGCTTCCATTTTACCACCCCGTCGTCTGTTAACGCCAAAGAATGATGACCTCCGCAGGCTATATCCACAACAAATTTGTCGCTTAGGGTTCCTCCTACAAGAACTGGCCTCGAACCTTGGGTGGTAGTTCCATTACCCAGTTCGTAGTAAGTATTATACCCCCAGGAATATACCTTGCGTGCAATCGATGCGATACCATGTATTCCTTGGAACGTTATACTATCGATCTAATATAGTTCCTCACGTGCAAGTTACAAATACCTGTCCATCTGCTGTAAGGGCCAGAACATGGGGACCTTTGCCGTAAGCAAAAAGTTTTATATCTTTATTACGCAACGCATCGACTTTCTTTGGGCAAAGAGTACCGTCGTGGTCACCAGTTCCAAGACATCCGCATGCATTTTTTCCTACGCCGTATACCATTTTATCCTTGGTAACAATTAACGCTTCGTTACCTAAACTACCTGTTTACCAAAATCCAACATTGTTAGATATCGTTTAAACCTTGCAACGTATGGCAGTAACTTCTTATGTATCAAATATTATATTACCATATACAATCACCATGTGAATTTTTGAAATAAATTTAGGTTCTAGGAAACTAAATACTGGCCAATTCTGTAAAGACATTTTTGCATCGCCAAGTAGTTTATCAAACTGCCATCAAATTCTATCGATTCCATGCATTCCACTTTAACGCTTTGGCTCTTAATTATTAAAACGATTATCGATATTTACTTTAACAGTATTATATTTTGATCGGTGGGAGCTGCAGCAATCTCTGGGTAAACAGGAAAAAAAAGCATGAAATTTTAAAAATCAAAAAATTATATACATTTATTTTGTTCGTTTTCGAGAAACTGAAGAAGAAGTCGTATTTATCGTAAATACCGATAAACTGACATTCCGAACGGAATAATAACTTGAATCTCTTTAGGATAAAAATGAATCTGCCATGTACCTGCTGGAAAGGAAATTACAAGCACTGTTTACACAAACATTCCGATCAAGAATTTGTTTCAGCAAATTTCAACACAATATCTAATCACAATGGTCACGATCAGTCACAAATTCACATTGCACAGCAGTGCAGATGCATTGATGAATTCAAGTGCATCGAAATTCGAAACGCATGTACCGATGTACTCTGTCTTGCTCTGTCTGTATTATGTATATAGTTCGTTCCGTCGTCAATACACATATCAGTGGGCACAGCCTGTACTTGATTGTACCCGACCGTACGCAGTACGTGACTTGACGTGACTGTACAGAAGTCAGCCACGCTGACCGACGCTCTAACAGAGCGTCTAATATCTCTATTCTTCGCAACGTCGAACAATTTTAAAATTAGTATGCAATACAAAGAGACGACGCTTTCACTTCTGTCTGATCAGAAATGCCGAAACTTTTGAGGACCGGATAAGCGACACGACGAATACACAGGAATAGTAGTTGCGAACAATTGCGGAGTAAATATCGTTGGAGTTTCGTTTGAGGTTAGAATTTTAAAAAATATACAATTAACGCGTACAAATAGCATTTGGAATGTGTAGTCACATACAAAAATATATCGTTGCATAGAACTCTTACTTGTTCTAGCTGCTGTTTACATCTGTAAAAGTAATAACGACGGTTTAACGAGTGTCGCATGGAATGCGATAATCACCATGAACGAAAGCGATTCAGTTTACGGGACTACATTGTCCCAGGAGTCGATAAAAGTAATCGCAGAGAGTATAGGCGTTGGAAATTTTCCCGACGAAGCTGCCAAAGATCTCGCCGAAGATGTAAGCTACAGACTCAAGGAAATTATACAGGTTTGTTTATTTCTTCGCAAAGAACGTAACCTCTCGAACGTAGAGCGTGTAATGTATACATAAAAATTGGTTTTAAACTCGAACGTTAATTATTCAGGATGCCGCTAAATTTATGAGACATGGAAAACGTCAACGTATGACGACTCACGATATAGATCACGCTCTAAAAATTAAGAATATCGAACCGACCTATGGATTTTTCGCCAAGGACCACGTACCCTTTCGCTTTGCTTCTGGCGGTGGTCGAGAATTACATTTCGTAGAAGAAAAAGAAATCGATCTGAACGAAGTTATATCTATGTCCAGTGGACAAACATGGCCCAAGTTACCCCTAGAAATTACATTGCGCGCTCATTGGCTTTGTATAGATGGCGTACAACCCACGATACCAGAGAATCCACCGCCAGTTTCTAAAGGTAAATATAGCGAAAGTTACAATATCAGGTAAAACTAGTTTTTCGCGATAGTAATGTCATTTTTTTTAACGAATGGTACAATAGATGTACAAAAGTTGGAGAGCGTCGACCCAACGAGTAAACTATCGAACAAGAGTCAGAACATTGGCGTTGGAAAACCAGGAGGTGGAGGAAAGAGTCAGAAATTACGTAACGTAGAAACCGTTCACGTTAAGCAATTAGCGACTCACGAATTAAGCGTCGAACAACAATTGTATTACAAAGAAATTACGGAAGCTTGCGTGGGATCGGACGAGGCACGCAGAGCAGAAGCACTTCAGTCGCTTTCCGCTGATCCTGGTTTACACGAAATGTTGGCACGAATGTGCACTTTTATCGCGGAAGGTGTTCGTGTGAACGTAGTACAAAATCATCTCGCTCTTCTTATTTATCTTATGCGTATGGTTAAAGCTCTTTTGGATAATCCTAGTCTTTATTTGGAAAAATACGTGCGTATTCTCGTTGTTGGTTTATATAATTTCTAACGAATTTTTTTTTACTCGTTCGTTTTTTTTCTTTTCATCGTATGGTAATTTACAGTTACACGAATTGATTCCGTCTATCGCCACTTGTATAGTGTCGCGACAATTATGTATGAGACCAGAAGGAGATAATCATTGGGCGTTGCGAGATTTCGCCTCACGTCTTATGGCTCAAATATGTAAAAATTTTAACACATCTACGAATAACGTACAAACAAGAGTAACTAGAATGTTTAGTCAAGCATTAGCTAAAAATAGTCAGGTACGGTACACAACTATGACGTATACCACGACACGTAAACTATGTGTGAGGGTGTAAGAAGAATGAAATACATTTTTATTATTTTTCAGACTCCACTGGCGTCCCTTTATGGTGCGATCGAGGGACTGTGCGAGCTAGGTCCGGAGGTAATAAAAGCATTGGTCATTCCCAAAATTAAATCGATTTCCGAACGCATAGAATCGTGCATCGAAGGACCAGGTTTGTCAAGCGTGGATAAGAATGGAGCGGGTCATATAAAAACGTTACTTGTGGTACGTAATGTACATGTTTGTTTTGCTTTTTTTTTCGCCAATTGGAATTCGATCGTATAGTAATGGGAAATGATATACTAAAGCGTAAGAGATTTTACAGAAATCAGTGGCTCCAGTTTTAAAAACAGTGCGATCTCCGCCTGATTACGTCGAAGATTACAAACAGGATTACGGTTACATAGGGCCCGCGTTATGCGCAGCAGTTGCAAAAGCTCGGACACAGCCAGCGACGTTAGCGACCACTGCGTCGACAACAACGGCTCTAACGACGAGTCAGCAAGGTCCCACGTGTACCGGAAAAACGATCGTACAAGCTGGTAATTTAATTTAACGATACGAAATACCGTGTATGCTTACGTTATTCATGTACGATTAATTGTTTTTTTCTTTTTCTTCACTCCAGTGACGAGTTCCAGTCCTGGACAACAAACTGGACGAACGATAATGTTAGGTACAAGTAGAACCAGCGGGGGTACTGCTACAAGCGGCGGACAAAAATTTGTAATTTTGCAGTCACGATCGCAAACCCCAACTGCTTCTAATATCAATACCAGTGCGATTCAGCAACAGCAACAACAATCCCAACCACCACAACCGCAGCAACAGCAACAACCAGTTAATAAAATTGTACAAACCAACGTGGTCCAACAAAAGACACATATGCAGAGCAGCGCACCGAAATTAGTAGTCGTGTGTATGTCGAGCAGTACTCACTCTACTACTACGGTAACACAGGTATGCGTCATGTAATATTAAAATTATAGGTAGTTCGAGCAGAGTCGAGATAATTATTTTGTTTAATTTAATTTTTTTTATTTCTTTTTTTTTTGTAGGGAAGTATAACGCCGAAGGCACAAAATGTCTTCATGTCTCAACAAAGTGTCGAATGCTCTCTAAGTCCGGAAGAAGAACAGCATTCTTTTCAGTGACGACCAAGTTAATTTGCGACTTGTTTATAAATTTCCGATACTGTATATAAAAATATATGCGAAACATTAATATGCCTATTAACATATGTTAAGAATAACGATTACTTTCTTTTCTTTTCTTTCTTTTTTCTCTCTTTTCTAGTATGTATCAATAATTGTAGAAAGGTTTCTTAGTTTTGTACAATACAATGTAAAGCGATATATTGTCTTGGAAGTTGTACGATTGCAACTTGATTTAATAATCAAGTTTCCTTTATCTGTCCGAGAATTATACGATTGATAATTGGAATTACATTGAAATAAAATTAAACCTTGTAAACCTTATCGCAGTAGATTTACTGCATCAAGGTAGCTAGTTACATGTCATTTTTGGAGTAACTACATCGAGGATAAGTTAGGGCTGTCAGTCATCTCTCGAGTTCAAAGGTTAATAACATTGAGGTTATCGGATGTTAGCTGCAGATATTTTTTTTTCCTTAAACGACACGTACACCCTTTGATAGAAGGATGTGTATTAGCACGTTGCAGTGTACAATGTGATTTATCGGCAAAAGATTCATTTTAATACAATGGAATATGTATTCTAACTACACCTATGTGTGTACAGGGAATGGAAATGTTTTACTCTTGTCTCATTTGTCCGATTATCTATATTTGAATAAACGAACATGTGAGTTGCGTGGAAGGTAACCTAACCCATAACTAAATGAAAGCTTTCTCTCAAAGGGAAATTTTGTTGCCATTAACCCTCTGCACTCTGCCTATAAGATAGGCACTACATGTAATAGTATATAACTTTGTATACTATTTAATGTTATAGTATAGTATATTTATTTATAAGTAGTATAGAGTATATATAAGTAAAATTATAGTATATAACTTCATAAACGTGTGTTTTTGGTTGGTGTGATGATTATATATGATTAATTAATTTTTTTTTTTTTTTTGAAGAATATATATTACAATATATGTAATATATATCCTATGGGGGCATAAGTAATGTATATATGGAGCGAACTTATAATTGGTAGTAAATCCTAAATGGAAATCATATTCTCTCCTGCTAATAAATCAAGTGGCATAAGATTCAATTGATGTTTACTTTGGAATATCGTATAGAAGTGAATAACAAAAAACAATTGATGTGTTTTAGTTTGAAGTATCAAGTAACTAAACAATAATAATGGAATTACTCACTCTCTCTCTCTCTCCCTCTCTTTCAATGTTAAACATGCATCTTCTCTTTATTGTGGATGTAGATATTGAATTTAATTAAAATAAAGATAGCATCATGGCCCACATCAATACAAACTGAAATCATGTAGATCAAACAGGCTTAATACTTATTCTGTCTTCTTATGGCACTGTACAATGCAATGCAATTCAATCTTTCCAGAGACATATTAAGCTATGTATGTAAGCTACTATCGAACAATACATAATAATAATAATAATAATAATAACCCTGTTAACGTAAATAACATTTAACAATATTGTAACATGGACAGGCACATTTGATCATTAACATAGATGACACTCCTTATAGGAAACCGTTTACTTGATATTCTTTCAAGAGAACAACTATTCATAGTTAAGGAATGGTTGGCCCGCTTTCTGTCGCAATTTCCCCATTTCCATAAGCACACGTTTATCCAAGGGAACACGGTCGAAATAATTAATTAACATATCTTGTAATATCTGTCACGTACAACGTGACTCTATCCCCACTGGATATCCGAGTGCAAAGGGTTAACGGAATCATAGTCGCGGTATCGTACGTCGTCGATAGTAACTAATAAATAATAATAATTATTACTTTCCGCTGTCGGAACCGAATGCAACACAACAGTAGCAATAGATTTCGCATTCCTCGCCGCTAGAGGGACATCAGCGTCAAGTCAGCGACTTTCTCGCAAGCGCTCGAGCAGTCTTTCTCTCGTATATATACAACTTCTAAATCCTTTCCCTCGGGGTCGCAGTCGAGTCGCGCCGCGTTGCGTCGGCACGGGCCGGTCTTCCACCACCACATAGACTAGACTCAAGTCTAGTCTACGCGGAGGGAAGACCGGTGCGCGCGCACCGACTCGACTGCGACCCCCCCTCCCCGGCCGTGCCGGGGAGGGCTCTGCACCCTTTCCATTTCACCAGTTAATGGCCGACCGGCAACGTAGAAGGACTTCTCCTCCCAAGAGAAGAGATTGGTAGCTCTCCCTCACGTTGTCGGGTGGTTAGGTCTGGGTGGTTAGGTCTGGGTGGTTAGGTCTGGGTGGTTAGGTCTGGGTGGTTAGGTCTGGGTGGTTAGGTCTGGGTGGTTAGGTCTGGGTGGTTAGGTCTGGGTGGTTAGGTCTGGGTGGTTAGGTCTGGGTGGTTAGGTCTGGGTGGTTAGGTCTGGGTGGTTAGGTCTGGGTGGTTAGGTCTGGGTGGTTAGGTCTGGGTGGTTAGGTCTGGGTGGTTAGGTCTGGGT
>NW_026534332.1:4158-9158 GCF_026225885.1 Hylaeus anthracinus | reverse complement strand
CTCTGTTTAAAACGACGTCGACCCCGTCACCGCCCTGGGCGCTCACCACAGTTTTGCATTCCTTATACATGTTTTTGACAAAAGTTGCTAACATCTGTGGTGAGCGCTTTCTTTTTAAACAGGGTTCTAGGGCGGAGTGGGGTATCGTGTCAAAGGCTTTAGATATGTCTACTATAGTGACAACTCCACCCCTCTCCCCCTTCATCCGGGACATGGCCCGATCCAAGAGCATAATATTATTTTTACAGCCGTCTTCGGCAACGAAACCTTTCTGTCTCTCGGATTGTGCCATAAATTTCCTAAATCTAAAATCCACTGCTCCCGAGAACACCCTTGCCAAAAGTGGACCAATTGTGATTGGTCTCCAATTTTTAACATCACTATGATCTTTTCCCGGCTTTGGGATAAGAGTGGTTCTATTTGTTTTCCAAAACACGGGATAATGTCTCGAGAGCAGTAGAATGTTGAAGAGCTTGGTGACAACCTCGCACACTCCCGACTTTTTAATGTGTGCTTTTCTGATAAGATCCGGACCACCCGCGGTATTATTTTTAATCTTATTAATTCGCTTCCGAATCTCATCAACCGTAAGGGGCGGGCACGCCACCGACATCGAGACCGGTTCGTTCGCTGCATTATTTCCATTGATAAAACTTTGATCTACAACGGGCCCGGTCGTCCCCCATAATTCATTGTATAACTGTCGGATCATGGGGGCCGCGGGGGGATCTCTGCGCATTTCAACAGCAGAGAAATCCCCGCTTAGCGCCGCGTCCGCCAGCTTTTTTGGACATTTATTATATAGTTCCTGGCATCTCGCAAATCCGTAGCGTGCCCGCGTATTATGATTATTTTTCCTCCTACCCGTGCGAGCTTGCGAGCTCGCCCGGGTGGCTCTGCGGTTACGGTGGTTGTCACCAAGCTCCCCATTCCCGTCTCCCAATAGTTTTGGGTTCAGGGAGTTACTTATAAATACATCGATTTTATTTGGGATCTCGGGATCTTCTTCTAACACGCTTAAAATTGCGTCGAGTTCATTTATCAAATTTGAAAACTGATGGTCATTTGGAAGTGCGATCGACGAAGCCATTGATTTAACCGAGTTGTACCATTCTTCGTCGATCGCGTCGCGAATGTCGTTAATCTCACGCGATGCTCGCGACAAATCATGTGACGCGTCGTCGCGGCTAATCGCGTGAGTACCGACCAATCCCGAGATCCCGACGCATTGTCCCGTTATTCCGTTAGTAATAGGAATGTTGGGCGTTTGAGTGCGAATGTCGTTTGGGTCAACCTGCCCATCAGTATTTGTATTTTCTACGTCGTCAATTATTTCGCTACTATTATGTGTAGAAACTGGTGCATTCACCCTCAAACGCCCAGCTGCTCTTAATTCTCTTCTTTTATCACTAATTTGTTTTGTCGTCTTTGTGGAAATGTGTCTATGTATTTGAACGTTCGGATATCTTTCACCCTCATATAGCGCATTCAACTCAATTAACAAATCTATCTCTTCGTTAGTCCAAACACGATTGCGACGGCCCGAATTATTTTGGGGACGCTCGCAGTCGTTGGCTCTTTTATTATTTCTAACTGCAGGGTGTCGATGTCGCTCGTGCATCGACAAACCCCTCGCGGAGGTGAAAGAATCCGAACAAATTTCACAACAAAATGCATTATGAACTACAATTTGTCTACCCTTGCATTTTGGGATATGACAAATACAATTGTGAGAACCCGGGAATATCTTTTCACAAACACGACATTGCCAGGAAACGGGAGTTTCCGCGTGTTGTTCTTTTAAGTGTTTAACTAAATCACGCAGAACGAGGAAACCCACGTTTCCACTATTCAATGAGCACACGGGACAATACGTTATATTTTCTAACGGTATACTTATTGTGACATTGTTCCTGGTGTCCGTTAGAAAATCCCTTCCATTGTCCACTCGATGTCCAGTAGAATCGCCATGGTCGTCAACATTTGGTTCCCCCTCAGATGTGGAAAAATCCACCACAGGGCCCCGGGAACCGTTGGGCGCTGCGTAATTGCCTTCGCTACTCGACGTGTTTACTTCCACCGGAGCTCGCTCGCTACGATGTATACACGACGAAGGTCGGACGAAGACTGAGGATTAAGAGAGTCATAGTTACTCCCGCCGTTTACCCGCGCTTTTTTGAATTTCTTCACGTTGACATTCAGAGCACTGGGCAGAAATCACATTGCGTCAACACCCTCGGGGGCCATCGCAATGCTTTGTTTTAATTAGACAGTCGGATTCCCCTTGTCCGTGCCAGTTCTGAGCTGAGTGTTGAATGGCGGCCGAAGAGAACGACCGCGACGGAAAACCGCCACAGAAGCCTCGCAGCAAGGAAGATCCACGGGAGGCCAAGGCACGGGACCGAGCTCGGATCCCGGAAAACGTTTTACCGCTACCGTTCACCTCGCCCAGGCCCGGCACGTCAGCCAGACCCATTTCCCGACCAAGCCCGACACGCCCCGCTCCTCAGAGCCAATCCTTATTCCGAAGTTACGGATCCAATTTGCCGACTTCCCTTACCTACATTAATCTATCGACTAGAGGCTCTTTACCTTGGAGACCTGCTGCGGATATGGGTACGAACCGGCGCGACACCTCCACGTGGCCCTCTCCTGGATTTTCAAGGTCCGAGGGGAAGATCCGGACACCGCCGCAACTGCGGTGCTCTTCGCGTTCCAAACCCTATCTCCCTGCTAGAGGTTTCCAGGGAACTCGAACGCTTATACAGAAAAGAAAACTCTTCCCGAATCTCCCGACGGCGTCTCCAGGTCATTTTGGGTTACCCCGACGAACACTCTTACGAGGGCCCGAATGGTAAGCGGTTCCGCTGCCGGGTTCCGGAATAGAAACCGGATTCCCTTTCGCCCGATGGGTGTGTATCTTTCATTACATTTTCATTATCTGCCGTGAATTCTTTAATTTTTCATGTTTGCATTATTGTATGTATGTATATTATTTTAGGACACCTCATCTACATAGGATTTCTCTTAGGGCTTAGGATCGACTGACTCGTGTGCAACGGCTGTTCACACGAAACCCTTCTCCACGTCAGTCCTCCAGGGCCTCGCTGGAGTATTTGCTACTACCACCAAGATCTGCACCGACGGCGGCTCCAGGCAGGCTTACGCCCAGACCCTTCTGCGCACACCGCCGCGACCCTCCTACTCGTCAGGGCTTCATGGAGGACGGCCACCCGAGAGTGACAACGTCCCTCCCCACTTGCCGCTGACGGCGGAGTATAGGCGCGACGCTTCAGCGCCATCCATTTTCAGGGCTAGTTGCTTCGGCAGGTGAGTTGTTACACACTCCTTAGCGGATTCCGACTTCCATGGCCACCGTCCTGCTGTCTTAAGCAACCAACGCCTTTCATGGTATCCCATAAGCGTCGACTTAGGCGCCTTAACTCTGCGTTTGGTTCATCCCACAGCGCCAGTTCTGCTTACCAAAATTGGCCCACTTGGCACTCTGATTCAAAATCTCTTGGCTTCATGACCCAAGCAAGCCAGAGATCTCACCCATTTAAAGTTTGAGAATAGGTTGAGGTCGTTTCGGCCCCAAGGCCTCTAATCATTCGCTTTACCAGATGAAACTCGCACACGTTCACGGAGGAACGAGCGAGTGCCAGCTATCCTGAGGGAAACTTCGGAGGGAACCAGCTACTAGATGGTTCGATTAGTCTTTCGCCCCTATACCCAGTTCCGACGATCGATTTGCACGTCAGAATCGCTACGGACCTCCATCAGGGTTTCCCCTGACTTCGTCCTGACCAGGCATAGTTCACCATCTTTCGGGTCCCAACGTGTACGCTCTGGGTGCGCCTCTTCTCGCAATGAGAACGAGACGCCCCGGGAGTGCGGGGCCAGTACGTATTTGGCCCATCCTCCCTTGGTCGACGCTAAGGAACGACCTTTACTTTCATTGCGCCTTTAGGTTTTCATATCCCAATGACTCGCGCACATGTTAGACTCCTTGGTCCGTGTTTCAAGACGGGTCCTGAGAGTACCCAAAGCAGTAGCGTCGCTGACCGGTAATTTAAAGCTTGGCCAGTCCAAGGACATCGTCTGCCAACAGCTGGCCAGACCCGGGGAGGGCACTAGGTCCGCACACTCCGGGTAACTGTCCGAGCTTGCGACGAGCCTGACGCACATACATTTCAAATGGATTGGTTGCGGCCCTATACCGTCAGAGTACCGTCGTGCAGCCGGCCAGGCGACCGAACCTCTGCCGCGAGCACACAAAGGTGCCGCGACAGGCAATTAGCCCAGGCCGTAGACCGACACACAACGGGTCGCGACGTTCTACTAAGGGAGAAGTGCACGACTACGTCGCCGATCGTTCGCCAAAGATGACGTACCCACGTATTGGAACCACGAAGGCCCATTCGGGGTATCGCACACCAACGGGAAGACGGCTTCGTCGCCGATGAATCTCCCCATTCGATCTTTTGGGTTTCTCAGGTTTACCCCTGAACGGTTTCACGTACTCTTGAACTCTCTCTTCAAAGTTCTTTTCAACTTTCCCTCACGGTACTTGTTCGCTATCGGTCTCGTGGTCATATTTAGCCTTAGATGGAGTTTACCACCCACTTAGGGTTGCACTCTCAAGCAACCCGACTCTAAGGAGAGATCCTCCCGAAACGCGTACTGGTCGCTACGGGCCTGGCACCCTCTATGGGTAAATGGCCCCATTCAAGATGGACTTGGACCCAGTTCGACGTCACGGGATAAACGGATCCTCCTGAACACTACATTTCCCTGCGGCGATACCGCGGGATTCAGTGCTGGGCTCATTCCTGTTCGCTCGCCGCTACTAAGGAAATCCTTGTTAGTTTCTTTTCCTCCGCTTAGTAATATGCTTAAATTCAGCGGGTAATCTCGCCTGCTCTGAGGTCGTCAAATAAACGTGTATCGAAAGGCGGAGAATTAGAATATTGCCATCATCTTCTTCTCTCTTCTCTCTC
>NW_026534331.1:0-6322 GCF_026225885.1 Hylaeus anthracinus | reverse complement strand
ACGCGCATGAATGGATTAACGAGATTCCCATCTGTCCCTATCTACTCCCCCGCTATGGTTTCAACCTTGACGTGGTGCGGGGGCTTAAGGTTTGTGGTGCAGCATATACTGGTAACGCACCCAAACTGAACTAAGAAGCCACATCTATTTATCCTATGGTATCCCGAAAACGACCGACCGCCTGTCACGGCAACTAACCGCACTGAAGGTGCCATAGGACTCCGTGCCGATGCGTATGGGGGCGCATTTGCAGGGCCCAGGTTCTCTGGGTAGACTCAACGTCGGTGCTCCGGTTTCGTATGATTCCGTCGAGCTTACCGACGGCAGTCTGGCTAAAAACTCGAACGAGGCTCCGGTGGAGCGAGGACCGGTTTGGGCGATCGGATGGTGGGAAGCTTTAGCTTCCGCGGCCTGAATTCCAGTGAGTCAGTTTCTGTGACTTTCGCCCTAGGGGCACAATTTCCCTTAAGGGCTAAGCGCACAGGCGTTACTAGGCGTTTCGGCGTCTATAGCCCGGGTGGCCATTCAGTGGAGCGGGCTCGCTGAATGGATCAGCATCCGGGAAAGAAGGGGCGTTCACCTATGCTGGCTTTACGAAGTCCAGACGTGGTAGGCTGACTCAGAACGTTAACGTCTTCGGACAGTGGTGGCGTGGAACCCACGATGCCAGCTGTCCGGTCGCCCAGATTGGTATAAACTCTTCTCGGAGCCCTCCCGTACCGATACACCCTTCCCCAGGTGTGTATTTCGGGCACTTGGACTAGCCAAGTGAGGGGTGGCGTCTTGCTTCGGGGTCGCCTCGAGTGGTGACTCAGCGTGAGACGTCGCTTCTGGTATTAGGGTGCCACTTCGGTGGCGAAGAGGATGGAATTGGAACGGGACTTCGAGGGACTGCGTGGGATGTCACGGACTTCGTGATGGCATCACGACACGTTCTCAGAGGTCAGAACGCAGCGAGGGAATATGGATTATGGGACCGGAAAGGAAGAGACTCAGGGGCTGAAGCTTGCAACCGCCAGTTTCAGTACGGGCCCTGCGAACCCGAGTTACTTGAGCAAACCACACCGTAAGGTCTCCGGTATGCGCCTCAACGACCCACTCACGGTGTCACTGGGTGATTCCGGTGGTGGTACGAGGCGGCTGGAGAAGACGGGGGCCTTGGCTTCATTGCCCGGGCCGCGAGGATGGAAGCTCTCTAAACTTCCCTTAAATCCAAAGTAACGGTGCGCGACGATGGGATGCATGGCTGAGGAGATCTCGGTCACTAGCGGCCAAATCTGGGGCACCTGCCGACCCTCCAGAATAACTAGGCTTATCCGGGTAAAGAGGGCTCTACTCGGACCGACCTCCTTTCCCTCACTCTCGTGGGACCAGCATGGAAACACTCATTCTTAAATCAAAACCAACCAAAATCACCAAAACTAACGACGACAAGGCCACGGACATGGACTACGAAGTGAATAATTCAAGGAAACGAAAAGAGGAACGTACATTGGTTTCGTCAGACTCAGAAACTTCCTCCTTCACGGTCGTGAAAACTAGAAGGAAAAAGAAGAGCATAATATACTCTACGGAAGACGAAACACAGACAGACACGGCAACCAACGATAAAAGAAAGATACCAACACAGAAAACCACGAGACTCACCGACGACAATACGAACAAACGCAACGAAATACAAGACAGCAGGACTTCACCTACCAAAAAACTAATAAACTTTCTCAAGAATATTGGCAATGAACTGACACAAGACGACATAAAAACAATAATATGTAAAATCACGGAAATAGACAAAATTCTCACCCAGAAGGAGGAAGAAAACAAAGAACTTCGAAAGAAACTTGACGAGAAAGATAATGTCACGGAAAAAATAGGTCAAATCGATGTCGCTATAAAAGGCGCACTTGAGAAACTGAACGAACTCAGAAATAACTCCACCACAACGCAGCCAACATATGCCCAAAAGGTGCAAATCACATCTAAGATTGTACCACCGAAAGCGATCAGACCACCAAGAAATGTCATCACCATTTACCCAGCAGAAAATAATAAAGCAGAGAACAGCGAGGAAACAAAAATGAAACTCATGGCAAACTTACTCCCAGCTAAGGAAAAACTAAAAATCAGGAGCATCCGGAAAATCAGCAACAACGGAGTACTCATCGAAACAGAGACCAAAGATGACCTGGACAGAGTTCTTCATAACAATAAACTCAGCGCCATCGGACTAACCGCAGGACTCCCAACTAAAAAACGGCCTAAAATGATAATTTACGACGTGCCCAAGCACCTATCAGAAAAAGAAATCACAACGGCTATTAAGCATCAAAACCTGGAACATATCAGCAAAAACAGCTACATCGATGAATTTAAGCTCCTATTTAAAACCGGAGATAGAAACAAGGAAACTGTCAACTGGGTCATAGAGGTCAGTCCTACAATCAGAAACATCCTTAAAGAGAGGAATAAAATATTCATCGACTGGAGTGCTTGTTACATCCGGGACTACATCGCAATAAGCCGGTGCTATAAATGCCAAAACTTTGGCCATATAGCACTCCATTGCAAAGCCACTGTCTCCACCTGCGGACACTGCGCCCAGGACGGACATTCGTACAAGAATTGCCCAAAGAAAGAGAGTAACCCGTCCTGCATAAACTGTAAAAGGGCAAATCGCCCACACGACCACTCAAACAGGACCCAGACATGCCCAGCATACAAACACGCCATCGAAACCCACATCGCGAAAATAAATTATGGATAATAACACCAACACGACTCAATATACAGCCGCACAACACAACCTCAGATTCGCTCAAGTCAATGCTCAAAACTCAAGATCTGTTATGGACGAATTAAAAATCATTATTCAAGGGAAGAAACTAGATGCAATAATGATCCAAGAACCCTATTGCTACTGGAACTTTATACCAAATTACAATTCATACACAGTTTACAAAGACACTAAAATTTTCTCCAGAGTTGCCACACCAGGGCAAATAAAATCCGCAATAGTCATCCCGAACCCAACCATCACCACCCTCAAACTCGAACAATTCTCGAACACCCACTGCGTTTGTGTGGAAATGAACAAATCCGGCCATAAACTCTACCTAGTCAGCATATACTTCCAGCACTGCGACAACATTGACCCTTACCTACAACACCTGGACTTGATACTACATAAACTCAGAGGACACAACATTATAATCTGCGCAGACTCCAACGCCAAATCACCTCTATGGTTTAGTACCTATCTGGATAATAGAGGTGAAAAACTTGAAAATTTCATAGCTCACCACGGACTAATCATTATAAACACCGAATCCGAAACACCGACCTTCGACAACACTCACGGTACCTCAAACATAGACGTCACACTTACAAACAGCACATGCTTCGAACGCATCACCAACTGGACAGTACACCCAGACCTAACTACCAGCGATCATAACACGATAACATTCAACTACGGACTACCACAACGAGACGCAACCCACTTCAAAGAAAACAGATACAACATAAAGAAAGCAGACTGGAGAAAGTTTGAAAACACAATTAGAAACAGCATACACACTACCAACAATAGAGACGCAGAAGAACAGACAGCCATACTACAAAACACTATAGAAACCGCCAGTAGAACCGCCATACCCAGAAAAACCCGCTTCCAACGATCCGTGCCCTGGTGGAGCACAGAACTTTCAAACCTAAGAAAACAGGTCCGCAGAGCGAAAAGAGCATTAGACAACGCGAGAGGCACACCCAACGTCCACACGTACAGAGCCACATATAGAAGACTCCGCAATCTCTACAACACAAACATCAGAAAGTCCAAATACAATAGCTGGAACGAATTCATAACAAGGGAAGGTAACACCAACCCTTGGGGAATCGTATACCAAACACTGACCGGAAAAATTCACGCAGACTTAGCCTTGGAAAGCATTAAAATCAGACAAAACCAACAAACTCTCACATGGACTGAGACCGCACAACTACTTTTAGATACTCTAATCCCCGACGACAACGCAGACAACGAAACACAATGGCATACAGACGTACGAGACTACACTAACACTACACCCAATACAGAAGATGACATAGAATTCAGTTCTGACGAAGTAGACTCCACGATCAAAACTCTCAAAAACAGGAAAGCACCAGGACACGACTACATAGAAACAGAGATTATAAAGAAAACTTGGCCACTCCTCAGAAATGACATCACAGACACATTAAACCTATGTCTCAGACAAGGCACTTTCCCTGCACCTTGGAAACAGGGTGAAATTAGGGTCCTTTTAAAGAGAGTAGGAAAAGACAAGACTGACCCACGTTCATACCGACCGATATGCCTCTTACCAGTTCTTAGCAAAGTCCTGGAAAAACTAATTGCAAAAAGACTGACACATATATTCCACCATCATGAAAACACTTCAGACAGACAATACGGATTCAAGCCTGGGAAATCTACCGAAGATGCAATCACACTTCTACGCGAACTCTCACATAACACTCGGGACAAATACGCCATCACACTATTTTTCGACATCAGCGGAGCTTTTGATAATGTCTGGTGGCCCAGCATACTCCGAAGCCTAAAACAACGCAACTGCCCAAAAAACATCTACAGACTAGTACACAGCTACCTCTCTAACAGAAAAGTCAAAATAACAAGCAACCACCTGACAATAGAAAAGATAGTTACCAAGGGGTGTCCCCAAGGTTCTATCCTCGGCCCCTACTTCTGGAACCTGGTATTCGACGAAATCCTGAATAAACTACAACAAAGAAACTTTGAAGCCATAGCATATGCAGATGACCTCGCGGTAGTTATCACAGGAAATTCTAGAATTGAGCTAGAAAACAAAGCTAACAACGCAGCCTCTCTGATAAATCAAGAATGTAGTAAGCTCAAACTCCAGCTGTCACAATCCAAAACAGAAATGTTACTCGTCAAAGGACTCCTTGACATCAGAAGACCACCTACAGTAAAAATCGGAAACAGATCCATAAGAATGTCAAGCAACGTCACATACCTCGGTATCCAGTTCGGGACTCGCTTCAATATCACCCAACACGTAGAAGCGATAACAACAAAAACAAAGACAACATTCCACAAACTCTCACAAGCAGCAAAAGCAAAATGGGGCATAAATTACAAAAACATGAAATCTATCTACACAGGCGTCTTTATACCTATTATGGCATACGCAGCTGCAGGTTGGGGAGACAGAATCAACAGGTGGCATATCAAGAGGCTCTCACAGGCTCAAAGACAAGCACTCCTTACCGTCACAAGGGCATATAGGACAATATCCACCGATGCGCTTCTCGTCCTCGCCGCAACTCCACCCATCGACCTCATAATAAAGGAGCGCAAGGCCATCTATGACTACAAGCACAATCTACATTCCTCACATGGACAACTTAGGCTCACACCCATCAACAGAACCCTCAGCAAGCAAGACATCACACGGTACAGGGAAACACTGAACACAGAAACAAATAGACTCTGGCAAGAAAGATGGGACAGCACACCGAAAGGCAGAATCACATACGAATTCCTACCCGATATAGAAACACGAATCAGAGCTACTTGGATAAAACCGAACTTTTACACTATGCAACTCCTTTCGGGACATGGTAAACTTAAGAACACACTGCACAGATTAGCGATAGCAGAAAACGACATATGCCACTGCGGCTTACAGGACTCCGTCAAACACGTAATATACGACTGCCCTGATTTCAATAACGCCAGAACACTACTACAACAAGAACTCAGAGCACACAACATAGAATGGCCCTGCGCTCTCCCGGAACTTTTACTTTCAGAAACATATAGTCACACAGAAAAATTCTTTACCATAACTATGAAATCAAGAGAAGGTTTAGAAAACTCCCAGACACCACCACACCGCAACCGTCCGTAGATCAGAACTGGTAAGCACCACGAGCAAGACCGAGTTATTTAAACTAGCGACCCCGCCTCCACGTGGCCCCCGCTGTCCACGGCTTGCCTGGGATTCTTGGAAACCCAGGCAAGCCGGCTAAGTGGGTCGCCTCCCAAACGGGACGGTCTACCTCTCAAATGATCCTAAAAAGGTGATGAGGGGGTTTTTCCAAGCTCCGCCGCATAACAACATCTACATGCGTGACCCCTGGCAATGGTTTAACGCCTAAACATCGACCGACAAAAGTTTCCTGACTTAGTCTCGGCAGAGTCAGTCCCATCCAACATGGGCTCATAATACTCAACTAAACTCTCGCTGTCCCTATCTACTCAGTCTTACCTGAACGCTCGACCCGAGCGGAC
>NW_026534330.1:15466385-15481731 GCF_026225885.1 Hylaeus anthracinus | reverse complement strand
TCGATATATATAGGATTAGCGCTTCCTATTAATACGATACACGTAATGAAATTAACCTTATTCTAAATCGAGTTGGAAATTTGTATTCTAAATTCTCCTCGCTTATCAAATACCTAATAATTAATATTCTTATTCCTACTACACAGTTTTTGCCAACAAATCGTAAATTTTTTATCTGAGATCGTAACAAAATTATAGTCTTTTATTTATTCCTTCTATTCTCTTTGGTCTTTTTTCTTGCCTCTAGAATCATTTTCATCTACTTAATTCCGGTATCCTTTTCGAACAGACAAAATAGTATTACAGAATATAAGAGATTTCTTAGAGGATAATCCCCAAGATGACTCAATACACGATATATTACAATACCCACAACCAACTCAACATATTATAAACCTAACCTCGACAATCTAATCGCCCATACTGCGATTGAAGCTACATTAAATACCTGATTTAAAAAAGAAACACCCCAATCAAATCTCGCGCAACGTTAAGAGTCCTATAACAGCGTCGCAGAAACAGTCGGTCGCCGAAAGGAACGTCTCGCCGCTCCCTTTTCATCCTGTTCCTTAATTTTGTTTAAGCTGCCAACTCCGCAGGGTCCGTGAAACGCCAGAATGGAAGAGTTCAATTCCGTATGCAAATGCTCCGGCTCTCACGACATTTCGCGCGACGGAGGACCCCCGGCGGCCCGTCGTTGGGAATTTGAAAAGCCACCACCACCTGAGAACGTGTCAATCGGCCGACATAATTCGATTTGAATAATGAACGAACGTCCCCTATGCAAATTTCGTCTATTATGGAGGGTCCCTGGTAACGGTCCTTCGTGCGACGTTATTTCACGCGACGCGCGCGTTTGTACACTGATAGACATAATTATACGACATCACATTTATTTAAAAAAAAAATATGTATAAACTTGTATACGTAGCATGAATGATGATGGGATGAAAGAGTACTATTCGCGAACTCCATCACAATGTAATGAAATACAAAGCGTCGAAGCATTTCCAAGAATTGTAATGTTTGGTTTCTTCTGTAGGAGAAAATTATAAGACATTAATGTTAGTCGACTACAGACAGTCGTTCAATCTAAATGTATTTGTGTGTTTCGTACTGTGAAGTCTCTATTATAGTGATTTTGTTAGTATATAATAGAAAAACATTAAAACTAAAATCATGCCACGTGGTAAAGTTCTAACTGAAGAGGAAAAAATGTGGCGGAAAGTGCTTTTTACTGATGAAAAGAAAATGAATTTAGATGGACCTGATGGTTGGAAATATTATTTTCACGATTTACGATAACAAGCAAAAATTTTAAGTCGCCGTCAATGTGGTGGAGGATCCGTGATGTTATGGGCAGGCATCGGGTATAATGGGAAGACCAAAATCAAGTTCATTGATGGGCAGAATGAAAGCTACTGGTTATTTAAAACTAGTACAAGAGCTGATTTAGAATTATGCTGAACGAGTGGCTGGAGAAAATTTAATATTCCAGCAGGACAATGCAGCTGTTCACACAGCTAAAATTGTAAAAAATCATTTTCAAGCTCAAAATATATCAATTATAGATTGGCCAGCACGGTCTCCGGATCTCAATATTATAGAAAATGTGTGGGGTCAGTTGAGTAGAGGAGTATACGAAGGTGCCAAACAATATAATAGTCTTAATGATTTGAAAGCAGCAATTCTGAAAGGTTGGGAAGACTTAGATCGAAAGAATATAAAACATTTATTTAAAAGTCTACCGAAACGAATGATCGAAATTGTTCAAAATAAAGGAGGCTCTACACATTATTAGTATTTCAAAATGTGTATAAATTTTCAGAACGTTTGTACATTCTCTTTTTATTTTAAGCAGTGTCTTATAATTATGTCCAATCGAAATTGTATTATTTTCGAATAAATTAGAAATGTTTTATCATTTTTCGCAAAATTTGTAAAGTTGTTATTAAAAAATAAATCATTTTCTTTTGACGAAGTGTATTTTAATATAAATACATTATTAAGTGCCTAAACCAATATTTTTCGGGGTGTCTTATAATTATGTCCACCAATGTACTTGGTAGCTTAAGTGACATTTCTTCGTTATTCTCAGTTAAGTATTCAGAAATTGCAGGGTTAGTTATGTGTGTATTTGAGGGGCAAGGGGGTGTTAACATTCACCATGTATGAAGTGGTTAATTGAAAAAATATTGAATTTGTAACATGTGGTTGGATCAAGTTTGTTGAATAATACTCAATGCTAAATAGTATTCATAATTATTTTTAGATGTAAAAATTAGTTATTTTAACCGTAAATCATTCCATATTTATTTGATTTATATTATGACTTACGTATGTATAGAAATGTTGAACATGTAACTCATAGTGGTTGCTAACGGTTTACAAGCTGATTCAACGATAAATAAATACACTTATATAAAACTTGTTTGTGAAATAACCAATAATTTTTACCAAAAGGTGAATTATCTCTAACAAATCCTAGTGCAATAGAAATGAAAGTATCGTAGGAAGATAGAAAGGATAGTTCAAAGTTTTAAATCAATAAATATCATCTCCTTTGAAAATCCAAAAAGCATACTTCTCTTTAAAACAATTTCACTTACTACACTCACAGTGCAGCGAATAAGTTTTATTTCCTCCTAAACTGTACATCATTAATATTATTTGTGGGCAATTAGTGGACTGTGGATTGCATGCGTTTATGACGTACGTTGGTATGGAATGGATATGCAAATCGTGTGCACAGTATACTTCACATGTATCATAAAATAAAACAGCAATATTAATATTCATTTCGCATATTCGCATTCACTTACCATATAGATTTCAGATTTGCATAAATAATGACCGCATAAAATCCCCGACTAATTACTATCTAGTAATTAATATTTCAAACGAGCTCCCTTATGAATAATATGCAAATTTAATTATCATGACCGACTACTCTAAATCTCGCTTAGCTTTATGTTCGTTAATTTAGCCAATGATTTCCGTCATTTCACTCTGGATAAATCCTAACGAGAATTTTAGTCGACGAGACGATGAAATTAAAACTCGAGAGGTATTAAAACTCAGGAACTCTGTTTAAAATTCCGAATCTGCAATGTGTTCTGCGTCATCTGGCGATGAATATGGTTGTCGTTGAGCAGGATCGACGATTAAAACGCGCTAGTTTTTATTGCGGCGCGCCTTCGATCGTAACGATGCGAGAGATCCAGAGGAGTGCACGAACAGAGGCAGGTGCTCTATAAATGATACGCAGATGTGAGCAGGGTAGCCGATCGTAATCGTTTCAGGGCCGAAATTGATAAAAGATATAGGAAACATTTAATTAGTACGGTCGGACGCGTTACGCGCGCGATTGCTTCACGAAAACGCAATCAAAATAATTACACACACGGCAGCGTGGCTCTTTCCTCGAGAAATGACTCTTGGATTTATGGCTTCCGCGTGCGATGCTAATCGGATTATGCCTTTCGAGAAACTCGTCGTAATCCAATTAAGGATTAAACTTCTCGCATTGGCCTCGACGGTGCTGGTGTTTTTCTCGTCATTCCTGGGACTGACTTCTAATGAATAACGATGTGTTTACCATCGCCGAGCAAGGTTAATGTAGTTGTTCCTATTACCTTTTTACTTCGTTACAAGCAACAGACGATTTAGTGACGGCGTTTCGAGTTCATAATGAATTACATCGTTTGCAAAATATCGTTTGACCGTTAAGTCTAAATACGAAGCAGCAAAATATTCAGTATTAAGTCATACAAGTCTATGAATATTATGCTACTTGGATGTTTACTATTAGTTTATCCATGGCATACTTAAATTCTTATTCTTGTTACATTAAATCTTGATTTCTCGAGAACCTTAATATGAATTGAAAACTTAATTAATCCAATATTTATATATTTATCAATGAGAATCCTATTTTAATACAACTTATTAAATAACTATTCAGTATAGAGTTAAAATAAAATAGTCCCCTTTCTCCTCAAGACTTCTAATAATTTGATAAATAACTAAACACGAAAATAAATTATACAAAACCCAAAATATGCAAGTGGTCAAAAATCAAGGTTCAGTTTGCTATGCTTGGCGAACGAAGCGATTTATCGTCAAAGTATCGTCAACTTCACCGCGAAAACATCGTAGATTACGCATTCAATCGACAGGGATGGGGGTGAGAACATCCCTTTAGCGATCGTGCGTGGTGGCACACGCCGTCGATGCTTTCAAGGATCCCGTGATAAGCAATAAGTGAGCCAAGTCAGGATAGCGAAAAACTTTCTCGCGTGTTGTACGCGTAGGCACGACAATGGACCCTGATGAATGAATACATTTACATGGGAAATGCCCTCCACGCAGCAGTCGCGAAGAAGGTTACGTTGTATCGCGTGCGAAATTTTCCGTCTTGAAAATTTTGGATGTCATTTAATATTCTGCAGTGGTTGCTCGAATTATCTTTAAAGAGACTGCGTTTTGTATCTTTCCGCTATAGGATATTTCTCACTTTCCACTATTTATAATTCTGAGATGAGAGATAAACATTTTTATTCGCGTTGTCTGTTAAACAAACATTTGAGTGCAAACTGTATGATAAAAGAACGCTGTATATTGAAGTGATAATGGAATAATTTCTTTTGGAAAGTACGGAACAAGGATTTCTTAACTCTTTGCGGCACAGGAATTCAGGTCATAAAATAGACCCATGCTGCACAGGAATTTTATTGCATTTTAAATCAAACAAAATTGTTATATTTGTATTAATAAAGGTATCACACATGTACACATGCAGCTATTGCAAAATTTCGAGGTGGAATTAAAAATGTCCCACCATGCATTACGGTCTATTAAAAAGGTGGGACACTTTTAATCCCACCGCACCCCAAAGAATTAAATAAAATTCATCGAATGAAAGCAATTTATTATTGAGAAGTATTAAAACGTCCTATGAAGATCTAAACGAATATGCTAAGAAATTATTTAAATTGTTCTACTGCCTAAAAAGGTATCCAATTATCTCACAAGTAGTTCTCACCTAGAGTGTGTTTTATATTAATCAGAACAAACCGAAAACGTAACAGAAACGGTTTGAACAGCGCACGTGCAGGTCGTCTTTAACGGTCTACCATAAAGAGAAAGTTCTGACCGGAAGTGGGTGGCGGTTTACGTAATGAAGGGTGGGTGAAACCGTGTGGATGATGACAGTGCCAAAAGGGATGGCGATAGAATGGGTTAGAGCAAGCTAACAAAATCGGACCACGTTGGTGAAAGAGAGCGGGAGAAACAGAAAGAGAGAGTGAGGGAAATGGCGAGGGCGGAGAATGGGACAAAAGCGTGGGGGTAGTTTGCGCGGGGTGGAGAAAGTGGATAATGGAATTTCGAGGGCGAGAGTTGAGGACAAAATGGCTGGCACGCTCGGTGCATTCAGAACGAGAGAATGAGAGGGTGGAATGGCTTGCAGTCGGAGGGGTTGCAGGTTAATTAATTCCGGGACATAAACCCACCCCGCTTTGGCTCCCTCTTTCTCTCTCCAGCGAACTGCGAGCTGTCGTTCTGCATAGAGAACACGGCCCCGCTTCATAAACTATTATCAAGCACAAGGTCGCGTTTAAATTGTGCCACTCAGCACAGTTAAAGGGACCGAGTCGAAAGGATGTTTAAAATGGGATCTAATGAAATCTATCGTTTACATAAATCATATAAAGTAAGTTGTTAAGAACAAAGGTCAATTTTTTTCTTCAAGATTGTACGTTCTTTAATATTTTGACCTCGTAATCTGCAAAACGTCTTTACATATAAAAAGGCTATGTACACTGCATAATATGCCCCTTTGAATCATGCAACTTTTGTATACAAAGTTTTTTCATGAAATGCATTAGAAGTGACTCAAGGTGAGCAAGTTACGTTGACTACCATGTATATTTACAATTACAATATGTAAAATAACTTTGAACTAATTAGAATGTGTCTATATAGCATATGTGATTAATAATTAATCATGTCGACTGCACGAAGGTCGAAGGGAGAACGAGACTAAAGCGGAAATCAAAGGAATTGAAACAAACGCTCCACTAACGCGTATTAAAATTGCTAAAACTTTAATTCCGTGTAACTTCGAAACTACACAAGCTATGTTTATAAATAAACAATCATTGAAAGCGACGATTCCTCCCCTTTGAAATGCTTCCTGTTGCGTATCAATTCGACTTTCCGTTTTGATAATATTGTCGTTAGAAGAGAGGTCTAATTTGTTGAGTCCCACTATCTCCCCCTCTCGCTCGCACACTCGGAACTCTCCCTCGCTCTTCCGCACTGACCTATCCCAAGCACGTCACGTGTGCGGTGGTCAGTGACACGTGCTGAGCCGGCAGTTTTTTTTTGTTTACTATCGGGAGTAGTAGTGCGTACGCATTTCCAAGAATTTAAGTGGGTCAACGTAACTAGGAAATTTCTGAATGGGAAACTTTGAAGCCTTGTATCTTCAGAACCATTTGAAATATCGACTTCTAACAAAGCGCGTTATCGAAAGCATCACTTCTGCTATCTACCAAGTGTAACAACTATTATACAAAGTGTCTCTAAAGTACAAACGCACAGAAAATTTTAATAAACATTATAATAGCTAATAAATGTTATATATGAAAAATTGTTCTTATTTCTGTTGTAGATCGGGATAGGTATATGATGTTGAATGAGCATTACTCCTTCTTTCCTTATTATAAGTAGTACTAGGATATAAGGTTAAGAATACATATCACACATTATTCGAGTGCGTTCTAAAAAAAAAAAACATCTCGTCGTTCTCTCGAACGCTACGTATTCGCTTTTCTAGTGTTTATTCGCATATCGCGCCACACGTGAAGTATTACTTCCATCGGTAATGTAAAGTCCTACAATTTCGTATGTGTACAAACGTCTGGGATATATTATGTGTATTTAAGGATCATGAGTGGATGGAAGACTTGCAGAAAAGGTATACTTCTAAAAAACTTTTAATAATTAATTTTATATTACTAAAAAGTTTTAGACATTACTTTGGTAATAGAAGATACATAATACTTAAAAAAATATAATAATTACGAAACAAGCGAACGATTGGTGAAATCGGGGCTGGCACTCGCAAAACAAAGAAGGGGCTAAACATGTTATTACATATTCATGTGTATCAGTCGAAGCTTTAAACATTAAATACCTAAATACCAAAGAACTTTACCAAAGACTGTATAAATTACATCCCCCCCCCCCAAAAAAAAACATAAAAATCCTGATTTCGATGCTTAAGTAACCTCGAATAGTCGCACGTAAATCAAAGGGGGGATTCGCGCGGGGTTTAGACAATATTCTACTCGGTGAGCCAAGAGTGACAGAGATAAAGAGGGAAAGTGGCGGCGGTGAGCATTTTCCATGTGGTGGCGGTGGCTAAGAGGGCTTGCTCGGGGTTTGACAGGATGCGATACGAGTTTTTATTAATACTCTACCTCATCTGATGGTTACTCTTTCCACCGTGCCACCCTAAAGTCTTGAAGAGATTGCGGAACGAATGGCGGAAAGAGGAGGAAACTAAGGGAAAAGTAAGAGAGGGTGTTGGAATTTGCGCACCCTCGTTGGCCAGAGGGAGAAGTCGCGTGAGGAAGAGAAGGCGAAGGCACTTGGTTAACTAAGGCTACGGTAAATGACCTACCGTTTTTTTTTTCTTTTTTTACGTGAGGAAATGCGTTTACGCACGCCCCCTCATAAGGAGGGGGTAGTGTGGGACTCGCCCCTTGATTTGATATCAAGGGGAATACCCACTGAAACCTCACGGTGGCCGGCCACGGCGCATTAGGGAGGGGCACCAGGATCTCCTACGAACGCTACCGGTGCCCCGCCCCCCCGCGCCTCTCCCCACAAACGAAGGGAGGAGTGCCATCTACGGTGGGGAGTGAATACCTCCCCACCTGACCGCGGGTGCCTCAGCCCCCGGCCTCGCTTGTCCCTTTTAGTCGCCTCTTACGACAAGCAGGGATTACTGTGGGCGTATTCTGTTCCCCGACCAACAGAGAAATATGCCGCTATGAGGCCAACGGCCCCACGCGGCGCAAGCGCCGGGCATGTTCTAACGGAGGGGGGGGGGCGTCGGGTGAACACCCCCCCCCCATGTCCGGCGGCCCTGCTGGCAGTCGGCGAGCCCAAAGCTTGAGCTCGCCGGCTGCGTGTGCAGGGCCGCCCTGAGCGTCAGACTACCAGGAGGAGATGAGGGTTTACGGAGAGGGGGGGGAACAGTCCCCCCCCCGGCAGGGGCGGCTGCCAGCCACCGTTGCCTGGCCCGCCTCAACCTCCTCCACTCTATGCGAGCGGGATCGGTGCGTTCCCGAACCCGCTCGTCATTCTCCGAGACTACTGTCTCGCGGAAGGAGGACACCGCGATCCAGGACCCCTCGCTCTCGACCACGGCCGAAACGACGACCGGGAGCGAGAGGTCCCCTTCAATAGCTAGGCGGAGTGCCCGCCTCTCTTGCGAGAAGGCCGGGCACTTTTCCAGCAAGTGCTGCGCGGTGTCCTGCTCCGCGCCGCACTGGTGGCACGCGGGCGACCCCTCCGCCCCCACCTTGTGCAGGTACTCACCGAAACAACCATGTCCGGTGAGCACCTGCGTGAGCCGGTAGGTGAGTCGCCCGTGTCTGCGTTCCAGCCAAGCATCGAAGCTCGGCAGGACCGCCGCTACCGTCCTCTTTCGGGCGGCGCCGCTCTCCAGGAGTTGGCGCCGCCACTTTTCGCGGGCCAGCTGCCACCTTTGGCGCCGGTAGGCTTCGACTGCCTCGTCCTGCGGATCGCCCCTGTTCCGGCGGAGATCTTGCACACGCCGATACACGTCGGCGTGTGCCTCCGCCTGGAAATCAAAGGGGACAAACCCTCGCCAGGACGGCCGACGCCTCGTGGGAGATCGTGCGATACCCGCGCACGATCCTGATGGCCATATGCCGCTGCACGCGGCGCAACAGGTGCCGCCCACGACGACAGGCCACCAAGTCGCGCGCCTATACAGGTGACCCGTATAGGGCCATGGATCGCACGACCCCCAGATATAGGCGGCGGATCCTCTCTTCCGGCCCCCCGAGATTGGGCAGGAGACGACCCAACAGGGTCGTCACCACCTCAATTCAGGGGACCAGGCGGTCGAAATGACCCTCCCAGCGCCACCGGCGGTCCAGGTCGAGGCCCAGATACTTCATCCGGCCCTCGACCCGGACAGCCGCATCACCCACGCGGATCCAGGTCTGGGAGACCGCTGCGTCAGAGGTAGCCCACGAAACATGACTACCTCCGTCTTTTGCGTCGAGATCCGAAGCCCCAGAGCCTGGATCCTCTCGACCACGATCGCGGCCGCTAGTTCCGCCAGCCTGTAGACCCTGGTCTCATCCCAACCCACCGCGATGATCAATGTGTCGTCTGCGTAGCAGACCACAAAGACACCGGGTGGGAGGAGCCCGCGCAACACCGAGTCGTATCACAAGTTCCACAACAAGGGTCCTAAAACGGCCCCCTGGGGCACGCCTCGGCTGACCCTCCGACGTATCGGCACCTCGCCTCTGCCAGGGTACTCGATCCACTTGTCCGACAGATAGTCGGTTAACACGAACCGTAGATATGAAGCCACTCCGTGTTCTCGGAGCGCCTCCCGGATCGTGCCCCAGGGCATGGTGTTAAATGCGTTGGCGATGTCGAGACTAATCGTCAACGCCACCCCACTCCGGGAGACCGCCCGGTCCACGAGGGCATGGACGTGGTCGATCGCATCAAGCGTCGATTGGCTCTCGCGGAAACCGTATTAGCAGTCAGCCAACTGCATACTCCCGTCGGACAGGCTCCTCGACAGGCGGGCAGCGAGCACACGCTCCAAGAGCTTGCCCGCCTCGTCGAGGAGGCAGATCGGCCGATACGCAGAGGGCGAATCCGCGGGCTTTCTCTTTTTCGGGATAAGGACCATCTGGACCTGCTTCCAGGCCAGCGGAACCCGCCCCGACTCTAGGCAGCCGTCGAACAGCCGCCTGAGCCGGGGACCCAGAACGCGCAGCGCCAAAGGGAGCGCCCGCCCAGGAATGCCGTCGGACCCTTGTGCTGTATTTCTGGCCACCATTCGCCCGACGGCCATCCCGAGTTCCCCCTCGGTGACCCCCAGGCCAGCGGACCAGTTACTGGCCTCCGCCGGCAGGAACGGCCGCGGACCCTCCTCCGGATCTACAAGAAAGAGGGTATCCACGACACGCTCCAGAACAGGGGGGTCGAGGGACTCCGTGACAGGGGGGGGGGGGCGGCCGGGCTCATGCGGCCCAGCACGATGCGGTGGGGCAGCCCCCATGGATCCTTGTCCAGAGTCCCGAGGAGCTCTCCCCTGGCGCTCGCCTTGGCTCTCCTGATGGCACGCTGGAGGTCCACCGTGGCCTCTCGATAGACCTCATACAGCGCCGCCTCACTCGCCGGGTCGCGGTTCCGTCTCCGGGGGGCCCTTGTGAAGCGACGTCGCGCCGCGCTGCATGTAGCACGCAACGCGGCAATCTCGTCGCTCCACCAGTAAGCGGCCCGCCTCCGGAGCTTCTTGGCTCGGGGCATGGCGGCGTCGCACGCCGCCGTCAATGACTCCCGGAACCAGTCAGCTTCCCGATCGACGTCCGCAACCGGTCCAGCCGGGGCATCCGGCCAGGACGCGGCGAGGGCGGCCGCCATCAGGGCGTCCTTCTCCAAGCGCTTCAGCGCCCATCTGCGCGGCGGTCGGCCCGGCGCGGGTCTGCGAGCGGGATGGTACTGAGGGGCAGCGGAGATATCCATAAGGATGTAGAGGTGGTCACTAAGGGACTTCACCTCCTCCGCTACCCCCCATCCCGATACGAGACAAGAGGCGGCAGGCGTCGCCCACGACAAGTCGACGATCGACTCGCCCTGCCACCGCACGCACGTGCTCACGGACCCCCGGTTAAGCAGCCGAAGGTCCGCACTCGCCGCCCACTCCAGCACCGCCCGACCCCTCGCGTCCGTTGCTGGGCCACCCCACGCCGTGGACTTGGCGTTGAAGTCGCCCAGCACGAGCGTTCGTGCGACTGGAGAGCGGGACAATGCGTCCCGGACCGCGTCAAGCAGTCACTCAAACGCCGCGAGAGGGGTACTTGGAGGGGCGTAGACCCCGATCAGGGACAGGCCGCCGCACTCCGCCCGACGAACCCGTCGCCGCGGGCGAACACACGGAGGGCCGCGGTGTCGCCGCCCACTATCACCACGGAGCCCAACGCATCGGCCATCCAGTTCAGGCGGTCGTCGACGCGGTATGGCTCTTCGGCGACCGCCAACCCCACATCTAACTCGGCCAGGCATTGGATGAATAAGTCCTGCGCCCTGGCCGAGTGGTTGAGGTTGGCTTGGAGGATCCGGACCAGGGGCATGAACTTTAGGCCATGTCCATTGCCTCACCCGGAACGAATCATCCCTCCATCGCAGCGGGCGATCTCGCCCGCAGCGCCTTAACCAGCGCCAGCGCCGGCGCATCTGCCGCCGGTCAACTGACCGGCGTAAATTCGCCAGAACTCGGGGTCGTTCCGCGAGCCTTCCTCCCCTTCTTTGGCGGTGGAGGGGCATATTTTTTGGCCCTGAGCCGGTGGTCGGCTGGCCTGCCCAGGTCAGCACGGACTAGGCAGCGCATGGGCGCCGTGCACTCACGTGCTCGGTGGCCCACACCGGCGCACCTGTAGCACCGGTCCACGCGGTCCGCCTCGAGGGGGCATTTCTGCCGCACGTGCCCGAGCTCCAGGCACCTGAAGCATCGGCGGGCTCGCGCGGGCAAGGCCTCCACTCGGGCGGACGACCAGTCGACGAGCAGGCGGCCAGCCGCCAGGAGGGCCCTCATGGCAGCCGCTGGGCAGCGGAGCCAGACTGTGCCCAGCCCGGACCCAGAACGCCGGATGATGCCGGTTTGGACCTCGTCTATCCGGCACCCGGTTACCGCGGCAACTGCCGCCGCTACTCCGTCGGCCGTGACGGATTTGTCCAGGCCGCTAACCCGCGCCTCGGCGGATTTAATCGGTTTGGACACCCTTACGTCCGTGCGGGGAACAGCTCCGCCAGGCGACCGACCAGGCGGTCCGCCCCGGCAGCGCTGTCCGGGCCTGGGATCTCTAAAACGGAGGACCCGGTCTGCCCCTTGCGGTACCGGATGCCGGTTACCCCGACATCCCGTAACCGCACGCCAGCGACCGCCTTTGCCATGACCTCTGAATAGGTCATGGCGCTGCCCGAGGCGACGGCGAGGGATACCGCTGTCCTCTTCGGCGCACGCGCCGGACGAACCTGCGGCCCGGCCGGAGCCCCAGCCGGCCGCGCCCCGCGAGAGCGAGAACGTGCAGCCCCCGCACGCCTCTCCTTGCGTTCGAGCACCTTCGACTATGTCTCAGGTACCGAACGGTTCAGGGCGAGCGCGACAGGCGCGGGCGGAGGCCTCGCCCAGGACGCAGTCGGGGCAGGCGCGACACCGGGCCGGTCTCGGTCTGGCAAAGCCAGAGCAGGATGGGCAGCGGCGTCATTCGCTTGCTTCTTCCCGCTCCTCTTTCTGCCTCTCTTCTTTTTCGCGGGCTCCCCGCGGACTGTCCTGGGTCGGCTCCCCACCGCCGTGGGGCCAGGTTGGGTGGAACACGCAGTAGGGCGCAGCGCGGCTCGCGGCATCCGCTGCGGAGCCCTGCTCGCGGCGGCCACCAGCGAAACCACCCCCAAGCGCGCCGCGAGGCGCACCTGCATCTCGCCGCAGAGGCGACGGATGAGGCCCTCGACGTCCACGCCCGGCGCGAGGGTCGCGTCGCCCATCGCAGGCTTCCGCGACGGACCGGCTGGTGAAGGCCTCGAGGCAGCAGGCCGACTTGACCTCGCCGTCGAAGACGCACTCGGCCGCGAAGTGGGCACCGAAACCGATACCGCCGGATCGACGGGCAGCGGCACCGACGGCACCGCGGCAGGCGCGACCGGGCCCCGCACAAGCCAGGCTCTCAGCTCGGTCACGCAGGTTCTGAGCTCGGCAAACGCCTGCTCCAGCTCCACCTCCCTGGCCGAGGTCTTGACAAGCTTCGCCTGTTCGACGGCAGCGTGTCTGATGGTGGCCGCCGCAATTCGCAGCTGGCGCACCATCGGCCCCTAAGATTGTTGGAGCGTTTCGCAACACTTAGGACCGTCTCCGAGCTCTCGAAAATCGGAGAGCCCAGTTCGGCGGTCGGCGCGTGGCGCATCTCCGCCGCCAGCTCCTCTTCGCCCTTGAGGGGCTTGCAGGACCTGGAGATCCGGACGGAGGACACTAAATGGTCCGCGACGTCCATCGCCAGGCGCTCCTCCCTGTCGCTGGGCTTTCGCTTAGCTGAGGGATCCGACGCCCCCTGCACCGTAAACGCTTAATCCTCGGTTGTCCATGGTCATTGTCAAAGCACCCCATTGCGGGAGGGCGCCGTACCCAAGCCTCCAAACTTGCCATGTCGTCAACAGAGGATCCGCCAGATGTCAACTCACGGCGTTCGCCCTCCGCATCCAGCAAGTCGGTTCTCGCAAGCGAGCGCCGACTCCTAAAGCGGAGACCCAGGAGCACCACGAGGAGGTGCGGTGAGTGGACTTGACCGGACGCAGCACGCCGATTTCGCGGAAATTCCCCGCCCAGGAGGACGCCGAAGTGCCACCCTGGTGTAAGGGAATATCAGCTAGGTCGTGGTTTTTGACCCGACCTGGAGGTTTGAGGAAGAGGCATGGTGACCTTGACCAACTGCCCCAGTGCCAGGAAAGCGTGCATCCAGCCTCATGCTCCCCGTGGACTAATTCATCTATATACTTACCTGATAACCTGAAAACCCCACACATTTTTCCCGAATTCTTTCACCTACCCACAAAACCCCTTGCCACGCGCTCGAGTCAGCAGCTCGTGTGCCATTTCGCACGTGACATTAGCACGTCAGATTTTGTTCCTTTGTTGTTGATACATTCGCGCGGATGTGACGTCACCCGTCTGTCCACCCTAATTTTTCGCATTATAATATATTAGCTGAACATTAATTATTCCTATATTCGTATATCAAATATTAAGTTCTTATCGAATACATTATAAGAATTTCATATACGAATAGAATATCATACCTTATTCTCGTACAACGAAGTACGAATATTCTACATTTCATTTAAGGTTTACGAGCGACGCTTATAGCTTTACCTACCTACTGATAAGCGGCACGCGCCGAGCCGAGCCACGCTCAACGCTCGGAACTTTTCCTACCTGCCAATAAGCGGCACGCGCCAAGCGAGTAGCACGCGTCAAGCAAGCGACATCCGCCAAGCGATCTTTGTACTCGTCCAAGTGGCGGAAAGCATGGACGCGACACTCCTCGCGTTCCTGCTCTCCTGATACTCGTCCGAAATTTATTCCTTTATTTAAAATGTTAATAATATAATTATTAATAAACTAAGGAGTTGGAGATACCAAAAGGCACTCCTCTATATTTCTACATTCTAATAATTCACTTCTAGATTATTATAAATTAATGCTTATATGTACAGAGGAGAAACGTAGGAGCACAAAGCTTCGCCTCAAAATTAATAATTATGCGCCTGAAATCATTGATAATTGGTTACAACAATCACATGAACCATTATTTTAATAAATTAAAAATTTATTGAATAAATCCAAAAGGTAAAATCAAACTTAATTCTTGATTTCCATTCCTACGCTAAGACATCTAATTGTTGTTAGCAATTGTTAACAACAACCTACATACATTATTTTCGACAGAAGTGAAGCCTGTCAAGTAATGCAAATTCTGCGTCCAACACGCAAATTCAATTTTCTCTCAAACATCCACGAGCATCCAAGCTCGTTAACGAATGTTAACAACAATTATTATTAATCACTATTTCCAATAAATGTGAAATGTGTTGGATAGTGTTAATATCTAACGTCCAGCGTACGAATTCTAATCCAACTCTATACTCGACACCTGTGCTAATCCAGTCTAACATAGTTAACAACAATACATTTATTATTACCTATGTAAATGTGAAATTTGCTATTTAATAGTGATATATACATTATAAGTACTGGTATCAACCTAAAATCTCGTCTCCATACTCATGTCGAGACGTTCGAATTCGATAAACAATATTAATAATTAAACGTCAACAATTATCAATATTTTAAGCGCAAACATTGTGAATTAGGCTTAAGGAAAGCGAACAACTATGAAGGCACCTTAATCCACGGCAGGCAACGCCAACTGAAACAATTCTCGATCGAGATAGATAAGCCAAAACACGGCCTGCTTCCCAAAACATCTTGATAGCCCGCGAGACT
>NW_026534330.1:15368936-15451385 GCF_026225885.1 Hylaeus anthracinus | reverse complement strand
CGATGGATGAGGAAGGAGCGAAACATACGTTAGTGCACACGAGGTTGGGTTATTTTGAATGATGAACACTGTTTCACTGGTATAATCACTTGAGTTTATTAATTCGTCTTTAAAAATGTAAAGATCGTTTTACAGAAATGTACAAACGCGCGGCACGATATTGCCGAGAGAGTCGAAACGCGAATGACTAGCACGATGTTGCCGAGTATAATGTCGAACTAGGAATGAATTGTACGATGTTGCCGAGTATAATGTCGAAAAGCGACTATGTTGTACGATGTTGCCGTGTATAATGTCGCAAAGCGACTGTGTTGTACGATGTTGCCGTGTATAATGTCGTAAAGCGACTGTGTTGTACGATGTTGCCGTGTATAAAGTCGAACTAGGAATGAATTACTCCTTTCCACGGCAGTCATATTTATACCCAGATAGGGGTCAATGAACGGGAAATTTACCGTCCGATGCATGCGCACCGAGATCAAAAGTTCATTTCAGTACAAGTGCACCGAAAATGCTCGTCTGAGTGCAAAGTGCATTGAACTCAAAATATTTAGGCTCTTCCACACTTGCGACATCTCTCCACCGCAAAGTGCAATCCTCGAAAGCTCTGTCGTTCCTCAGAGCTCAAACTCGTTTACTGGTGTCCCCTAGAGGTACACCTTCCCCCAATAGCTCCACTAAGGGGTAATCCTCCCTTCTCCTCGGCATAGTGGGCGTCCTAGGCTCTCTATACGGTATACTTGGATCATAATCCCAACTATGTAATTAGCGTCAGCGCTAGGGCATAACGTAGTCTCAAGATCGTCAGCGCTGGGGCATAACGTCTCGGAAAGAAAAAAAAATAAACGGGCAGGGGATGGCTGCACGTTACACTTTTACGCGTCTTGATGCGGGTCTTTCTGTCGCACAGCTTTAGCATTTTGATCTATAACAAGACGTGACAAGAAAAAATTTGGTGACAGCGGTGGGATTGATTAAAAATTATGTGAAATTAATACGCCAAAAGTTGGGATCGATTAAAATTTTGAGAATTTAATACGCTAAAATGTGGGCTTGCACTTAAAATCTTAACCCTAATTTGCCAAAATTCGCTGTTTAATGGATTAAAAGGTGAGATTTCATCGTTTCTTGCAATTATTATTTGATTTTCTCCAAAATTCTTACTATTTACACGATCTCGTAAAAATTCAAAGAAACTAACAAACAAATTCTCGACATCAGAGCCTAAACAATTTTACTAAAACCTTGTTATAAGGACGTAACGTGTTTTTGAAAAAATAATTCAATATGAGTTCCAATGACGGCGTACAGACACGCTACGCTACAACCAATGCAGCACCGTATACGATCTACGAATTAGAAACAATGGCCGAACACGTCAAACAACGCGAAGAAAGAGTACGCAAACTAGAACGACAGATAGAAATAGATAGACACACTCTGGAAAAGCAAATAAACGATCAACAAGCCTGCATAGACCAAGGAAAAGACGCTACGATACTAGAACACACGGACATTTTAAAACAATTAACATTAGTAGTTCAAAAATTAAGCAACGATATGAAGGATTTAAAGAATCAATCCGCGATTCCAGAACGTACACCTAGCCGCGAAGGTCTCACCTACGAAGATCCTGTAAACGATCAAAGACTCTCGACAGATCCCACACCATTAGATTCTAACTCACCAGGCATTCACAAAAGAGTCAAAGAAGCGACAGACGGAATTCAAAATTTTGATGGCACGAGGTCCATGGTTATCTCTTTTTGCGAATCATGTCTCAGAGCACACGATTATTTACTTCCAGGCGACGAACCACTCTTAACGCGAACCATCCTTAACAAACTCCACGGACCAGCTTAGAGAGTTATTGGTCGATCATAATTTAAAACGGTAAATGAGTTATGCAACAAAATACGACGATTATTCTCCCCGATGAAAAGCGCAAATTTCGACACAGGTGAGCTAAGCCGAACCTTTCAAGCACCACATCAACCAGTATTAGACTACGCGATTAAAATTTAGGAATTCAGGGATCTAATATTAGACTTAGATCAACAGAGATACGGTTTACTAGACGAGCGAACTGAATACGAAGTACAAAAGGAAACATTAGAAGCTTTCGTTTCGAAGGTTACAAAAATTTAGATGACGCTATTCAAAAGGCGATTCGCATTCACACAGACATCGTGGACGAGCAATCTCGCTTCAGGCAAAATTATAATTTGAACTACGATAGAAGGCAAGATTACAGACCCAAACAATATGAACGACAGGACAAACCTCGGTTCGATTATAACAATCAGGACAGACCTCGACCCAATAATAATAATAACAATAATTATAATTGTAATAACTATAACGGTAACCCGGAGAGACCTCGACCGAATTACAACAACCTCAACTACAACAATAATAATAATTTTGGAAACAATCGGGACAACAGGCTTAACTACGGCGAAAGATTCGGTAGCACGAACACCAACACAAGATCAAATAGTTATTCTAACCAGAGCGCGAGGCCGCCCGACAAACAATGCCGCTATTGCAAAACATCGGGTCATACTATCAAAGAATGTCGAAAATTACAAGCACGCAGACAATACGAACAAAATCAGTCCAAAGCAGAGGAAGCAAGGGTCAATACCATACAACAGACGTGCACCGATTCCCCGATTCAATCAGAGCGCCGATCGCGGGAACCAACCAGCAGAAGAGCACCCAATAATGACGCAAAATCCAGAACCATCCTCCTAAGTTTAAAGGCGAAGAATCAAACATCCTCCATCAACGTCCCCGTCGGGCAGAATTTAACTACATCTAAACCTATACAATCAGTCGCGCACAGAATTATGGCCAAAATGGGATACGTACCAGGCGAAGGATTAGGAAAACATAACCAAGGACGAACATCACCCATCGAATGCACACCTAAAAACAATAAGAGGGGCTTCGGATATATAAATTCAGGAAAAGTCAACGGCCCGCCACAGGCCCGCGCAGGGCCCATCGTCTAACAGAAACCGCGGATTATACCCAACGACAACAGGAACATCGAAAGGAACTCTCCGACAAAAGGAAACAGCCTCAAACAAAGAGGAATCAGCGAAAGGAATAACGTAAGTCGAGGACAGTCTACTCGGACAATTATTCGAAATATAAATCTGCATCCCATCAACGGTAATTCAGTACCCATAATTAAACTTTCTTTTAATGGCTCCGATAAATCTTCTACGTTTATGATCGACTCGAAATAAATCTAATTAAGGAATCGTTACTCCCCGTCTCTCACAAGCTTGACACCAGCGTATGTCCAACCCTTAGGGGAATTGGGCAAGGGTTAGCCCCAACGTTAGGACGAGTTTTCTTATGCACCCTCGGGTATAAAGTCCCATTCTACGTCGTAAAGAACGATTTCAATATCTCTCATGACGGGATCCTAGGGGCCGATTTCCTTCAAAATCATTCAGCCAAAGTCGACTATGCGAAACAAATCGTTAAATGGAATCGATGGATAATACCATTCTATGTTACAAGCAAAATCAACCTAAGAGCCAGATCGGTAACGCCGATAAAATTGTTTGCAATACATTTAACTGAAAAAACAGGGTATATAAAGTTAATAACGTTCCAGAAAGGAATATTTTTGGGCCAATGCGCCGTTACTAATAATATGGGCCGAGCGATGGCCATGTGCTACAATATAACAACGAATGATGAAGAGATAGAAATTCCAGTAACAGAGTCATTACCTTTTGACACACCCGAAGATATTGGGTTTAAGAATATTAATATGTGCACAGCACACGATGAACGAAGAAACGAAATAATCAGCCAATTACGATTGGATCATCTTAATTCTGAAGAAAAGGAACACGTAATGGAACTTGTTAGAGGGTATTCAGAATGTTTTCACTTCAAAGGCGAACCTTTGTCACACGCTAAAGAGTGACCCACAAAATCGAAACCACAAACGATATTCCGATAAATTCAAATCAATATAGATTTCCTCCAGTCCATAAAGAAGAAATAAACAGACAAATAAATGAACTCCAGAGAGACGGAATAGTTAGACCATCCATGTCTTCCTATAATTCACCGATATGGATTGTACCTAAAAAGGCAGACTCAGCCGGGAATAAGAAATGGCAAGTAGTAATAGATTATAGATTCTTAAACGAAAAAACCATCGAAGACGCATATCTTTTTTTTTTAACGAGGGGGAAATGCATTAAGCACACCCGGCGATGTAGGGTTTCTTCGCCGGGTAGTGTGGGACTCTCAGCGGGCCCGATCGCCCGCGGTATACCCACTTAAACCCCACCGATGGCCAACGTCGGGCATTACGGCGGCCGTGAGCACTATAAGAAGAACTCCACCACGACCGCCGTGCCTAGGCTCCCCTAATCGTTAAGAAGCCCATCTCCTCAATTTCTCTCGGCGCCAAGGGCCATACCCTGACGCCGACCGCCTTGGGACCGGTCACGAAGACGGAGGCGCCCTACCGCCAACCGTCTCGGTCCCCGCAGCCCCTCGCGCGACACGCCGAGTCACCGTGACTGTGACTCATGACAAACGTGCGCGCAAGGGGCCGTATCACCATTCTGGCCGCCCTCGATCAGGGTGGCCAGCGGGCAGGCAGGCCATTAGGGGGCTCCGGGCACCCCGGTAACGATCCCTCCAGCTGTGTGGGGATCGGCCAGTAATACGGCCGGACGCCGCCTCCAGGCCCGCCCAACCCGTCTTCTCTCTTGACGAGCGGAATCGGAGCATTCCCCCGATACCGCTCGTCTGCCTCCTTCTGCGATATGACTGCATCGCAGAAGGAGGCTACCGCATTCCATGACCTCTCGTTGTCGATCATGGCATCAACTACGGCCGGCAGCGAGAGGTCTCCACCAATCTGTGTTTGGAGTGCCCGTCTTTGGCCAGCAAATGACGGACACTCCTCCAACGTGTGTTGGGCCGCGTCCAGCACGGCCCCACACTGATGACACTCGGGCGTCGCCGCCGCACCCACCTTATGCAGGTACTCACCGAAACATCCGTGCCCGGTGAACACCTGCGTGAGCCGGTAGGTGAGCCTGCCATGCCCGCGGTCCAGCCAACCATCAAGGTTGGCCAGAACCGCGCCGACAGTGCGCTTGCGGGCAGCGGGGCAGTTTAGCAGCTCCAACCACCACGCATCTCGTGCGCACCGCCGTGAATGGCGCTTCCATCGTTTGACCGCTTTAGCCGGCAGGTCCTCCCCGCTTCGGCAGTGCTCCCGCCGACGCTTGAAAACTTCGGCGTCAGCAGCCGCGTGGAGGTCAAAGGGGAGGTATCCGGCCAGGATCAGTGTCGCCTCCGTGGAAATGGTGCGGTAGCCCCTCACCATCCTGATGGCCACCCGCCGCTGTATGCGGCGGAGCATGTGCCGGCTTTGCCGGCATTTGCCTAGGGTGTCGGCCCATACGGGACATCCGTATAGGGCCATGGCCCGCACCACTCCAACATAGAGGCGGCGCACCCTCTCTTGCGGCCCCCGAGATTGGGCATGAGGCGACCAAGCATGGTCGCCACCCTCTCAACCCAGGGGGACAAGCGGTCGAAGTGCCCTTTGAAGCGCCAGCGGCCATCGATGTCCAGGCCGAGATATTTGATCCGATCCTGGACATCGATGCAGGATCCACCTATGCGGATTCGCACTGGGAGAGGTCGCCGTGACAGAGGAAGCCCGTGAAACCAAACCGCCTCCGTCTTCTGCGGCGACACTTCCAACCCCAATGCGCGGTTCCGGGCGACGACCGAGGCCACTCCCATCTCGGCGACCCGGCTCGTCCTCGTCCATTCCCTGCCCCCGGGCGATAACGTACGTATCGTCTGCAAAGCAGACGACCGCCACGCCGGGAGGTAGGGGCCCGCCTAGCACGCAGTTGTACCCCACCAACCAAAGAACGGGGCCCGAACAGGACTCCTGGGGTACACCGCGTTTCACCTCCCTCCGGTGCATGCCGTACCGTCCCGGATACTCCACCCATCTATCCCGCAGGTAGTCGGCGTACACGGCCATCAGGTGAGAAGGCGCTCCAGACTCCCGGAGCGCCTCCCGTATCTTGCCACAGGACAAGGTTTTGAACGCGTTGGAGATGTCTAGAGACACCCCCAGCGCCACCCCGCCACAGGACACGGTCGAGTGCGCGAGGGCCTTGACGTGCTCGATTGCGTCGAGTGTCGAGCGGCCATCGCGAAATCCATACTGGTACTCGGCCAGGCCGAGCTCGCCGACGCGATCGAGATGAGCGGCGAGGCGGGAAGCGAGCACACGCTCTAAAAGCTTCCCAGCCTCGTCCAGCAGGCAAACGGGCCGGTAGGCGGAGGGAGAGTCCGCGGGCTTTCCCTTCTTGAGGACGAGGACGAGCCTGGCCCTTTTCCACTGTCGCGGCATGCGCCCCGACTTCAGGCAGCCGTCCAGCAGCCGCCGGAAACGGGGCACGAGAACGCGCAAGGCCATTACCCAGGCCCGGCCGGGAATGCCGTCACGGCCCGGGGCCGTGTTGCGGGTCCCGATCTTTGCAACGGCATCGGCTAGCTCCTGTTCGGAAACCCCTAACGTTGGCGGACCAGGTAATCGGGTCCGCCTGCTCGGCTGATACTCGCTCCTCCGGATCGTCCGGAAAGAGTGTATCGACGACCCGCTCGAGCACGTCGGGGTCCAGACTCTCCGTGACCGGGGGCGCCGGTGGTCACAGACGCCCCATAACTATTCGGTAGGGACGGTCCCACGGATCGCGGTCCAGAGAGTCCAGATGCTCGTTCCAGGCCCGGGCCTTGGCCTCCTTGATAGTCGACTGGAGGGCGACCGTTGCCTGGCGGTAGTCACGGTACAGCTCCTCCTCCCTCGCCGGGTCGCGACTTCGTCTGCGGCGGAAACGCGTAAACCGGCGTCGGGCCGCCACACTGCTGCTCGCATGGCTGCGATCTCTTCCGACCACCAGTACACGAGCCGCCGCGGCGGAGCGCAGATCCGGGGTATGGCGGCATCGCAGATAGCCGTCATTGCGTCCCGGAACCACTCTTCCTCCACCTCGACGTCGTCGCACGGTCCGGGCAGTGTTTCCACCTAGAACATGGCGAAGGCTGCGGCCATCAGCGCGTCCTCATCAAGACGGCCTAGCGCCCATCGGCGTCGTGGCTGTCGCCCCGGTTGAGTAACCGGAGGTCCAGTCCCGTCGCCCACTCCAGCACAGTATCTCCCCTCGCGTCCGTCCTGGGGCAACCCCAAGCCGTGGATTTGGAGTTGAAATCCTCAAGGACTAAGGTTGGTCGGGTTCGGCAGTGCAATTGCACGCAATTTCGGACCCGATCCAACAACGTCTCAAAGGACGCGAGGGTCAGGCTGGGCGGGGCGTAGACGCCTACAACCGCCAGGCCGCCATAGCGTGCCGCGACATAGCCGCGCTCTCTAGCTAAAACGCTAAGGGGTGCGTCTCCCCTACTCAAAATCGCCACGGAGCCCAAATCGTCCCCGGCCCAGTCTGGGCGATTGGGGACACGGTAGGGCTCCGGGGCGTCGACCAATCCCACCCGCAGCTCGGATATTGTCTGGATGAGCAGATCCTGAGCCCAAGCCGCGTGGTTGAGATTGGCCTGTAGGACCCGCGTCGCAGAGGGGCGTGTAGAACCCGTTTTAGGCAATCTCCATAGCCCCTCCGCGGCCGGGTCCCTCTTCACATGCTTCGGCAGGCGCACCTGGCTGCTCCCGGGGCGCCTGCACTTCTCTTGCCTCTGTCACCGGCGCCTGCACCGGCTTCAGAGGGAGAGGCGCTCCCCGTGGCGGCGGCGCAGTGGGAGACCGAGTCTCCTGCTGCGTTGCAGGGGGCGCCTACGTCCCTTTTGCGCCGTTCTTTTTCCAGCGCGAGGAGGGCGGGGCACAGCCCTTTGCCCCCAATCAGTGACCGGACGGCCGCCCCAGGTCTGCACAGACAGAGCACTTCGGGGGTGAGGTGCACTCCCGCGCCCCGTGGTCTGTGCCGCCGCAGATGTAGCAGCGGCTTGTCCGGTCTGCCTCGCAGGTGCAGCGCCGCCTGACATGCCCCGTTTCCAGGCAGCGGAAACACCGGAAGGGGCAGGGCTCTAGGGCCTGCACCCTGGCGTGGACCCAGCCCACCTTAGCCCGCCCGTCTGCCACGAGCTTGCCCGCGGATCCGGCCGGGAGGCGGACCCAGACGCTGCCAACGCCATTGCGGATCCGCCGAATGTCTCTGGTCTTAATGTCCGCGGGTCCACAGCCCGTGGCAGCAGCCAAAGCTGTCGCCACCGATTCCGGGGACGCGCCTTCGTCCAGGCTGACGATACGTTTCTCCGCGAGTTTCGTCGGCCTGGCCACCTGGACGTCAGTCCCGCAGAATACTTCGCGCAGCATTCCGGCCAGCTTATCGGCCCTGGCAGCGCTTCCTGGCCCCGGGATCTCAATTATTGAGGCGCCCGTTTGGCCCCTCTTAAACCGGATGCCGGTTATACCAGCGTCCTCCAGCCGGACGCCTGCCGTCGCCCGCCTCCAGACATCTGTATATGTCGTATCGCTCCCCTCGGCGACCGTCAATGTGACGGCCGCTCTCTTGGGAGCGCGAGGCGGGCTCGGCTTTGCCGGAGGGGCCATCTTAGCGGCGCCGCCTCTTCCCCGTTTTTCCGGTCCTTTAGCGGCCAGATGCTGGCGAGGCTGGGCGCCGACGGCGGCAGCGGCCTTGTTTTGGCCGCGCCGCTCCTTCCTCCCAACGACTGCGGCCCAGGATTCCCTGGGCGCGTTAGTTAACGCCTGTGGCTGGGATGTGGGCCCTGCCTTTGTTGGGGCATCGGCAGCGGCGGGCGGGTTGTTAGTGCTTCCCACGGCCTGCACAGGGGCCCGCCGCCTCCGCCGCTGGGGCTGCGGAAGGGGCTGTGGAAGCTCTTTCCGCTCACCCTCCTTCACCGCGCGGGCGGCCCATCGGCGGCGCTGCTTTTGGCCGGGCCTACTGCGCCGTTTCCTACGACCTTCACCCACTTTCTCAGTGGGCACTAAGACGGGAACGGGGACAGACGTCCGAACGGCGGTGCCGGGGCGCAAGTCTAACGCACGGCCGGCGGGCCGCCTGCCGCTCTCCGTCGGCAGACCAAGGCGCGCCAGCATTTGCCTCTCCGATTCAGCGCACACACGCCGAACTACAGCCTCAACGTCGGTAATACGGAGGCCGCTCATCGGCGGCGTCGGCGGCGGCGGCGCAGGAGGCGGCGCAGGAGGCGGAGCAGGAGGCGGAGCAGGGGGTGCCACTGACGGCAGCTGAGCTGTCGTCCTCGCTATCCGACGCTGCCGAGGCCGCGTCTGGGCCAGCTCGGCTGTCGGAGGCAGCATCTCCAACTCCATAGGGGGTGGCGCAGGCCGCGGCGGACGAGCCGTGGCGAGGGGACGTCGCTCTTTGGGGACGTCGGCGATGGATCCACGGCCGAGCAACTGCTCAAGTTCGCTCACCCGGGCGCGGAGGAGGAGCGTCGTCCGCTCCAGCTCTTCCTCGCGCCCGGTTGCCGTTGTCCTTTTTCTCGCTCCACGGCGGCGTGTTTGATAAACAACGCCGCCTCGCAAAGCAGGCGCACGAACGTCCCCTTGAGGTTGTTTGACTGACTGGCCACCTTCTCGATGACCCCTACGTGGTCAAATATGACCGCGCCGAGGTTAGGCGTAGGGGCCAGTCTCATCTCCTTCGTGAGCTCCTCCTCCCGCGGAAGGGGTTTACTACTCCGGGAGACGGGCGGTGCCCTGATGGACGGATCCATGGCCGCCCGCACTCAATCCATCTCGTACCCCTTTAATGCAGCCTCGATGGCCTTTTTTTTGGCCACCGTCAGGCCAACATACTCCTCGGTGGAAGGGGGGCATCACCGCTTGCGTGCCCTTGCGGAACGCGTGGTGCGGGACGACGCTACCGATGAGCCATCCGACTCCTCGCCGCTTTCCGAGTATGAATAGCGGGGCGGAATCAGACACCCGCCGTTAAAACTTACCCGCAGAGGTAGAGGGGGAAATGTTAAATTGCAACCGGATAAATGCGAATTCTTGCGAAAAGAGGTAGCATATTTAGGACATATATTAAGCGAGGAAGGAGTTCAACCAGACCCTAGAAAATTAGAAGTTGTGAAGAAATATCTTATACCTAAAAGCCCCAAGAGTATCAAACAATTTTTAGGCTTGACAGGTTACTATAGACGATTCATAAAAAATTATTCAAAGATTGCTTAACCACTTACGGACTTATTAAAAAAGGACAAACCTTTTGTGTGGAATCATCATCAACAACAAGCGTTCGAAACATTAAGAAACGCCCTATGCAAAAATCCAAATCTTCAATTTCCTGACTTCACTAAACCATTCATTCTAACTACCGACGCTTCAGGATACGCGATTGGTGGAATATTAAGCCAAGGAGAAGTAGGCAAAGATCTCCCTATAGCCTATACCTCTCGAACTCTAAATCCTCATGAACAAAAATATAGTACAATTAAAAAGGAATGTCTCGCTGTGGTATACTGTGTTACGCATTTCCGACCCTACCTGTACGGTCGCAAATTTAAAATTATTACAGACCACAAACCATTAGTTTGGCTCAACAATATAAAAGATCCAACTTCGAGATCTTGGAAATGGAAACTGAAACTTTCCGAGTATGAATTTACTATATCTCATAAACAAGGCACCTCGAATTTAAATGCAGACGCTTTATCACGCAATCCTTCTAACGCAGCAAATATTTTACCAATAAACACTTCGTCATGGGAAGACTTTAACGATATCATAGATCCTCCAAATAAGAAACGTAAGCGCTCTAGATCTCACGCCTCTGACGAACCGCCAGGGAAGGAACAAAAGACAACAGAATTACTCATGGAAGAAGAAAATTTGCCTTCCACTTCTAAAAACCAAACCTTTAATCGATCTCCCGCATTACCTAGCTCGCCTTATCCTCTTCCCATTTCCATGGAAATTCCGAACGACGTAAATCAATATAGCCAGCTCGCAAGAGACTCATACTCCGAAAATACTTACACTTCATCCGAGAGCGATGAAGAAAGTGAAGAAGAAGAAGAAGAAGAAGATAAAATGCTAATTGACAGAGAACCTAGATTTGAACTCTTCAAGATAGTTAAAACCAAAGAACCGCTAACACTGCAAAAAGATAACATAGTCATTTTCACCACACACCAAGGAAATCCTGCTTGCAACGGAGCACTCGAATTACGAGCAATAGGACAAATTCCAAATCATTCAGACCTTACACCAGATGTCCCTCACGTTAAACCTATAAATAAATATTACCTCATAACTATTCCTATCCAAGGACGCCCGACATCCCCAATTAACAGAACGCAACTTCTTTCAGGTCTACGCATGATACAATCTGTACTGGACGAATTGAACCTAAATTCCTTTTTTATTCGTAGGACAGACCCACTTGGAGACGCCTCATGGCACTTCCTCGATAAATGTTTAAGAGAATTATTCGCAGACTACAGAATCACAATTACATATTGCACTGGCGAAATGACGGTTCCTCCAGTCACAGAACGACCTATTATCATCGCGAATACACACAATTCTGTCATAAACGGACACAAGGGTGAAACGAAAACACTCAATAGAATCAAGCAGGGATACATCTGGCCCAATATGAAAATAGAAATACAAAAATATATCCGATCTTGTAAAACCTGCCAATTAAAAAAACTAACTCGCGTAAAGACACGACAACCAATGTTGATTACAGATACTTCAGCACACGCTTTTGACACGGTAGCAATAGATATCATGGGACCGCTTCCGACGATTGCGAACGGTCATACATATATACTAACAATGCAGGACCTTTTAACTAAATATTTACTGGCTGTACCGCTGAAAGACACAAGCGCGATAACTATAGAGGACCAAATGTTAAAGAAATTAATATGTGTTTTTGGAGCCCCTAAGGTTATTTTGACCGACCAGGGAGCTAATTTTATATCATCAGTAATGAAACGTGTAGTTAAGCGATTCAATATCAAGCCATAGCGAACAACAGCATACAGACCGCAATCAAACGGTTCACTAGAACGATCTCACCATGTATTATCCGAATATATAAAAATCCAAACAGACAAAGGTCGCGATTGGGACACGTGGCTTGACTTAGCTACGTTATTGTATAATACCAGTATTCACGAAGCAACTAACTTCACCCCTCACGAACTAGTTTTCGAAAAAACCGCACGCATACTGAGCGACGAACCAGAATTGGACGAACGTGATACTCTAAGCTATGTAAACTATCTAAACGATTTATTCCTAAAATTAAGCAAACTCCAAGATTTAGTTCGTCAGAACTTGATAAAGGCCAAAGAACGATCAAAACGTTATTACGACTCAAAATTAAATGTTCAAAGTTTTTCACCAAATGAATGGGTCTATCTCCTTAAAGAACCAACCAGTAAATTCGGTAAACACAGTAGAACCTTACATTACCTTACCTCACACTTAAAGAACCAACAGCCGGTAAGTCACTGCGCATTATTTTATATCGAAACATAACTAATTATATCACCAATTCTATTATATTTCTAAATCTTATTTCACATACTTACCTACTGTAGGTTAAATTAGCGATTTACCGATTATCCATCAATACGATACCGCCAACCGATAAGTCTCAATGTAACGACCATTTTTACCTTCATACGAATAATAACTTACCTACGGTCGATACCTCGCGTTTAATAAGGATCAAACTAATTTACCGACCTTCTGTCAATAACGTAACGTCATAAGAAAAAAATCTATTCAGAAAGCAAACAAGAAACATCCTTCTCCTAAGCATCAGCATATTTCAGCGCGATAAATCACGTAACCATAATTCCCAGGCCAAACAGAATAACCAGAACACCTGCGAGTAATTAAATATACGCCAGAAAATAAAGTCCGCAATAGCAATCCAATATTCACCAAGATAAGACGCGAACGTCTTCATCAGCATCCGTTAGAAAATAATCCGCTTGAGAAAACTAAATCTTCGCTAAGATAAATTGTAATTCCATATTCACTAAGATAAAACCAGAGCGCCTTCGACGTCGCTGCTGACGCAGCATCCGGTAGAGATAAGCCGCGCGAACCACCGAGACTATGTAATACTATACCTGTGCGATAATGATAACGCGCTCCGAGCGAGCGCCGATGACTCATCACTGCCGAGACAACGGAAGTTGCGGTAGTGGGGACAGATAATAAATACGAGATCAAGAGCGCACCTCCGCCTTCAGTGTTCAGTTATAAGCAAGTCGTTCAACAGCGCAGTCGTGCTTCAGTCTTTATCCGCCTTCAGTGTTCAGTTATAAGCGAGTCGTTCAACAGTGCAATCGTGCTCCGCCGTCAATCATCTACAACGTTCTACGTTCAGACGCATCGTACGTTCAGTTTTATAATTAATCAAGTGTACTCATTCGCGACGCATCGTACGTCCAGCTTTATAATAATTCCTTATTTAGTTTTATTATCGATTAAATAAAGTGTTTTTTTCTTGTTACCTTGTTCTTGTGCGCGTTTTATTTACGATCCTCAAGACCCAAATCTGCTTTAGATTAATCTAAATTACTTCTTTGATTTCGGTAGCATTCGATTCCTGTGTTGTCGCGCTCTTACCAAGGAGCGAAGATTCGGAGGAACGACGTTTGATCTCTCCAACGCAATTTCGAGATTTGGATTTCTTTTCTCATCACTCGGGTCGCTTCTCAGCACTCGGTCAGATGGAGCAAGAGGTATAAATCTCGTAGCATTTATTTTTGTAGTTGTGATCTGCGGGTTTCCCATTTCCACTCCATCGCTCGGGTCGCTTCTCGACACTCAGCTGGTGTGTGTAGTGCTAACCACGTTTGGTTACGTTCATTCTTTTCTTTATGCAAATATATATACTTTAAAATAATCTGATACCAAATACTAAGCAGAATCTGCCGCGTACCCGCACCCGCCGTCCGAATAGAAGAAGTCGCCGCGGGGGAGTTAAAAAGCAACTAAAAAGGGAACACGCGCGCTATTTGCACAAAATCTACGCGAATCTAGAGTACTGCGTCAATAACCAATTCCGCGTCGCACTTGTCCCGCGTCATTCTACCCCGAATCCCGAAATCGTGGTCAACCGCCCTCCATCGCCAGCCGATTCAGAAGCTACGACGTTAATTCTCAACGATCCCATCCAACTTGAGGAAGATTTCGCCCCGGAGCAACCCACTACTGAGGACATCCCTATCATCGATTTAACCGAGGACGACGACGATTCCGATTACGAAACCGTCGATACACTAATAGCACCAAAGGTAAATATTCATCTCGAAGTCCCCGGCCATCTATTGAAAATCTTCGCGAACTACTATCACCATATTGTAAATAATCAAGTCCCAGACGCTTTATATCAATGGTGCGAGAACATTTATTTGGCTTGTAATCCATAATACATAATTTAATAAACGCATGATTGTATAAATATTTCCGATCCCTTTCTTCAGCCCTTTTCTTTCAACTGCTACGTCTGTGGGAGCGTGTATTCGCTCGCCAGGCCTCTAGACAGTTGGCGAACCCACTTTTTCGCGTCTTGATGCGGGTCTTCCTGTCGCACAGCTTCGGCATTTTGATCTGTAACAAGACGTGACACGTGGTATCATCTGCGGTCCATCAAATTGCGGCAAAACGAACTTGCTGATTAGTTTGTTAGAAAGTCCGCACGGTGTTCGCTTCGAAACCGTATACGTGTACTCGAAATCATTGCAACAACCGAAATTATAATGCGATAGTTATAATGCGGAATGGAAAGGAAAAGGGAAAAATGCGTGGATAGTCTCAGGTAAGTGAGTTAACTAGATGGAAGTTTCGTTTCAGGTAGGTCGTGGTCGAGCAGGTAAGTAGATGGATGTGTTATTTCAGGTAGGTCGCGCTGCTAGGTAGACGGATGGATTGCTCCAAGTAGGGAGTCGAACGGGTAAGTACGTGGGTTACAAGGTAAGTAGGGGGATAAGTTCTCGGCAGAAAAGTGTTTCGCCTGAGAGTCGCGGAGCGGGGAAGGAATCAGGGGGGTAGATTCGGGCTGAAAACGGGTTTCGCCGCTGAATCGGGCAAAGAGAGGTTTTCGGCTCAGGCTGAAAGCGTGTTTCGCCAGGGGGTTGGGGCATATGAAAAGGGGCGTGGTTTTGGACGGAAAACGCGTTTCGCCGACGGGTTGGGTAGGAGGGCGTCTCAATCCCGGCTGAAAACGTGTTTCGCCAAGGGGTAGAGGGTTGAGGAATAGAAAGGTATTGATTCAGGCTGAAAACTAGTTTCGCCACAGAATCGGAATAGCGAGGGGGCTTGGTTTTGAGAAATGGCGTGGAAAGAACAGGGTTGTGGCGGAGCGTCTAGAAAAAAAGGGGGGGAAGAGTCCCTATCCCGGCTGCAAACGTGTTTCGCCAAAGGATGGGAGGATATGGAGGTGAGTATGATGTTCTAAGGTTTTTTGGGAGAGGTCCACGTACCTGACACCCGAGAGAGCAGTCGTACTGAGAACTATGACGGGTGAGCGTGACGAGAAAGAATAGACGAGATTTATGTGCACTTGGCACTTATGTGGGTTTTATATAAGAAACTTAGGGCGATTCCCAGATACTCTACAATTCGTCCTAATACTAATAATCATGTGCTTTTGGCACTTATGTGAAATTTATATAAAAAAACCTGGGGCAATTCCCCGCTACTTTACTCGTCGCAATAACAATAACGATCCTTAAATCTAAATAATATAATATACGTCTGAGACGCGGTTTTGACTAGATAGGTACTAATATTTAACTATGAGTAGTTAGAAATTCGTAGAAACTAATGATTAGCGGTTGTCGCAATAAAGACGATGTCAAACTAGCACAAACTATGGTCGGAGATAGCCGAAATTACAATCGGTCGTAATGCGCGAAACCACGTGCGCGCGCGAGAGAACAATAATGGTTAATTATGAATTATAACGGTCCGTAGACCAGACGGTAGTCTAAAATAGGCGAGATTGCCGATATTGGCGAGTTCTGGGATCGCACCGAGAATTAACTGAGTTTACACGAGATTACGTAACACCAAACCACGTGCACGGCGACGAACGGAATTTACAAGTAATGCCGCTGAATAATACGAATCCGCGTGCACGGAGATAAACAGAATTTTTTATAATATATAATAACGGAATTTATTATAATATAAAATACGGAATTCACAATAACCACGGAGTTATAATACTCAGAAATAGCAAAATCCGATATGAAACTATGAAACACGATTGTGAGATTGATTTTCTAGGATAATTCACCGACTACATGCGCAAACGAATGACAATACTAAAAAAGGGGGCGAGCAGCAGGAAACCACGGTATTTATATGCTTATGTCACGTGGTGTCACGTCCCAATTTGAAATCATGACTAATTCAAACAGCACGGCAAACGCGTTAGATTTTGCACATTTAGGGCATGTGCGGGACCTCTGAGCTTGCTACTTTTGGTTATTCAATTCTTACACGTGTGAAATATAATTTATTACTTACCTTATTCGCTGTTTTAGCTTCTATTGTCCTCGTGGATCTCTCGATACAAAGGAGGCTGGACGGCTACGTGGAGTCTGGTAATCGCTCTCGAACGGGATCAATCTCCAACGTGGTAGAATGATCTCTTCGACGAAGATGATGTCGTTGTCGACGTTGTCCTCTGGATGGTGTACAGGAGTTGGCCTGAAGAGAGCAGCAACCAGGTGTTCGTATGCCTCGGCCAGTGGAATGACTTCGGAGGGTTTAACGACGCGAATGTTAATATTAATGACGGCTACGTTAGAAATGATACGCGGTAACGTGACTTCAACGCCTAAATCGGCTTGATAATATCCCGGAGTGTTTAATTGTTCAAAGACGCGGCGTAAGTGGACGCGTCGTCCTCTTCGATAGGTGAATTTGGTCATTCCTTAATGAAATAACAGATTTGTAGTACGCTAGAGAGATTACACCCACAATAATCCTTTAGAGCGGCGCGGCTACTTGGCAGCCTTAAACGTACGTAATAGTTTATTGCGGCTCGCACTTTAGTGGTTCACTCCAGAAGTCTCGACAATCCGGCAGATGTAAGCCTTAAAGGTTCCGATTATTCCTTCGCATTAGCACTAAGTTGCGTGTATTATTCTATCAGCTAAATCCAATTAGGATTGTTCCAGAATTTTATGAGAATTCCCGGCAGATGTAAACCTAAAAAGAATTCCATATATTCTTTCGCAAGAAACCTAACTGGTTTATTGTACGTTCATGTATCGAAATAAAGAATTTGAAACAACATAAGGGAGACCGATTTATTTCTAGCGGACAGGATATTGAATTTACACTCACTTCACTTTAGACTGGTTTATTGTATCTGTCATTGCTGGACAGAAGAAAATATGGTAATACAAAGTTCGCAATTTTTAAACTTTAAACGAATGCGTGGAATCTCTATTCGCAGAGAGTTCCAGCATTATTCGCTCGGAAAACGATTTATCGAAATATTCCGCACTGAGATGAACGAGAACTAAACTTGACAGCGTGCAAGTTGCAACTCGAATTGTCGGAGACGATGTGCTCGCTATGAACGCTCGGAGAAGACTGACTAATTCATCGTGTGAATTTAGCATGTAAGATTTTGTTCCTTTGTTCTTGATAGCTTCGCGCGGAATGTTTAGTCTCGCGGGCTATCAAGATGTTTTGGGAAGCAGGCCGTGTTTTGGGTCCCGCGGTCCCTTATCTATCTCGCTCGAGAATTGTTTCGGTTGGCGTTTCCTGCCGTGGATTAAGGTGCCTTCATAGTTGTTCGCTTTCCTTAAGCCTAATTCACAATGTTTCTGCTTTAAATATTGATAATTGTTGTTGTTTAATTATTAATATTGTTTATCGAAATCGAACGTCTCGACATGAGTATGGAGACGAGATTTTAGGTTGATACCAGTACCTTTAATGTATACATCACCATTAAATAGCAAATTTCACATTTACATAGATAATAATAAATGTATTGTTGTTAACTATGTTAGACTGGATTAGCACAGGTATCGAGTATAGAGTTGGATTAGAATTCGTACGCTGGACGTTAGATATTAACACTATTCAACAAATTTCACATTTATTGGAAATAGTGATTAATAATAATTGTTGTTAACATTCGTTAACGAACTTGCATGCTCGTAGAAGTTTGAGAGAGAATTGGATTTGCGTGCTGGACGCGGAATTTGCATTATTTGACAGACTTCACTTCTGCCGAAGATAATGTATGTAGGTTGTTGTTAACAATTGTTAACAACAATTAGACGCCTTAGCGTAGGAATAGAAATAAAGAAGTAAGTTTGATTTTACCTTTGAATTGGACATTAGTATTATTTAATAAATTTCTCATTTATTAAATTAATAGTTTATGTGATTGTTGTGAACGATTATCAATGATTTCAGGCGCTTAGTTATTAATTTTGAGGCGAAGCTTTGTGCTCTTACGTTCTCCTCTGTACATATAAGCATTAATTTATAGTAATCTAAAAGTGAATTATTAGAACGTAGAAATATAGAGGAGTGTCCTTTTGGTATCTCCAACTCCTTAGTTTATTAATAATTATATTATTAACATTTTAAATGAAGGAATAAATTTCGGGCGAGTATCAGGAGAGCAGGAACGCGAGGAGTGTCGCGTCCATGCTTCGCGCCACTCGGACGAGTACAAAGATCGCTTGGCGCGTGCCGCTTATCGGCAGGTAGGAGAGTTCCGAGCGTTGAGCGTGCTCGGTTCGGCGCGTGCCACTTATCAATAGGTAGGAAAAGCTATAAGCGTCGCTCGTGAACTTAGAATGAAATGTAAAATATTCGTACTTCGTTGTACGAGAATAAGGTATGATATTCTATTCGTATATGAAATTCTTATAAAGTATTCGGTAAGAACTTGATATTTGATACACGAATATAGGAATAATTAATGTTCGGCTAATATATTATAATGCGAAAAATTGGGGTGGACAGTCGGGTGACGTCACAACATACATACATACATGTAAAACCAAATGATATTGTAAGAACAATTACCGGAAATGAAAATTTTGAACGTCATTCATTGATTGATTCTGAATTGTTAGCCTTAGGGTTGAATGTAATTCAGCATGGTGATCAAATAAAATGATGTATTTACAATTGAATATTATTTCCTTCTTCATAAGCGCGAATCACTGGCAGCAGCTGCTGGTAACACAGAACGTTTAACTTGCAGTTTTTGACTTTGTCCCTGAGATAACATATCGGTGCCATTAAATTTGTCCTCGACTCGCGAAACTTCGCGAATCTTTGCACGTGTCTTTGAAATAGATCCAATAGCGCACTTTAAAGGGGCATGGGCAGCCGATTAAATGTTGCCTCGAAATAGCGTTTAATCAAAAGTGGGCGAAGGTGGGGCCTTATTAACTAATTAAAAAACATGAAAAGGGGCAGCCAATTAAAAAACACGAAGAGGTGGGAGGCAGCTGATTAAAAAACAAAATGGCGCCTTGAAGGGGGTGGTCAATCAAAAGTGTCGTCACACTCTCCCGTTCACGAGGCACCGCCCCTCGCTTCCCCCACTCACAAGGCCCCGCCCTCGCTTCCCCTGTCCCCGCGTCCTCCCTGAGAACCTACTGTTCTAGAACCGGCATACCTTACCTACTACCGTCCATATAGGGGGTTAATTTAGCCCCCAATCGGTCCAAATATCTCACCAGATCGGGGCGCTACAATTGGGTGAATTGTAACATCCCGCGACTAACAACCTGCCCTTTCACTATGACCATCCCCCTGCCCCGTTCGACCACTGGACCGTCGCCGAGTGGCGACAATGGCATACTGCCACTGTGCCCTGTTCATCGCCGACCCAATGTGGATGGTCGGGGACTTGGTAGTGCTCCGTGGCCACCTTCAGGCCAGCCCGCCACTCCACTAGGCATTGGACCATAAGATCTGGTGCCCGGCGGCAGTGGTACAGATTGGCCTGCAATACGATCAGGGGAGCCCTGTGCGCCATTACTTGGTCATCACGGGGTCCCCTGTCGGTTGCGCGGGTACAATGGGGGTAATATCCCCCTCACGTGACGCGACCGCCTCCACCTCCATCGCGGCAGACATGAAGGGGTTGGGGGGAGGGGGTGTTGAGCTTCCCCCCCAGCCCAACCATCTGTCGCTGGAGTTGGCACCACACTTGCCAACCCCTTCTTTTTCTTCGGGGGCGGGCAGCACGCTTTGCTTCCCTCCTTATGCCCCACCGGGCGCCCTAATGCTGTGCACACCACGCACTAAGGGCCTCCCGTCAACATCATGGGGGTAATTCTACAGGAGCCGAGCGAATGCGAAGTGGTCACGCACTACGTGGAGCGTGTGCTGCGTCGCAAGAGAGAGGAGAGATGTCTGGAGGATACTCTGGGCTTCCCATAGCTTCGGTACTTTTCGACCGGCGGGGGCCCTAATGGGGTCTAGTTGCCACGCCCCCGGACTATTCTTATGCGAAAGCAGGTCTTGTCCGGGGGGGGGGGGGGGGGCACTAACGTGGGATGCAGGTGGTCTTTTAGTGAGTAGAAATCTTACGCTACCGGATGCTAGCATCTTCCACCGCCGCCCGGTACCTATAAAGGTTTTTCCACCCGCCCAAAAAAAAATCACAATTTTATTAAATTGAATTACTTTATCATTCACAAATTCATATAATGTATGGTTCATAATACAAATGTTATCAATATCAATAATTTCACTACTAATAATTAATAATTTAAAAAAAATAAGAATTACTTAGTTTATTATTTCTTTTATTTGTGTATTTATTTTAATTTTATCCATGTAAAACGAATATCGTGAAATAGGCTGCATAGCGGTACTCTCAAAGAAAGATCACGGCTTACGATAAAGAAGAACTACAGAACTGTTACAGACTAGTAATTATAAGATGGAAACAAGGTAGAAATAAGATGAAAATTAAAAGAAAGACTTAGATTATCGTTTCTTGTATTTTAGGTAAGATTCTAGTGAGTTAAGTGTTTGTAAATCTAGTCACAGAAACCTAACCTAAAAATATTAATAAAGTTCTTATATTTTAAAGCAACAGGCGAGTTTATCCTGACCAAAACCACATTATAAAACGATAATTTTGTTTATTCGCTATATAAATGGAGAAGCTTCACTTTGAATTTACTGTAATACCAGGAAGCGATGGAAAATCAAACACCTTTGGTATAACCTTAATAACTACGTGTTGTTGTGCCTTCAGGCGTTTTTTAAAGGGTTTTGAGATATCGTGGGTTTCGGAGCGTTTAAAGAATTGGAATTCATCGGTGTTCGATGATGAGTCGAAGGATCGTAACTCCAGCGATGTACTCTCAACAATGACTTTATTCAAAATGTGCTCAGCACTGTCTTTTACAAGGTGTTATTGTTTTTATAGTCTTTATTGGCAATCGGGCATGACCATATATGGTCGTGTTGCCAGGCGTGAGTGCTGCAAGCTTGCAGTCCTCGCGTCAAAGTATGTCGCTGATTTCGGACATTCTTGACCGGGCATAATCGGGTCGTTACTCGATTAGCGATGGTCGATCATATGTTGCAATAATCGGGTGTCAGGGCACAACATCCCTCCCCCCGTAGAGAGAGTGCGTTTACAATGTTTTCGGCGAGATGGTAATAGTTAATAGTTTACATTGATTGCTTTCGGACCGCTGACTTGGGTTTTGCTGTGACTATGATTTGTTCTATATTTGCAGTGATTCTGAGTTTTGTGAATTTGTGGATTTACATTTAAATTTGAGCGCGTATTTGTAAAAGATTATTATTACTACAATAAGTAATATTATTCCCCTTAACGAAATTGATGAGATGAGACTTGTGACGGGGCAGATTTTTTCTGCCCGTCACGAAGGCACCCTGACCCCCGGAAGGGCCTCGCTCCCTCCACGCCGGACACTACAGGCCGGAGGTGGGCCACGAGAGTGGAGGGACGAAAGAACCGCGGGCACTAAAGCCCCCCTTTTTTTCGCGCCCCCTCACCTTCGCCGATAGAATCGCGTCTTCGTGCGAGCGCGGTAAGTCGCCGGACGCGGTGTTCACCCCAGGATCATGGTGTGGCCACCATCAAGACAACTGACCACCCTCGTGAAAGAGACCAGAGCCATCGCCCCTCGACGCTGCTACGAGGGGAAACCTAAAGATGCCATGGTGGTGGCACACCGTGAGGAGCTCCTACAGCTCTGGGTGGGGAGAGCCGCGAGCGGCGACGAGAAGAGCGCGATCGATGCTCGATCGAGAGGGAATTAACGGTTAACCACGAGCGAGGACGGGACATGCGACACCTGAGCGAGCCGCCCCTGTTGTTACATAAAGCCAAAAGTTCTTTCTATAATTCCGTGCGTGTGTGTGTGAGGGAGCACCGCCACCATCCCCAGGAGAGGACCGCCAAGGGATCTGGAATCCAGAGACCGAGGAGATTCAGGTAGGGCCCACTGGTTGGGTTTCCTTTTGTGACGTGCGTGGGTGCGAGAGTGCGGATCGTGTGTGTGTGTCCGCGAGCGTGCCCCGGAGCACCCTTTTCGTCCGCGACAGGACCACCACCGGAGGGAACTCAGTTAGACTTCCCTCCGTCCGTTTCGCGAATCTCCCGCGTGACCTTGCGCGGATTGAGGACGCGCCGCGTTTCAAAGGAGAGGGCTCCTTCGGAACGCGAAACCGTTAATTCCCGGTGTAATCCTTTTCGATTGTATTTGATTCTAGGGCGGACTATTTGTTTGCGAGGCCCCCTATAGAGTTAAGTCGCGCCGGTAACGTATTCGTTTTTTTCCGTCGGATACTTTCTTTCGTATCGGGAATTTCGCGCCGCGTATCCCTTTCGGTGCGTAGTCGCCACACCCTTTCCTTCAACCGTGTGTGTACCGCGGAATTCCCCTCCCCCCCGCGTCGGTTTCGATTGAATAAAGAAATCTACCTAAACATCCGCGGTTGAAAGTTTATTTCCCCCCTTTCTACCTCCCCTGAGTTTTGCTCTTCGTAGAGCATCCGGAAGGACGAAAGTAACGGACACGTGCACTTGGCACTGGCCCCCAATTCTTCTAAATAAATTCGTCCGTGGGAATTGTGCGACCGAGCGTGTCGTGTAGCGGCTTTCCCGGCCGCCCACGCGAGGTACGTCACGGACTATAATGATATTCTATAGGTATTGCATTATTTTCTTTGAGCTCAGCTTTTACATCTGATAAGCTTTTACCAATTGCTCGCAGTTCTTTCGGGTGTTTAATAATTTTTCGTAATTCGTACTCTTTGTTGTTCTGAAAGTATGTTACGTCTAATGTTTTAGGTAAATTAGGTATTTTTAGGTTGTATGTTGGTAGATAACTTATTGTTTTTTCGTATTTATAGTTTCTACCTGTCTCGATCATGAATTCGGCTGTAGTAATTGTACATTTTTCTTTAGTTGTTATGATACCAGAATCTTGTATATGAATTATTTTCGTTGTATGTGATCGCATGTAATAACTAATTGTATAGGATTTGGGGTTATATAGATCCATGCGCCCGGATGATGTAGTTCGATTAGCATTGTTTGATTTAAGGCTATGAGTCTAACGTTACAATTTTCTAGACGCTGAGTAGATCTGGTATAGAATTTTGCTTCGCAAAATCCATGTGGAGTGATTTTGAAAATTGGATGGTACATTTTACATACATAATCGTCGATAAATACTTTACAAATAGTTAAATCCTTGTCGTTAATTCGCATGTAGTCTAAATTTGATAAGTCTATTGCTATGTATGATTCTACAGTATCTAGATATGCGTATAGTGATTCGTTTATATTTGTCGGTACGGGATAAACTTTGTTTAGTTTGTACGTTTTTACGCTTACCAAGGGTATTTCAATTATTGTGTTAATCGTATGATTTTCGGCATATGCTGCTATATTAGTGAGTGAGCGTATGTTTACGGTATTGAGTGGTGATGGTGGTCTTAAACCTTTTGGTAGTAGAGGTAGTGCTGACTTAACATGTCAGATAATTTCTGTCGGTGGTATAACTAGCGGATTCAGAATTCCTTTTTTAATATCTACTGCGACATTTAATAGGTTGCGTACGTCACCTGCGAAGTTACTGATTATGTTTTCATTGTGCCGAATAATGCTCTTCCTAAATGTCCTATTCCGTCGATTAAACCGCGGCGAGCGCGTATAGACAAGAATTTGATATGCCGTGTTTAAGTTAATTTTAGTTTGATCTAATAAATTGTTCGAGATGAGGGAAAATTTATCGCAGAAATCTTTTCTATTGTGTTAAGGATTATTTGCTCATGGCGCCTTTTAGTGCTGACTTGATTTTAATATATTGGAGACTTAGTGAACTTGTGTCGATGTGGAATACCAGTTTCCATGTATCCTTATACGTCTGCAGGTTTCCTATGTCTTCGAAATAGACACCTGGTTGGCTTGGGAATGCCGTGATTTGGTAAGGTTTGGTATCCGTTGCGTCGGCTGCGAACACTAGTAACCAAAATGCTGACCTGCAAGGTCGGAGTGGTTATTAGGATATATATAGACTTGGGGCTTTGCTTTTTTCATCATTCTGTCAATTTTGTTCAATCATGGAGTGTTGTGTGGAGTGTAGTTGTCATGAAAGTAAGTTGTGTCGTTATTGTTAACTCGCTGTTAGAGTGTAGAAGTGTAATTCTTACCAGTGTTTTTCCCTTTTTATTTTTGTTTTATAGAGGTTATCATAGTTTCCAAAATGTTGTTTATTCGCTGGGCCCGAGTGGCGGCCCGGGGCTGGTGGTCCTCCATGTGGGAGGAGAGTTGGGAAGACGACGACATCTTTCAGCTGAGACGCTTATTCGGGGACGAACCCTACAGGGTTAGTATTAACGTTTTGAGCGAGATTTGTACAGTAGTTTTGCTTTACTAACTTTATGTTTTCTTTTTTTTAGGACTATTAAGAAGTTAGAATAGTTCGTGTAATAATTACCTTAATTTTTGTCTCTCATTAAATTGTAAAATTTACTTATGATATGATTCTTATTTATTTATTCCTAGTTTTCCTTGTTCCCAAGCTGTTTATATATTTTATTGTTTTATTCCGCGAAATGTTTTAGTCTGTTAGTGTGCACGCGTAGTGATCGATGGCCCTTTTTAATTGTGTAGTTTTCTTTATCGTGGATTTGAATAATTGTATAGGGTCCTATCCAGATCGGTGACAGTTTTTTGTTTTTCCTCGTCTGATTGTTTCGTCGTGTAGCAGTACTTTGTCGCCTAATTTAAATTTGTTGTGTCTAGTCTCTCTGTCATAAGTATAGTTAGGTTAGGGTGGTAGTGTAAGTGACGTCAGTAGTTCTGCTTGTCCTCCGTGCATTAATTCGTAGGGCGTAAAACCTGTCGCTGTATGCAGTGTGGTGTTGTACGTAAACATTGCGTATGGTAACCAATCGTCCCAGTTAGCTTGATCTTCGTTACTAAAGTTTTTTAAATATTCAGCTAGTGTGCGATGACTTCTTTCTAGCGCTCCGTTAGATTCGGGATGATAAGCTGTAGTTTGTATTTTCTTGATTTTGAGAAGCTTGCAAGTATCCTTGAAAATTTGCCTCAGGAAATTAGTTCCTTGATCTATGAGAATTGTTTTCGGTATTCCGTGTTCGCATATTATCTTGGTTACAAATTCCTTAGCTATCGTGTTAGCTTCTTGGTCAGGAAGTGGAACTGCTTTGCTAAATTTCGTTAATGTGTCTTGAAACGATAATATGTATTTGTTTCGGTTATTCGTTTCCGGGAGCGGTCCTACGATATCTAACGCGCATTTTTCGAAAGGTTTTGAAGGAGTTTCCGTAATTATCATTGGAGCTTTAGCGATTCTGCCTAGTTTCTTCTTTTGACATTTTTCACATTTTGAAATATATTCCTCTACGCCTTTTCTATTACCTGGCCATGAGTGTTTTAATAGCATTCTATTTAAGGTTCTTTTAATACCTAAATGTCCACCTAAAGGAGCATCGTGATATTCGTGTAATAGGCGTTTCTTTTCGTCCTTCGTATATTCGTTGTCCATGGAATTTGCTGAATCTTCGGTGTCGGAATCGATCAGTGTATTATCATTTTCAGAGTCAGAATCGTTTTTAGCTGCGTTCGCTGTTTTCGCTACCGGTTGATCCACAGTCAGTTGTGTTTTCCGCGGTCTGCCTCTGCCGCGTTCGATCACATACATTCTACTAAGGACGTTCGCGTTTCGATTATTCTTTCCTTCTTTATAACGAATTTCATAGTCGTATTCTTCTAATTTTAATCTCCATCTCATTAATCTGGAACCTGGATCTTTGACGCTAAATAACCACGTGAACGGTTTATGATCTGTTACTATAGCAAATTTTATACCGTATAAGTAAGGTCTAAAGTGTTGAACGGCCCACGCTATTGCCAGAAGTTCCTTTTCGGTTGTGCTATAATTAATTTCAGCCTTATTTAATATTCTGCTTGCATAGGCTACAGGTAAATCTTTTCCGTCATATTGCTGAGACAGTATCGCTCCGATCGCTTTACCCGATGCGTCAGTTGTTAATATAAATGATTTAGTAAAGTCAGGATACTGTAATAACGGTGCTGTTGTTAATTTCTCCTTTAAAATATCAAAAGCTTTCTGGCCCTGGTCCGCCTATCTGAATTCTACGTCTTTCTTTAATAGCTCGATTAGCGGTTTTGCAATATTTGAAAAATGTTCTATGAAGTTACGATAATAACTTGCCAATCCTAAAAAGGATTGCACATCTTTTGCTTTCATTGGAACTGGGAAATTCTTTACTGCGTTTAGTTTTGATGGGTCAGGCTTAATACCTTCCTCTGTTATTACATGACCTAGATAAATGGTTTCTTTTCGTAAAAATTGGCATTTTATTGGTTGTAGCTTTAGACCACTATCTCTTAATCTGTCGAAAATTTCCGTCAGTCTTTCTTGGTGTTCTTGTAACGAACGTCCGTGTACTACTATGTCGTCTATGTAAACAAAGCATTTTAAGCCACGCAGTTCCCCAATATTGCTTCCATGGCTCTCTGGAAGGAGGGAGGTGCAGCCTTAAGCCTGAAGGCCATTCGCTTAATTTCGAAATGACCATATGGAGTTGAGAAGGCCGTTTTTTCTCGATCCACAGAATCCATATCTATTTGGTGAAATTCTAAGGCGAACTCGAGGATGGAGAAATATTTTGCTTCACCGAGCTGATCTAGAATTTCTGTAATGTTGGGTAGTGGGAATGAGTCACCTACCGTTACATTGTTTAGTTTTCGAAAATCTACAACTACTCTATACTTTTTACTTCCTGCTTCGTCTGTTTTTTTAGGAACAACTAATAGCGGAGCATTCCACTCGATAGTACTGGGCCCTACTATTCTTTATTCAACATTTCGTTTACTTGCTTGTCTAGTACTTCTTTGTGTATTTGAGGTAATCGATACGGTTTTACATTTACCGGTTTCGCATTAGGCATTAGACGTATTTTATGCTTTATTTTGACAGTAAATCCTAATTTGTCTCCTTCTAGGAAGGAGTTCTAATATACTGTCTTTCTCTTCATTATTTAAGTGTTCGGTAATCACAGTATCTCGTAATGCTTGCATTCTATCTCTGCCGGTCATAATCCTGGTGTTGAACATCTGCTGACTGCTGCGGTGATCATCCGTTTCGTTAAGTAGGTCAGTGTTGCAAGTGTCCATATGCACTTTAGGTGCTGGTATTCGAATTATTTTTTCTGTCAGATTTACTACTGGTACGAGGCAAGTACCGTTGTTTGCCTCTGTTAAACAATTTCCTATGAAAACTCCCGGTTTTAGCATTTGCTTTTCTATAATTCCTTTCTGAGTGCGACTGCAGATTGAATTCTTCTTCGCTTAGTAATGGCCATTTTTCTCCTAGAATTTCTATATTTCTTCCTGTTCGAATTATTGCTTCGAACTCGGTAACTAAATCGTTTCCTAAAATCCCGTTTGTTGGAATCGGAAAGTTATCTCTAACTACTCGGCAAGGGTGTGTAACGAACCTGTTGCCGACTTTAATATTTCGATTAATTTTGCAAACGGTCGGGATGTCGGTGTTACCTATTCCCCTCAAGGATACCACTTCGCTGGTGGTGGTTACCTCACCCATGATTTTACCGATTTTTAAAAACGTTATTTCTGCTCCCGTATCTACTAGCATTCGACATTTCGCGTTTCTCAACTCGCTTGCTTCTATTTCTACCATTGTACGACGTTGGTTTGGCTCGTCTGCATAATTCAATAGGTATGTGTTTATAGTTCTCTTGTTGGGGTCCGTTTGTTGTGAGTTTTGTCTGTCGTTCCTTACGTTTGACAGTCGATTCTGATTTTGGTTCTGTCTGTTGGCGGTTTCGTGTTGTTACGTCGGACCAAGGGTCCCACGTTGGAGTTAGCAAGTAAGTTAGAGATAAGATAGACAGAGATAAGAGATAGTTAAGAAAAGGATAGTAATAAGATGTATAAATAGAATAAGACTAAGACGTATGAATAAGCTCCGTACCTTAATCTCTAGAATAACATCCTACCTTAATCTCTAGAATAATATTCACTGTAATCTTAGAATAACATTCCATCTTAATCGCCAAACTAACTTCGCCGTAATCTTTAGAACAACATTCTCAGTAATCGCATATCAACATCCGCCGAATATCTTATGTACACATTCGACGATAACTTTAAGAATAACATCCTCCGACAATTATACCATCGCCGAAACTCAGATAACTATAAGCTAATACTTCTAAAAACCTCCTGTAAGAAAAACATCACGTGACCACTTCCGAATGATATATAAACCCTCTGAAATTGTAACACAGCGCTCAATCGCCCGATATCGTCGACGGCTACGAACGCCCGACTTTGTCGTCACGTTCTTCGCCGATACTCAGGGTTCGATCCCCTTCAATTCTGTACAACCACTACGGTTTCAATACTAAGTTTGTACTACGCATTTAAACATAAAGTATATTTTTATTATTAAATAAAAGTGTTATTCAATTCAGTTTGAATTCTCTTATTAATTATTCTACCTCGCGTCTCAACAAGCTCGTTAGAATAATTCCCTCAATTACGCTTGATTCAGAGGTGCGCGAATCAGCCGCACGGGATCTACTTACTGCATAATTGAGTGGCCACGCCTACGCGTACTCAGAGGTGCGCGAATCAGCCGCACGAGGTGCTTTGCGTACTTGGCGACATATTAGCTCATGGGACGTACGCGACACGGAGGCCGTCATTATCATCTACAGAAAATAATTAGAGAACTGCACGCACCGGCGTGCATTGCCAAGTCGGTAGAATCCGATACCGCGAACGTGTGGAAACTCGCGACCATCGATGTGTCGCCGATTGATCACGATCATCAAGGAGGTCACCCAGACCCTCGCAACGCGCTGCGAAGCCAGGGATACCTGGACGACCACCTACGTCACTGGACACATACACACGGATCCCAGGCAGACGACGGGCGTAAGTACCGCGTGGCCTAAAAGATTGATCAACAATAACGACCAGGTGAGGACCATAACTACGCTATTACGCGTCGGGTACCTTTTTTTTTTATTGTGGGGAAATGCGTTATGCATACCTCGGTTTCCCGGGGGAAAAAACCGAGGTTATGTGGGACTACCATCGGGGAGGGGAGCGCCAAAGGTTAGGTGAGGATTGAATCGTATCGTTGGAATATGATACACGTCGTGGATAAAGCCTCGCAACTATTAATTCTAAACAAATAATAACTCGAGCGGTAAAGTTATTATGTTGTGGGGTCGTTACACTGGTTAGGATTGCTTATTCCAATGATGAAGGTTTAATAATGATTTAACAGACCTTTTAAGGTTAACAAATGATTATATATTCAAAACTGAACAATTCTAATAATACAATTGTACAGTGTCGTGTTGTCGCGGTTAGTTTATGAAAATTTATACCTTAGTACCTAATTGTTGCACGGTGTTAACGCACTGGCGATGCGGGGGTCGAGAATGCTTCTATGCCATAATAAATTTTCTACCGTCCTTGCGGATCTATATGGTTAATGTTGATCGAAAGGGAGCTGAAGCCCGATCTCATTGAAGCGCAACTCTGAAGACGATCGACGTGACTTTACCAAGTAACTCTTTCGTACTAATCCCCCGTGTAACGAAAAACATGGGTTTATATACCCCTAGATATTGGTGGGGATACGTCAGTGATTCCCATATATGGAAATTTGGCGGTTGAGATTTTCGTTACTCAGAGGTGAACATCTGTGGGGCTTTAGGGAAAGTTTAGATACAGGGTTACCCACGCAAGGCGAATTAAAAGATAATTCTGAGAAAAGTATGGTACAGCTGCAGAGTGCACTTCGGTAAGACCAGACTCCACATTCCAAGGGGTAGATGAAATAAATGAACGCGATCTTCGAAAAGAACGGGTGTGCATACGTAACAGATGCATCTTGACAGGGCTTGATTTGTTACATTACGATTTGTTGAATTAATTGTGAGTTCTGTTAATTCTACTGTCAGTTTTTCTAGTCTGGCAGCAAATTCTCTTACGGCTTCGTAATCTCGCTGTCTACAATGATTAAATTCGTTTTGTCGTATATAAAGAAAGTAATATTGTTTTGAGTGTCTCAAGGTTGTTTATCTCGCGGCATCTTAATTCCATTGCCACTTTGCCAGTTAGTTTTGTAGTTAAAATAGCTCGCAATAGAAGTGGTCGATTGTCTGGTGTCGTTAACTCTGATGTTAGCATACACGAACCGATGAATGCTAACACTTTTGTGGGAGACGTTTCCCTCAATTCTTTTAATAGTACATGGCTGTTTAGTACGTTAGATACCATATTTTCTGTTTGCAATCAACTAAAATCGTGTTCTTCTATAAGGAATCCTCTTTCCCTAATTACGTGTTCAAAGTTTCAACTGCCGCTTAATGAATCGAAATCAAAGTGTATGGATGGTGCGCGTTTGCGTCTACGAAATGTTATCGCTGAGTCGGAAAAAAGTGAAGTCGACGTGACGGCTTTAATTTAAATAGTTGTCAAATATTGATTCAGACGATCTCGAAATGACTCTAGTATATGGTAATCGAAAACGATCTATATCGTTACCTTGTTCCGACATACAAGATTCTGGTTTACAATTTGTTATGATACATGCGAGTTAGGACTTACAGCAGTAGAGTTACCTGCATGCTGTGGATGTCGTTGTTCCGCGTCCCGGTGGTCCTCGGACTGCACTCGGCTGCTTGCTGGTAGATGCTTTGCTCTCGCTGTCAATTGGTCCTCGGACTGCTATTGACTGCTTTTCCTCGAACTCCCGTTAGCTTCAGATGCCCGACTTCGAAAGATGGTCCGGAATTAAATATCCTCGGATGACCGTATCCAGAATTTCTCCTTCGATGTCGGTGATCCTCATGTTACGAGCCAGGGCGATAGCGACGTGCGTGTGAGCCCTACGAGTGGGGTGGATTCGAGAATTGCACCGATATTGTTTCTTTCCCTGTGAATCAGGTTTCTTCGGCACAATCCACAGTGGTGAATTATATGGAGATTTGGATGGAGTACTTATTCCTTGTGATAATAGTGCACTGACTTGTTTTTGAATTTCCTCTTGATGTATTGGTGGGTAACGATATTGCCTGGTGTTGACTGGAATTTCGTCTATCGTGTGAATTGAATGTTTAAAACTAGCGGCTTTTCCGAGCTTATCTCCTGGAAGGAGAAATCGATCGGAAAATTCCTTGACTAAATCTGTAGCGGGAGAAACTTCTTCTGTATTTAAATGTCTAGAATCTAACGTATTTAAAATTTCTTGAATTCTTTGTTTCTGTGTCCTGAATTTTAATGGATGTTCTACGTCTGGATAAAAATCATCATTTGATGTGTATACGATGTCGTAAGGCTCTATTTCATCTGGTTCTATTTCCATTTCGACGACTAGTGTTTTTGCCATTACGTGGCATTTTCCTTTATTGTTCATTACTGCTGCTTCCCCGATGTAGAGGTGATTATGAGTTGGGGGTGTCCCGTTTGGACTCCGTCCAATTGGACTCGTCCCGATTGGACTATTCCGATTGGACGCGTTCCTCTTCGACTCCGTGCCGATTGGGCTCGTGCCGGTTGGACGCTGTTCCCAATTGGACGCGTTCCTTTTCGACTCCGTGCTATTTAGACACGTTCCTTTTCGTCTCCGGGCGATTGGACTCATGTTGACTTGGAATCGTGACATTTATAAGCCGTAAATATAGTGCGTATAATAAACATTGCTTTTTCAATGCTACTTATGGTGGTATAGTATTGTGATCTATATAGTTAAATATGGTTTGAAATTTATTAAATTTGGATCTGATACAAAATGTTACGTGATTTGTTTATAACTTGTGTGTGATATTATTACGTGGTTTTACAGAAGCGAATAGGTAACGAAAAAGTTTCCGTGTCACCGTGGAAAAAGAAATCTAAAAATTCTGTTTGTATGTGCATATCATAATACAAATTTAGGTAAATGTTTATTTTGTCGAAATAGGAATTATCTGTATACATCGTTTGACAGATATAGGTTAGAGTGAGGGATAGTTTACTGCCTGTTATTAATACAGTCAGACATAATTCTACCAGATTCTGCAAGGAGTTATGAACAGGATACAGTATTGTTGCCTTGTATTACATATGTCCATGCATTAGATCCATAGTACACTTTACCAATGCAATATGGCAATGTACTTCTATACCGCTATCTTTTTAATGTGATACTTACCTATTTCCAACAAGAAGTGGACCATAAAGCATCCTTCAATGAGAAAGTAAGTAAAATCCACAATTAAAAGTAAATAGTGCTTACCATTATTTGATAAGTAGTTTTCTGTGCTTAAACTATGTGTGCTAACTATGTGTAGTAAATAGTTGGCAAGTTGAAATACGATATCCTAACACAGTGCGCAGTGAATGAAATTAAGTGATCTATATATAAAGATTGTATGAAAATTATGCTTATACACTATTTTGCTTATAGACTTTATATTTGAAACTTTGCCGGAAGTATTGAATTTTTAACGCTATAATTTTTATGTCAATATTGGGTTTTGTATATTTAAAATATTAATTTGGATGTAGTTATCTGTGTACGTAAGGCAAAAATAGATAATAACCGAGGAGAAAATGATTGATTTTTCAAGGATGATTAAGATGATAATAAATCAGATCAATGAACGTGACACGGAACTCTTTTTAGTGGGATTGTATATTTGAAGGTCCCATTACTCGAGTCCTGTGATATGTTGTTGATGATCAGCTGGTGTCTAATGGTGATTTACAAGAAAAAGCCGTTTTGCACTTTGATCTGTATTAATAGTGCGATAGTGTCGTCAGTGCGACATGACAATGAACTTCAATGCTGCTATCTTTTTAGGACCATATAGGATCCTTCAACAAAAGAGTAAGTAAAATCCACAATTAAAAGTAGATAGTGCTTTCCATTATTTGATAAGTAGTTTTGTATGCTTAAAGTATATATGCAGTATCGTTGTACATTTTTGTGCATTTTCTGTTTCTACAGTCTTCGATTGATCTAGACAGTTACAGTCATCCAAATTAAGAGGAAATGAAGGGATGAATCGGTTGGTTTAAGAAGGAAAAGTAGCAAGTTAAATTAAAAAAATACTACAACAAGACGGAGTGTACAACAGAAGAAATTAAGTTAAGTGATCCATATATAATGTGTATATGAAAATTATGATTTCTATTTTTATTTTAAACTCCACGTTAATTTGTACCTAAAATATGGTTTGTATGTGTTACAGATTATTGAAGCATAAGATGATGTGATGTGATGTACGTTAGTGTAGACTATTCCAATTACGCAGTTGAAATACTACGATCTGCTTGAGAGTACAACGGAAGGATCTGTATGTAGTGTTCATATGAAAATTGTAATTTCCATTTTTATTTTAAACCCTATGTTAATGTGCGATTAAAATATGGTTTCGTCTATGTGTTACAGATTATTGAAGAACAAGATGATGCGGTGTGATCTACGTTAGTATGATTAGAAATAAATTTTCACGTATTTATATTAATCATTAATGCATGCATGGAATGAATAAATGTTTGTAATTAATAAAGTAATTCCATATGAATTGTATGTATTCGCTCTTATTGCCTCCTTTCCCTTTCATTTCTTCTATCAATTAAATAACCATCTCATTATTATAACATTTTTTGGATATATAAATTTTAAGTAATCAAGTATTTATTTAAAGATAGAAGAAGATAATGAGAACTGTACCTTATACTATATAATACAGAAAAAGTGCAAATAAGAAATTGCATTCTTACCATTTGTCCAAGCATTACAATAGAAACTGTACATCTTTTATATATTATGTTTATTCTGGATGTGTAGAACATTAAGAATTACTATTAAGGGGCTAGACTAGTTTCTCGGGTATACAATCTTTATATATAGATCACTTAATTTCATTCACTGCGCACTGTGTTAGGATATCGTATTTCAACTTGCCAACTATTTACTACACATAGTTAGCACACATAGTTTAAGCACAGAAAACTACTTATCAAATAATGGTAAGCACTATTTACTTTTAATTGTGGATTTTACTTACTTTCTCATTGAAGGATGCTTTATGGTCCACTTCTTGTTGGAAATAGGTAAGTATCACATTAAAAAGATAGCGGTATAGAAGTACATTGCCATATTGCATTGGTAAAGTGTACTATGGATCTAATGCATGGACATATGTAATACAAGGCAACAATACTGTATCCTGTTCATAACTCCTTGCAGAATCTGGTAGAATTATGTCTGACTGTATTAATAACAGGCAGTAAACTATCCCTCACTCTAACCTATATCTGTCAAACGATGTATACAGATAATTCCTATTTCGACAAAATAAACATTTACCTAAATTTGTATTATGATATGCACATACAAACAGAATTTTTAGATTTCTTTTTCCACGGTGACACGGAAACTTTTTCGTTACCTATTCGCTTCTGTAAAACCACGTAATAATATCACACACAAGTTATAAACAAATCACGTAACATTTTGTATCAGATCCAAATTTAATAAATTTCAAACCATATTTAACTATATAGATCACAATACTATACCACCATAAGTAGCATTGAAAAAGCAATGTTTATTATACGCACTATATTTACGGCTTATAAATGTCACGATTCCAAGTCAACATGAGTCCAATCGCCCGGAGACGAAAAGGAACGTGTCTAAATGGCACGGAGTCGAAAAGGAACGCGTCCAATTGGGAACAGCGTCCAATTGGGAACAGCGTCCAATTGGGAACAGCGTCCAATTGGGAACAGCGTCCAATTGGGAACAGCGTCCAACCGGCACGAGCCCAATCGGCACGGAGTCGAAGAGGAACGCGTCCAATCGGAATAGTCCAATCGGGACGAGTCCAATAGGACGGAGTCCAAACGGGCATGTCTCGTTCGCGCTTCGAGGCAATGTTTGGTTGGAAAATTTGACCTTCTAGAATCGAGTAAATCATGATGATTTGAAAAACGTATAGGTTTAATGGGTTTATTTTTTAATACCATCGTTCCATGGAAATAGGAAATTTCGACTTCTTCTTGCTTCAGGAATGGACTTCAGATTAATCCATAGGCTTCTATTGCAAGTTCGTTTACTATGTAGAAAAATGCAGGGATTTCGTGAATATGGAGGATTGTTGTTCCTAAAGTGTGAATAGGAGTTGAAGTTAAACCGGTTATTTCAATTTCTTCCCAGGAAATTATTTTTGCCTTTCTCTTAGGACGTTCAGAACGACTAAATTGATAGCGGCTCCACCATCAATTAAAAACTCTCCCGTGCCTGATTCCAGTTCTGGGATCTTTGTTTTGATTAGTGGTGCAAGTGTTTGTTTAAGGAGGGTTTTTCCCTGAAACGTATTGTCTTTTGACCAGCTTGTTCGCGTTCGTTCACAGTGTCGTCGGTATGGCGAGCGCGATCGAAGTTTAAAGAACCGTTTGATTCAACGGATGAATCACGCGTTTCTCGTTTATATTTTAGACTACGTGGATCTTTCTTACATGACTTCCTATCATGCCTTTTTGTACCGCAGAGTACATTCATTGTTGCCATATGATCGAAAACGGTCGGAAGGTGACACCGACGGACTCCTTTGACGCAAGGTCCAAGCCGCTGCACGTGGCTGCCCTTCTCGTTCGTTTTCAAAACCAGATGTTCGGGGATACCGCTCGCTGTGTCTGTTGTACCTACTTGGTGACGGAGACTGTGGGTACGACACTTGTCGCTCGCGATAATGAACATCTTCCGAATGGTGATCTTTACGAGACCACCGTGTTGGTGATTCTTTTCGAGGGATCTGTCTTCGATTCCTCAGCTTCCTGTCTATCTGTGGCACGGCGTCGTAAGTTTCTTCAAGAGTTTTTATGCTCCTGTTCTGAGCCGACACTCTCCAGGATATCCGATCCGATAACCCGTCAATGAAATTTTCCAGAACGTCCGTTTCCATTTCTTTAACGAACTGTTCCGCATTGTTCCGGTATTTTTCCCGGATAGCTCCGCGCGTACAGTAAACCAAATGGCTAGTCCTATCGACGTATTTCTGTAGGCTTTCCTCTTCGTATATACGTAGATTAGCGATCTCCACTTGGAAATACGATAGACTCTTTTCCAGAGCAAATCTCTTCTTTAAATATTTTATTAACGCGCTGATACTTTGAAATTGATGCTCTAATGTACATCTACGCGCCAGGCCGATGAGTTTCGTTAGAATTATTCTGAGATACTCGGCTCCCGAACCCTCAGGAATCAAGGTTAACCCGTCTTCAACACTTTGCGCAAAATTCGCTAAAGGTGAATTCTCTCTATCGAAAGTCGGTATCGTCGATCTAATGTTTTGTATACACGTCCGTTGCGTCAGTAGTGACATAGAGTTTGCGAGAGAAGCTGCCAAGTTCATTATGTCATTTGTCGACACATTTGCTTGAGCCATTTTCAATCGATTATTAATTAACGTATCTAGCGAACACTAGTATATATAATTTAATACGTGGATTAACCAGCGAAAACTAGTATATTACCAATGAAATGTAACTAACTGTATGACTGTAACTAGCGAAAACTAGTACATTAATCAAAAGTTAACAAATGAAGATTGTCACTAGCGTAATTGTGTATAATTTAAATAAAAGTTAGCGACACGACCTATCAATAACACTTAAATAAGTCTGTTTCATCAAAGCCTAAACGTATAGCAATCCCATAATAGCGTATTCCACCGCTGTCACCAGTTCTGTTATGAGCCAGGACGATAGCGACGCGCGTGTGAGCACTGCGAGTGGGGTGGATTCGAGAATTGGGCCAATACGATTAATTAGTATGTATCAATGGAGCCGAAGATTTGAGGATAGAGTAGATAATGCAGACGACTCTGACGCGAAGTCAGATCGTTGTAGGAATCGGTATCTCCCAGTGAAGGGTAACCGTAGGATAAGGTGTTTGGTTGTCTTGGTTATTAGAGACAAACGCAGACGCCTCTGACGCGAAGTCAGGTAGCTGCTGGGAATTGGTATCTCCCAGTAAAGGGTAATCGTAGAGTAAGGTTCGAACTGTGAGGCTGTTGGAAAAAGTGCAGCGACTCTGGCGCGAAGTCAGATAGCTAGCAGGAATCGGTGTCTCCCAGTAAAAGGTAACTGCAAGATAGGTTAAGTTTAGGAGTTCGGGCGGGAGCATGAGGCTGAACGCACGCTTTCCTGGCACTGGGGCAGTTGGTCGAGGTCACCATGCCTCTTCCACAAACCTCCAGGTCGGGTCAAATACCACGACCTAGCTGATATTCTCTTACACCAGGGTGGCGCTTCGGCGTCCTCCTAGGCAGGGAATTTCGACGAAGTCGGCGGGCTGCGTACGGTCAAGTCCACTCACCTCCTCGTGGTGCTCCTAGGTCTCCGCTTCAGGAGTCGGCGCTCGCTTGCGAGAACCGACTTGCTGGATGCGGAGGGCAAATGCGGTAAGCTGGCATCTGGCGGATCCTCTGTTGACGATATGGCAAGTTTGAAGGCATGGGTACGGCGCCCACCTGCAATGGGGTGCTTTGATAATGACCATAGACAAACGAGGATTAAGCGTTTACGGTGCAGAGGGCGTCGGATCCCTCAATACCGGCGCAGTGAGGAGTAGTCGACCAGGCTCCCCCGCGTCGTTATCTTACGACTGGGAGAACCCCGGGGTGGACCATCAGGCCCCCGGGTTCAGCAATGCGCCTGGTAAAGAGACGTCTAAAGCGGAGACCTCCTCCGCTGTAGCGTCTTCCGGCGTCAGGGTGCGCGAGGACGTGCTTCTTGCGCAGCCCGTCGTACAATTGGAGAGGGTGGAGGGGCAGGAGCTCCGCTCCGGCCGCCTCCTGGCGGCTACAGACGCGTCCGGCACCGGCGCTGACTCCGACGGGTCAGTCAGCTCAGTGTAGTCGGCGCGCTCCCTGCAGTCGCCGCTATGGAGGAAGCGAGGTCGACCCTCTACTGCTGGGGATTGTGTCGGCGTCGCCGACGCTAAGGGAAGGCCCAGCGAGAGGGAGGAGCGCCTGGCGATGGACGTCGTGGACCATTTAGTGTCCTCCGTCCGGATCTCCAGTTCCTGCAAACCCCTCAAGGGCGAAGAGGAGCTGGCGGCGGAGATGCGCCACGCGCCGACCGCCGAACTGGGCTCTCCGATTTTCGAGAGCTCGGAGACGGTCCTAAGTGTTGCGAAACGCTCCAACAACCTTAGGGGCCGATGGTGCGCCAGCTGCGAATTGCGGCGGCCACCATCAGACACGCTGCCGTCGAACAGGCAAAACGCGTCAAGACCTCGGCCCGGGAGGTGGAGCTGGAGCAGACGTTTGCCGAGCTCAGAGCCCGCGTGACCGAGCTGGAAGCCCAGCTTGCGCGGGGCCCGGTAGCGCCTGCCGCGGCGCCGTCGGTGCCGCCGCCCGTCGATCCGGCGGTATCGGTGCCGGTGCACCGTTCGGGGCCGAGTGCGTCCTCGACTGCGAGGTCGAGTCGGCCTGCTGCCTCGAGGCCTGCGCCCGCAGGTCCGTCGCGAAAGCCTGCGATGGGCGGCGCGACCCTTGCGCCGGGCGTAGACGTCGAGGGCCTCATCCGTCGCCTCTGCGGCGAGATGGAGATGCGCCACGCGACGCGCCTGGGGGCGGTCTCGCTAGTGGCTGCCGCGAGCGAGGTTCCGCAGCGGGTACCACGGGCCGCGGGTTGTGCCGCGCCCTCCTGCGGGTCCCTCTCAAACTAGCCCCTCGGCGGTGGGGAGCCGCCCCGGGACAGTCAGCGGGGAGCCCGCGAAAAAGAAGAGAGGCAGGAAGAGGAGCGGGAAGAAGCAAGCGGGTGGCGCCGCCGCCCATCCTGCTCCGGCCTAGCCGAGCCGAGACCGGCCCCGTGCCGCGGCTGCCCAGGCAGCGTTTCGGGTGAGGCCTCCGCCTGCGTCTGTCGTGCCCTCCCTGACGCGTCCTGCATCTGAGACATGGTGGAAGGTGCTCGGACGCGAGGAGAGGCGTGTGGGGGCGGCACGCTCTCGCTCTCGCTCTCGCAGAGCGCGGCCGGCTGGAGCTCCGGCCGTGCCGCGGGTTCGTCCGGCGCGTGCGCCGAAGAGGGCGGCGGTAACCCTCATCGTCGCCTCGGGCAGCGCCATGACCTACTCAGAGGTTATGGCAAAGGCGGTCGCTGGCGTGCGGTTACGGGATGTCGAGGTAACCGGCATCCGGTACCGCAAGGGGCAGACCAGGTTCTCCATTCTGGAGATCCCGAGCCCGGACAGCGCTGCCGGGGCGGACTGCCTGGCCGGTCGCCTGGCGGAGCTGTTCGCCGGCAAGGACATGAGGGTGTCCAGGCCGATTAAATCCGCCGAGGCGCGGGTTAGCGGCCTGGACAAATCCGTCACGGCCGACGGCGTGGCGGCGGCAGGTGCCGCGGTAACCAGGTGCCTGGTGGACGAGGTCCAAAACGGCATCATCTGGTTCCAGGTCCGGGCTGGGCACCGTCTGACACTGCTGCCCGGCGGCTGCCATGAGGGCCCTCCTGGCGGCTGGCCGCCTGTTCGTCTGCTGATCGTCCGTCCGAGTGGAGGCTTTGCCCGCGCAAGCACTCCGATTCTTAAGGTGCCTGGAGCTCGAGCACGTGCGGCAGAAATGCCCCCTCGAGGTGAACCGCGCGGACCGCTGCTAAAGGTGCGCCGGTGCGGGCTACGGGGCACGAGAGTGCACGGCGCCCCTGCGCTGCCCGGTCTGTGCTGACCTGGGCAGGCCAGCCGACCACCGGCTCGGGACCAAAAAATGTGCCCCTCCACCGCCAAAGCAGGGGAGGAAGGCGCGCGTGACGACCCCGAGTTCGGGAGAATCTACGCTGGTCAATCGACCGGCGCAGATTCGTCGACGCTGGCGCCGGCTGAGGCGCTGCGGGCGAGATCGCCCGCTGCGATGAAGGGAAGATCCGGCCCAGGCGAGGCCATGGACATGGCCTAAAGTTCATGCCCCCGGTCCGGATCCTCCAAGCCAACCTCAACCACTCGACCAGGGCGCAGTACTTATTTGTCCACTGCCTGGCCGAGTTAGGTGTGGGGTTGGCGGTCGCCGCGCACCCATACCGTGTCGCCGACCGCCCGAACTGGGTGGCCAACGCGTTGGACTGCGTGGTGATAGTGGGCGGCGACACCGCGGCCCTCCGCGTGTTCGTCAGGGCGGAGTGCGGCGGCCTGGCCCTGATCGGGGTCTACGCCCCTCCGAGTGCCCTCCTCGCGGCATTCGAGTTGCTACTGGACGGTGTCCGGGACGCATTGTCCCGCTCTCCAGTAGCCCAAACGCTCGTGCTGGGCGACTTCAACGCCAAGTCCACGGCGTAGGGTGGCCCAACAACGGACGCGAGGGGTCGGGCAGTGCTGGAGTGGGCGGCGAGCGCGGACCTCCGGCTGCTTAACCGGCGGCCCCGCGCAGATGGGCGCTGACGCGCTTAGAGAAGGACGCCCTGATAGCGGTCGCCCTCGCCGCGTCCTAACCGGATGCTCCGGCTGGACCGGTCGCGGGCGTCGATCGGGAAGCTGACTGGTTTTGGGAGTCATTGACGGCGGCGTGCGACGCCGCCATGCCCCGAGCCAGGAAGCTCCCGAGGCGGGCAGCTTACTAGTGGAGCGACGAGATCTTTCCGGTAGATCCAGAGGAAGGTCCGCGGCAGCTCCTGCCGGCGGAGGCTAGTAACTGGTCCGCCGGCCTGGGGGTCACCAAGGGGGAGCTCGAAATGGCCGTCGGGCGAATGGTGGCCAGGAATACGGCACCAGGACCGACGGCATCTCTGGGCGGGCTCTCGATTTGGCGCTGCGCGTGCCAGGGTCCCCGGCTCAAACGGCTGTTTGACGGCTGCCTAGAGTCGGGGCGGATTCCGCTGGCCTGGAAGCAGACCCGGATGGTCCTTATCCCGAAAAAGGGAAAGCCCGCGGATTCGCCATCCGCGTATCGGCCGATCCGCCTCCTCGACGAGGCGGGCAAGCTCTTACAGCGTGTGCTCGCTGCCCGCCTGTTGAAGGGCCTGTCCGACGGGCATATGCAGTTGGCTGGCTGCCAATACGGTTTCCGCGAGGGCCGGTCGACGCGTTATGCGATCGATCACGTCCATGCCCTCGCGGACCGGGCGGTCCCCCGGGGTGGGGTGGTGTTGGCGATTAATCTCGACATCGCCAACGCCTTTAACACCCTGCCCTGCGGCACGATCCGGAAGGCGCTCCGAGAACACGGAGTGCCGCCATATCTACGGTTCGTGTTAGCCGACTACCTGTCGGACAGGTGAATCGAGTACCCTGGCAGAGGCGGGGTGCCGATATGTCGGAGGGTCAGCCGAGTCGTGCCCCAGGGGTCCGTTTCAGGACCCCTGTTATAGAACTTGGGACACGACGCGGTGTTGCGCGGGCTCCTCCCACCCGGTGTCTTTGTAGTCTGCTACGCAGACGACACATTGATCATCGCGGTGGGTCGGGATGGGACCAGGGTCCACAGGCTGGCGGAACTAGCGGCCGCGATCGTGGTCGCGAGGGTCCAGGCTCTGAGGCTTCGGATCTCGCCGCAAAAGGCGGAGGTGGTCATGTTTCATGGGCTTCCTCTGACGCTGCGGGTCCCCTAGACCTGGATCCGCGTGGGTGGTGCGGCTGTCCGCGTCGAGGGCCTAATGAAGTATCTGGGTCTCGACCTGGACGGCCGGTGGCACTGAGAGGGGCATTTCGACCGCCTGATCCACCGAATTGAGTCGGTGACGACCCTGTTGAGTCGTCTCCTGCCCAATCTCGGGGGGGGGGGGGGGCGGAAAAGAGGGTCCGCCGCCTCTGCCTGGGATTCGTGGGATCCATGGCCCTATACGAGTCACCCGTATGGGCGCGCGACCTGGTGGCCTGCCGTCGTGGACGGCATATGGCCATGAGGGTCGCGCGCGGGTATCGCACGATTTCCAACGAGGCGGCAGCCGTCCTAGCGAGGGTCGTCCCCTTTGATTTCCAGGCGAAGGCACACGCCGACGTGTATCGGCATGTGCAAAATCTCCGCCGGAACGGGGGCGATCCGCAGGACGAGGCGGTCGAAGCCTACCGGCGCCAAAGGTGGCAGCTGGCCCGCGAAAAGTAGCGGCGCCAACTCCTGGAGAACGGCGCCGCCCAAAAGAGGACAGTAGCGGCAGTCCTGCCGAGCTTCGATGCTTGGCTGGAACGCAGACACGGGCGACTCACCTACCGGCTCACGTAGGTGCTCACCGGATATGGTAGTTTCGGTGAGTACCTGCAGAAGGTGGGGGCGGAGGGGTCGCCCGCGTGCCACCAGTGCGGCGCGAAGCTGGACTCCGCGCAGCACTTGCTGGAGGAGTGCCCGGCCTTCTCGCGAGAGAGGCGGGCACACCGCCTCACTATCGGAGGGGACCTCTCGCTCCCGGCCGTCGTTTCGGCCATGGTCGAGAGCGAGAGGTCCTGGAACGCGGTGTCCTCCTTCTGCGAGACTACTGTCTCGCGGAAGGAGGATGACGAGCGGGATCGGGAACGCACCGATCCCGCTCGCATAGAAAGGAGGAGGTTGAGGCGGGCCAGGCAACGGCGGCTGGCAGCCGCCCCTGCCGTGGGGAGGACTGTTCCCCCACCCCCCCCCACCCCTCCCCGTAAACCCTCACTACCTCCTGGCGGTCTGCCGCTCAGGGCGGCCCTGCACACGCAGCCGGCGAGCTCAAGCTTTGGGCTCGCCAACTGCCAGCAGGGCCGCCGGACATGGGGGGGGGGGTTCTTCACCCGACGCCCCCCCCCCCCCCCACCGTTAGAACATGCCCGGCGCTTGCGCCGCGGGGGGCCGTTGGCTCCATAGCGGCATATTTCCCTGTGTGTCGGGGAACAGAATACACCCATAGTAATCCCTGCTTGTCGTAAGAGGCGACTAAAAGAGACAGGCGAGACCGCGGGCTGTGGCACCAGCGGGAGGTATTCACTCCCCACCGAAAATGGCAATCCTCCCTTCGTTGGGGTGGGGCGGGGTGGAGTGGCGGGGTGGGGGGGGGCACCGGTAGCGTTCGTAAGAGATCCCGGTGCTCCTTCCCAATGCGCCGTGGCCGGCCACCGTAAGGTTTTAGTGGATATTCCCCTTGATATCAAATCAAGGGGCGAGTCCCACACTACCCCCTTCTTATGAGGGGGCGTGCGTAAACGCATTTCCTGACGTAAAAAAAAAGAGAAAGTTTAGGAGTTCGGGTTGAGTACACAGTGGCTAAATCGTATCGTTAAAATGTAACACGCGTCGTTAATAAAGCCTCGCAACTTGTTAATTTAATAGAGAAATAACTCGAGCGGTAAAGTTATTATGTTGTGGGATCGTTACACTGGCTAGGATTGGTGATTTCAAAGTAAAGGTTTGATGATTGATCTTACAGATTTTTAAGTTTACACAAATAGTATATATTCAAAAATAAGTAGACTAATTACAATTGCGCAGTGTTGTGTTGTCGCGGTTAGTGTATGAATTTAATTACCTAAGTATTGCGCGGTGTTGACGCACTGGCGATGCGGGGGTCGAGAGTACTTTTATGGCCGTAATAGATTTTAAAACCGTCTTCGCGGATATATGGTAACGATGATCGAAAAGAACTGCAGCCCGATCTCAGTAGAGTACTACTCTACAGACGATCAATGTGTCTCGAACGAGTAACTCTTTCGTACTAGCCCCCGAGAAACGAAAATCGTGGGTTTATATACCCCTAAATGTAGGTGGGGAAACCGCCAATGATTTCCATATTAGGAAATTTGGCGGTTAGGATTTTCGTTGCTCTGAGGTCGCCAGCTGTGTGCCCTGGGAAAAGGGTAGATTAGGAAGAATTCCACTCAAGGCGAGTCAAAGATGATATTAAGAGGATGCAGCTGCAGGATGCACTCCAGTTAGACCGAGCTCCAAATTCCAAAAGGGTAGATAAAATAAAATTAAAGAACGCGAGCTTCTAAAAACGGAGAGTTTTTGAATACGTAAGACTCAGATCAGTTCTTGGGCGTCGTTTGGTCGTGTTGTCATCACCAGCTACTGGTTCCGGGTTGCCGTTTTGGGCTGATGTACGCCTTCTCAGAGCATGTCCAGAGTCAGCTCCTTGATGACAACTCGGTAGCAAAACGGTAGTCCTTTTACGTTTGGCGTTGCCCGCAATGAACCAGTACTTTGTCAGTGTTGACTCTTGACTCGACGATCTTCAATGAAGTTGTATTTCACGAACCGTTAGATTTGACGATATCCCACCGCTGCCCCCAAATTGTTGTTCCTTCAGGCGTTTTTTAAAGGGTTTTGGGATATCGTGGGTTTCGGAGCGTTTAATGAATTGGAATTCACCGGTGTTCGATGATGAGTCAAAGGATCGTAACTGCAGCGATGTACTCTCAACAATGAATTTATTCAAAATGTGCTCAGCACTGTCTTTTACAAGGTGTTATTGTTTTTATAGTCTTTATTGGCAATCGGGCATGACCATATATGGTCGTGTTGCCAGGCGTGAGTGCTGCAAGCTTGCAGTCCTCGCGTTAAAGTCTATCGCTGATTTCGGACATTCTTGACCGGGCATAATCGGGTCGTTACTCGATTAGTAATGGTCGATCATATGTTGCAATAATCCAGTGTCAGGGCACAACAGTGTGAGAACAAAGTGTATGTAATACCAAATGAATTCCAATCGGTAAGGTTACATAAAGAGATATTAAAAACCAATACTTGTAGTAAAATTAAAAACAGTTTAACAAAAATATACCAGTTTAGAAGAGTGTGGATAACTTTAACGGATGAACTAAGAAAAACATATGTGGATGAGAATGGTAATTTAATATTCGGAGAGCAATTTTTAGAAGAAGTAAGTGAAGGACAATCAAGTGCTACACAGAAAAAGGAACCAGATACATTAGAAAAGTTATTTGAGAAACTCATACAAAGTACCCAGGAAAATCGACTTCAGAATTTAAAACATATCGCTGAGACATTCGTTATAGAAAAATTTACAAGTAAAAATACAAATGCAAACCAGTGGATTGATACGTTTGAGAAAGAGTGCGTACGCTTTAATGTTACAACGGATGAGAAGAAAATAGAAATGGTACGATTAAACGGCGGGCTGCGTCCGGTCAAGACCACTCACCGCACCTCCTCGTGGGGCTTCTGGGTTTCCGTTTCAGTAGTCGGCGCTCGCTCGCGAGAACCGACTTGATGAATGCGAAGGGCGAACGCGGTGAGCTGGCAACAGGACGGATACCTTACCGACGACTAAGGCAAGAGAGATGGAGTTCTGGGTATGGTGCTCACCCGCAATGGGGTAACCTATAATGACTAATGGACACTAATGAAACTCACGTATACGGTGCAGGGAGCGTAAGATCCGCCAGTACCAACGCGGATGGTAGTGGCCGACCAGCCTCCACCGCGTCGTTATCTTACGACTGGGAGAATCCCGTGGTCGACCATCAGACCACGGTTTTCAGCAATGCGACTGGTGAAGAGTCGTCTGTTGCGGGTCCCTCTTCCGCCACGGCGACTGCTTGTCCTACGGTGCGCGAGAACGTCCTGCTGCCTCAGCAGATCATACGGCTCGAGCGCATGGTGGGTTCTCAGTTACGCCCCGTGAAGGGAGGGGTGCCGTCGACCGTATATGACGGCGGTGCCGATTCGGACGGGACGAGTGGCTCTGTCCGATCGGCTCCCTCCCACCGGTCCTCGCTTAGGGGAAAAAGGGTTCGTTCCCCTTCCGCAAGGGACAGTGTGGGCCTCGCTGAGGTGAAGCGCCAGCTCGTGGAGCTGAAGTCTCGTTAGAGGGAGCCGCGGAGGGAGATAGACATGGGTGAATTTTTGGTGCCCCTACCACCAGTCCACAAGTTCTGCGCGTCACCCATGGACTAGGAGGAACTAGCGACGGAGATGTGCCGCGCGTCGACCGCAGATCTGGGCGCTCGGATATTCGAGGGATCGGAGTCGATCATGAAGATCCCTCGGATCTCGAATAATCTGAAGGGCCCAATGGAGCGTTAGCTCGTCCTTATGGACGTGGCTGTGGTCTCGAACCCGCCAGCGGACGCCCACCTCCGACGTAGCATCCCTTCAGCGCCAAGATGGGCGCTAGTATACCCCTGCTCGGCGCCGCAATTTCTTAGGCGGTAGCCCGGAGTAAAGAGTCGCCGAACTGTACGGGGTGTACAGAGCGTGGAACGAGCTCCTGCTCACCCTCCGTGACGATCTGTGGGGGCACCCAATTTTTTTTTTTTTTTTTTTTTTTTTAAGTAAGGAAATGCGTTTACGCACGCCCCCTCATAAAGAGGGGGTAGTGTTGGACTCGCCCCTAGATTTGATATCAAAAACAATACCCACTAAAACCTCACGGTGGGCGGCCACGGCGCATTGGGGAGGGGCACCGGAATCTCTTGCAAACGCTACCGATGCCCCCCCCCGCGCCTCCCCTCCTCAACGAAGGGAGGATTGCCATCTCCAGTATGGAGTGAATACCTCCCCACCTGACCGCTGGTGCCACAGCCCGCGGTCTCGCCTGTCTCTTTTAGTCGCCTCTTACGACAAGCAGGGATTACTGTGGACGTATTCTGTTCCCTGACCCACAGGAAAATATGCCGCAATGGGGCCAACAGCCCCCCCGCGGCGCAAGCGCCGGGCATGCTCCAAAGGAGTGGGGGGAGGGGCGTCGGGCGACGAAACCTACCCCCTCATGCCCGGCGACCCTGCTGGCAGTCGGCAAGCCCAAAGCTTGAACTCGCCGGCTACGTGTGCAGGGCCGCCCTACGCGGCAGACTGCCATGAGGAGATGAAGGTTTACTGGGGGGGGGGGACCAGTCCCCCCTGCGGCAGGGGCGGCTGCTAGCCGCCGTCCCGTGGCCCGCCTCAACCTCCTTCTCTCTATGCGAGCGGGATCGGTGCGCTCCCGGTCGATACTAATCGCTAACGCCACCACACCTTGGGAGTCCACCCGGACCGGGAGAGCATGGACGTGATCAATCGCATCAAGCGTCGACCGGCCCTTGCGGAAACCGTATTGGCAGCCAGCCAACTGCATATACCCGTAGTTTCGCAGAAGGAGGACACCGCGTTCCAGGACCTCTCGCTCTCGACAATGGCCGAAACGACGGCCGGGAGCGAAAGGTCCCTTCCGATAGTTAGGCGGTGTGCCCGCCTCTCTCGCGAAAAGGCCGGGCACTCCTCCAGCAAGTGCTGCGCTGAGTCCAGCTTCGCGCCGCACTGGTTGCACGCGGGCGACCCCTCCGCCCCCACCTTGTGCAGGTACTCACCGAAACTACCATATCCGGTGAGCACCTGCGTGAGCCGGTAGGTGAGTTGCCCGTGTCTGCGTTCCAGCCAAGCATCGAAGCTCGGCAGGACTGCCGCTACTGTCCTCTTTCGGGCGGCGCCGTTCTCCAGGAGTTGGCGCCGCTACTTTTCGCGGGCCAGCTGCCACCTTTGGCGCCGGTAGGCTTCGACCGCCTCGTCCTGCGGATCGCCCCCGTTCCGGCGGAAGTCTTGCACATGCCGATACACGTCGGCGTGTGCCTCCGCCTGGAAATCAAAGGGGACGATCCCTCGCTAGGACGGCTGCCGCCTCGTGGGAAATCGTGCGATACCCGCGCGCGACCCTGATGGCCATATGCCGTCCACGACGGCAGGCCACCAGGTCGCGCGCCCATACGGGTGACCCGTATAGGGCCATGGATCCCACGACCCCCAGGCAGAGGCGGCGGACACTCTCTTCCGCCCCCCCCCCCCACCCCGAGATTGGGCAGGAGACGACTCAACAGGGTCGTCACCGCCTCAATTCGGTGGATCAGGCGGTCGAAATGCCCCTCTCAATGCCACCGGCCGTCCAGGTCGAGACCCAGATACTTCATTAGGCCCTCGACGCGGACGGCCGCACCACCCACGCGGATCCAGGTCTAGGGGACCCGCAGCGTAAGAGGAAGCCCATGAAACATGACCACCTCCGCCTTTTGCGGCGAGATCCGAAGCCCCAGAGCCTGGACCCTCGCGACCACGATCGCGGCCGCTAGTTCCGCCAGCCTGTGGACCCTGGTCCCATCCCGACCCACCGCGATGATCAATGTGTCGTCTGCGTAGCAGACTACAAAGACACCGGGTGGGAGGAGCCCGCGCAACACCGCGTCGTGCCCCAAGTTCTATAACAGGGGTCCTGAAACGGACCACTGGGGCACGACTCGGCTGACCCTCCGACGTATCGGCACCCCGCCTCTGCCAGGGTACTCGATTCACCTGTCCGACAGGTAGTCGGCTAACACGAACCGTAGATATGGAGGCACTCCGTGTTCTCGGAGCGCCTTCCGGATCGTGCCCCAGGGCAGGGTGTTAAAGGCGTTGGCGATGTCGAGATTAATCGCCAACACCACCCCACCCCGGGAGACCGCCCGGTCCGCGAGGGCATGGACGTGATCGATCGTATAACGCGTCGACCGGCCCTCGCGGAAACCGTATTGGCAGCCAGCCAACTGCATATGCCCGTCGGACAGGCCCTTCGACAGGTGGGCAGCGAGCACACGCTCGAAAAGCTTGCCCGCTCCGTCGAGGAGGCAGATCGGCCGATACGCGGAGGGCGAATCCCCGGGCTTTCCCTTTTTCCCAGCCGTCGAACAGCCGCCTGAGCCGGGGACCCAGGCACGCGCAGCGCCAACGCGAGAGCCCGCCCAGGGATGCCGTCGGGTCCTGGTGCCATATTTCTGGTCACCATTCGCCCGACTGCCATCTCGAGCTTCCCCTTGGTGACCCACTGGCCGGCGGACCAGTTACTGGCCTCCGTCGGCAGGAGCGGCAGCGGACCCTCCTTCGGATCTACCGGAAAGAGGGTATCCACGTCACGCTCCAGAACGGGGGGGTCGAACGACACCGTGACAGGGGGGGGCGGCTGGGCGCAAGCGGCCCAGCACAATGCGGTAAGGCTGCCCCCATGAATCCTTGTCCAGAGTCCCGAGAAGCTCTCCCCAGGCGCTCGCCTTGGCCCTCCTGATGGCGCGTTTGAGGTCCACCGTGGCCTCTCTGTAGACCACATACAGCGCCGCCTCCCTCGCCGTGTCGCGGTTCCGTCTTCGGCGGGCCCTCGTGAAACGACGTCGCGCCGCGCTGCATGTAGCACTCAGCGCGGCAATCTCGTTGCTCTACCAGTAAGCGGCCCGCCTCGGGAGCTTCCTGGCTCGGGGCATGGCGGCGTCGCACGCCGCCGTCAATGATTCCCGAAACCAGTCAGCTTCCCGATCGACGCTCGCGACCGGTTCAGCCGGAGCATCCGGCCATGACGCGGCGAGGGCGGCTGCTATCAGGGCGTCCTTCTCCAAGCGCTTCAGCGTCCATCTGCGCGGGTCCGCGAGCGGGATGGTACTAAGGGGCAGCGAAGGCATCCATGTAGAGGTGGTCACTGAGGGACTCCACCTCGTCCGCTACCCTCCATCCCGACGCGAGACGCGCAGCGGCAGGCGTCGCCCACGACAAGTCGACGATCGACTCACCCTGCCACCGCACGCACGTGCTCACGGACCTCTGGTTAAGCCGTTGGAGGTCCGCGCTCGCCGCCCACTATCACCACGGAGCCCAACGCGTCGGCCACCCATTTCGGGCGGTCGGCGACGCGGTATGGCTCCGCGGCGACCGCCAACCCCACACCTAACTCGGCCAGGCAGTGGATAAATAAGTCCTGCGCCCTGGCCGAGTGGTTGAGGTTGGCTTGGAGGATCCGGACTAGGGGCATGAACTTTAGGCCATGTCCATGGCCTCTCCAGGGCCGTATCCTCCCTCCAACGCAGCGGGCGATCTCGCCCGCAACGCCTCAGCCGGCGCTAGCGCCGGCGCATCTGCCGCCGGTCGATCGACCGGCGTAGATTCGCCCAAACTCGATGTCGTCACGCAAGCCCTCCTCTCCTGCTTTGGCGGTGGAGAGGCACATTTTTTGGCCCCGAGCCGGTGGTCGGCTGGCCTGCCCAGGTCAGAACAGACCGGGCAGCGCATGGGCGCCGTGCACTCACGTGCCCGGTGGTCCGTAGCGGCGCACCTGTAGCACCGGTCTCCGCGGTCCGCCTCGAGGGGGCATTTCTGCCGCACGTGCCCGAGCTCCAGGCACCTGAAGCATCAGAGGGCTCGCGCGGGCAAGGCCTCCACTCGGGCGGACGACCAGCCGACGAGCAGGCGACCAGCCGCCAGGAGGGCCCTCATGGCAGCCGCCGGGCAGCGGAGCCAGACGGTGCCCAGCCCGGACCTGGAACGCCGGATGATGCCAGTATGGACCTCGTCCACCGGGCACCCGGTCACCGCGGCAACTGCCGCCGCCACGCCGACGGCCGTGACGGATTCGTCCAGGCCGCTAACCCGCGCCTCGGCGGATTTAATCGGCCTGGACACCCTCACGTCTGCCCCTTGCGGTACCGGATGCCGGTTACCTCGACATCCCGTAACCGTACGCCGGCGACCGCCTTTGCCATGACCTCTGAATAGATCATGGCGCTGCCCGGGGTGACGGTGTGGGATACCTACGCCCTCTTCGGCGCACGCGCCGGAGGAACCCGCGGCCCGGCCGGAGCTCCATCCGGTCACGCCCCGCGAGTGCGAGAGCGTGCCGCCTCCGCATGCCTCTCCTCGCGTCCGAGCACCTTCGACCATGTCTCAGGTGCCGGACGGGACAGGGATGGCGCGATAGGCGCAGGCGGAGGCCTCGCCCGGGACGCAGCCGGGGCAGGCGCGGCACGGGGCCGGTCTCGGCCCGACAAGGCCGGAGCAGGATGGGCAGCGGCGCCACCCGCTTGCTTCTTCCCGCTCCTCTTCCTGCCTCTTTTTTTTTCGCGGGCTTCCCGCTGACTGTCCCGGGGCGGTTCCCCACCGCCATGGGGCCAGGTTGGGAGGGACCCGCAGGAGGGCGCGGCGCGGCTCGCGGCACCCGCTGCGGAGCCCCGCTCGCTGCTGCCACCAGCGAGACCGCCCCCAGTCGCGCCGCGAGGCGCACCTCCATCTCGCTGCAGAGGCGACGGATGAGGCCCTCGACGTCCACGGTCGTCGCATGCTTCCGCGACGGACCGGCGGGCGCAGGCCTCGGGGCAGCAGACCGACTTGACCTCGCCGTCAAGGACGCACTCGGCCGCGATGGGGACACCAGCACCAATACCGCCGGATCGACGGGCGGCGGCACCGACGGCACCACGGCAGGCGCGACCGGGCCCCGCGCAAGCAGGGCTTCCAGCTCGGTCACGCGAACCCTGAGCTCGGCGACTGTCCGCTTCCGCTCCACCTTCCGGGCCGAGGTCTTGACACGCTTCGCCTGTTCGACGGCAGCGTGTTTAATGGTGGCCGCTGCAATTCGCAGCTGGCGCACCATCGGCCCTTGAAGGTTGTTGGAGCATTTCGCAACCCTCAGGACCGCCTCTGAGCTCTCGAAGATCCGAGAGCTCAGTTCTGCGGTCGGCGCGTAACGCATCTCCGCCGCCATCTCCTTTTCGCCTTTGAGGGGCTTGCAGGACCTGGAGATACGGGACTTTATATCCCGGGACCCAACCCGTCCGACATTGGTCTTGGGGGACTTTAACGCGAAGTCCACCCTCTGGGGAAGTCCCAGGACCAATGCGAGGGAGGATGCCGTGCAAGAATGGGCACCGAGCGTGGATCTTCACCTGCTAAACTGGGTGTCGGTGAGCAGATGCGTGCGGTGGCGGGGCGAGTCGAGATCGTCGACCTGTCCTGGGCGACGCCTGCCGTCGCACGCCTCGTGTCCGGGTGCAGAGTGGCGGAAGAGGTGGAATCGTTGAGCGACAACCTCCACATCATATTCGATGTCTCAGCCGCCGCACAGAATCGCCTCACGTTCGGTGCGCCGTGTGGCCGGCCGCTGCGCCGGTGGGCGCTCAATAGTATGGACGAGGACGCCCTAATGGCTGCCCCCCTCGCTGTGTCCTGGCCGGAAGATCTGGCCGGACCAATTGTGGATGTCGACCGGGAGGCAGAACAGTTTCATGATGCAATGACAGCGGCGTGTGACGCCGCCATGCCCCGGGCCAGGAGGCCCACGAGGCGGGCCTCGTATTGGTGAAGCGGCGACATAGCTGCTCTGCGTGGCACGTGCATCGCGGCGCGTCATCGTTTCACCAGGGCCCTCCGCAGATATAACCGCGATCCCGCGGCGGAGGCGGAGCTCTGCAGGGTCTATCGTCAGGCTACCGTGGATCTCTAGAGAGCCATAGGGCGGGCCAAGGCGCGAGCCTGGGGAGAACTCCTCAGGACCCTGGACCGGGACCCGTGGGACTGGCCATAACGCGTTGTGTTGAAGCGTATGAGCCTGGCTGTCCCCTCCCCCCCCCCCCCGGTTATGAAGTCCCTCGACCTTCAAGTGCTTGGACGCGTCGTGGACACCCTCTTCCCAGTGGATCCGGTGGAAGACTCGCGGCTGCCCGAGCCGGCGGAGCCGAACAATTGGACCGCTGATGTGGGGGCCACGCAGGAGAAGCTTTGGGCGACCGTCAGGCGCCTGGTGGCCAAAAACACTTCACCGGGACTTAACGGCATCCCCGGAAAGGCGCTGGCCTTGGCCTTGCGCGTCCTCGGGCCCTGGGTCAGGCGGCTGCTCAACGGCTGCCTGGAGTCGGAGAGGGTTCCACTCATATGGAAACGTGCGCGGATGGTGCTCGTCCCAAAGAAGGGCAAGCCTGCGGACTCTCCCTCTGCGTATCGGCCGATTTTCCTCCTTTACGAGGCGGGTAAGTTGTTTGAGCGTGTGCTTGCAGCCCGCCTGTCGAGGAGTTTGTCCGACGGTAGTCCCGGACTGGTGGATTGCTAGAACGGTTTTCGCGAGGGCAGATCGACGCTAATTGCGATCGACTATTTGCGGGCCTTGGCGGACCGGGCGGTCTCCCGGGGTGGGGTGGCGTTGGCGATTAGTCTGGATGTCGCTAATGCATTTAACACCCTGCGCTGAGGCGCGATCCAAAAGGCGCTTCGAGAGCATGGAGTGCCTCCATATATGCGGGCCTTGTTGCGGGACTACCTGTCGGACAGGTGGATAGAGTACTCTGGTCGACGAGGTGTGGCAATATGTCGGAGGGTTAACCAAGGCGTGCCCCAGGGGTCTATTTAAGGACCTCTGTTGTGGAACGTGAGGTACGACTCGGTGCTGCGCGGGCTTCTCCCGCCCGAGGTCAGCGTCGTCTGTTACGCCGATGATACGCTGATCATCGTGGCGGAGATGGTGGTGGTGATTATTGTCGCTATGAACCAGGCTCTGGGGTTGGAGATCTCGCCGTCAAAGTCAGAGCTGGTACTATTTCATGGACTGCCTCTATCGAGGCGGGCCCCAGAGGCTTGGATCCGTGTGGGAGATGTCCACGTCCGAGTCGAGGAGGAAATGAGATACCTCGGCCTCGATCTGGACTGCCGCTGGCGCTTCGAGGCGCACTTAGGCCGCCTAGTCCCCTGAATTCAGGGCGTGGCGACCCACCTGGGTCGCCTTATACCCAATCTCGGAGGGCCGGTGGAGAGGGTGCGCCACCTCTGCGTGGGCGTGGTGCGGTCGATGGGCCTTTACAGATCATTCATATGGGTGGGCGACCTGATGGCACGCTGACGTAGCCGGATGCTGCAGCGACGTCTGCAGCGGCATATGGCCATCAGGATAGTGAGGGGATACCGCACCATATCCTACGAGGCTGCGGCCGTCTTGGCGGGGGTTGTGCTCTTCAACTTCCAGGCGGAGGCAGACGCCGATGTATATCGGCGGAATGGATCCGAACCGCCGGACGGGGTGGTCGAGGAATGGAAGCGCCGGGCCCAACGGTTCGTTCGCGAAAAGTGGCGGCACGAGCTCTACGAGAGTGGCGCCGCCCAGAAACGAGCCGTCGGGGCGGTCCTGCCGAGCTTTGATGCTTGGATGGACCGCTGGCATGGTAGGCTGTCGTATCGGTTCACGCAGGTGCTCACTGGACATGGTTGTTTCGGTGAGTACCTGCTGAGGATTGGGGCTGAGGCGACGGCCGCATGCCACCAGTACGGGGATCAGGTAGACTCAGCTCAGCATACGCTGGAGGAATGCCCGGCCTTTTGGTCAGAGAGGCGAGCGCTCCAAAACGTTGTTGAGTGTGACCTTTCGCTGCCAGCCGTTGTTGCGGCCATTGTCGAGAGCGAGGGGTCCTGGAGGACGACGAGCGTGTTCGGAGAGATGCGATCCCGCACGCATAGAGAGGACGAGGATGAGGCAGGCAGGATGGTGGCGGCTACCTGCTGCCTCCACTGCCTCTGGAGGGGCAGGTTCCCTCTGAATGCTTCTCCTTCCCTGACCGGTCGTTTGAGACGCCCGTCGTGGTGAAGCGGTCTCACGACATGCAGGCCGCTGACCCCAGCCACTGGATTCAACCACCGTTTGCGGGATCGCCGGACACGAGGGGGGCTATGCGAATATCTGATGCCCCCCCCCCCCCCCCATTCCTCAGTGTCCGACATCGGCGCCGTCGTGATGTGACCCCCGGCGGCGCTTTTCCCTGTGGGACCGGGAATAGAATACGCCTACAGTAATCCCTGCTTGTCATAAGAGCCGACTAAAAGGGACAGGACGGACTGCGGGTTGTGGTGCCCGCGGTCAGGTGGGGAGGGCCTTACCCTCCCCATTGGAAGGGACATTCCGCCAGCATTTGACAGAGGTGGCGTAGGGGGACAAAGGTAGTGTTCGCTAGAGATCGCGGAGCTTCCCCTACAGCGCCGAGTCCGGCCACCGTGGAGTAATCGTATCTTCTTCGATTCTTGAATTCAACCCACTAGCAGGGCTCACACGCGCGTCGCTATCGCTCTGGCTCGTAACAGAATTATTGAAATTTAGTGGTTTAATCAATGTAAACAATACTATGGATGATATTTTACTTGCCTATCGACAAGATCAGGTCTTTGTCACTACAGTCTCGTACGGGCCCTGACTTGTAAGTAAATTTTTAAGTGATAATTTAAATAGAGATATAAGGATGCGAGCGGATTTAAGAATTATGAAATTATGAATTATGAAAGCAGTTTCCTGCTATAATAAAGTTACTATATTTAATTAATAGGATTTTTACAATTTTAGTAGAATCGCAGTACAATTGAGAATAATATAAATTTTATTATAATTATTTGCCTTGCGAATAATGCCCAAACTACATAATACAAAATATACAAATTTTCCTTTTAAATTAGACACGATCTTTCATTCTTTCGTTCGGATTTTACAAGAATCTACACACTTACACTCATAAAAAACTGTCGGAATAGTTATACAATAAATTATAACCAATTAGGTACCACCCGAGAACATGAATTAGGGATGACCCGGAAATGAAATATCATTTTTGATGTTCCGAATGGTCACAATGATGTGAAAGTACATATAATAATATTGTATTGGAGTAAACACTCACCACCAAGATTTACTGTAAAATTTATCGGTGTATCGACACGCACAGATGTTGGTCGTCGAATGTCCTGGACAGGGAAAAAGCACACACAGACACGTGAAAAATTATGAATTACGGAATAACGAATAATCAACACTTGAGAAAAATTAAAACAATTGATTTAAAATTATAATATTTTAAATGAATTCAATAATTAGAAAAATTTAAGAATAAAGTTAGGTTGTTTTTACGAGACACTAGAGTTCTTGCCTGCCACTCACTTTTAATAATATAAACGAGTTAACGCGGTACACAACTCTGCTCAAATATAGTTCGCTAAGAATATTCACGCGCTCGACGCGACTGTACGATGAAAAGTGATTTTGACTTCGCTGCTTTGAGCGCAAGTCGGTGCGATGTTTACAAAGTGCTTGCGCTGCACTCTCGGAGGTGCCGAATCAGAGTGCAGCCCTAACGACAGTGGATTTTAATTGGGTAGACCTAGGCTGACTAAGGTGTCCGTGTGCTCCGCCGAAATCCTAAGACTTCTATGCTGTTCGTACAATCCAATTCAAGAGTTTTAATTTCATGGGTATCATGCTGTCGGCGAACGGGAACGAAAGAGAAAGAAGATTGAAGCGCTGTGCTAAGTTTCGCGACGCGCTGTACTGTGGTGAAAGGTGTTACGCGAACTGCTTATATAAAAAACGTGGTTTCTGGCGGTTCGCGACGGAAGTTCGGCGTGCAATTTAAAACGACCTGGCTTGAAGAGAATTCTTATCTATTTTGATAACACTCGTGTGATTTTTCCGTTCCCACGGCGCGTGAACATTCATATCGCTCAATAATAATTGATACATAACATTCTCACGGCGCAGCGCGTACATATTATCATTTTACAATCCAGTCATACTAATCATGTTACATTTTACAAAATTTTTCCACGGCACAGCGTTGCCAGCAGGGTGGAAGAGGCATGACGACGTTGATTTCAAGGAGGGAATGTGTATTTTGTTCAAAAATGAATTTAATATACTACCGTCAAAGGCTAGGTTTGTGTTCGATTAGAACGAATTCGGGGTGGTAAACAATCTCGAACACATTCCTGTCGACGAAATCAAGAAAAATAAAAACGAAAATGTCTGCGCGTAACAAACGCACTGGCGATGCGGAGTCGAGAATGCTTGTATGCCGTAATAGGTTTTGTACCGTCCTCCCGGATCTATATGGTTAATGTTGATCGAAAGGGATCTGAAGCCCGATCTCATTGAAGCGCAACTCAGAAGACGATCGACGTGACTTTACCAAGTAACTCTTTTGTACTAATCCCGCGAGTAACGAAAATCATGGGTTTATATACCCCTAGAATTTGGTGGGGATACGTCAGTGATTCCCATATATGGAAATTTGGCGGTTGAGATTTTCGTTACTCAGAGGTGAACATCTGTGGGGCTTTAGGGAAAATTTAGATACAGGGTTACCCACGCAAGGCGAGTTAATAGATGATTCTGAGAAAAGTATGGTACAGCTGCAGGGTGCACTTCGGTAAGACCAGACTCCACATTCCAAGGGATAGATAAAATAAATGAACGCGAGACTCGAAAGGAGGGGGTGTATACGTAACAACTGAATAATTTTAGAGTTTTCTTTTTGGGGGGGGGGGGGGATCGTAAGGTAAATTTTTACTTAAAAAGATGTTTGAATAATTCAATTACAAATTTTATTTCCAGAATATTTTTTTAAACAATTTTTTGAAAATTATTTATTTAGATACATTCAATTTACTTTTCAAATGTGAAAGTATTATTGAAAAAGGTTGAATGGGTTATATTTTATGAAATGACTAAATTTAATTTATTTAGAAGGGGTATAATTTAATATTTTAGTAATAAATTTAAATTATTATACTTTATTTTTTAATAATTTTAGTAATAAATTTAAATAATTTTACTTTATTTTTTAATAATTTTATTTATAAATTATTAACATTAAATAGCTTAATAAGAGCATAATATTAAAGATGTTCAGGGAATTTAAAATTTTTAAATATTAATCAATTAATAAATTAATTTCACATGTTTTTATTAAATATGTGTTACGATCCAGGGCGATAGCGAAGCGCGTGTGAGCCCAGCGAGTGGGTTAGATTTGAGAATTGGAGCAATACGTGTGTGTTTGGTATTATAATTAACAGTTTTTTAATAGAGAGCTATAGTAATGTACCATTTGTAATTAATGATGTGTTAATAGAAACGTGAATTAAATAAAAGTGTTAGTGCAAAGTTAAAAAGGTTAAGTGAATACCTGGAATAGAAGGAAGATAATTGTATTTCTATCCGGTGTTACCTTTTTTTCTGTAATGAGTGGTTCACCAGTAGTCCTATTATTTCATTTTGTAAAATTAAATATTACTTTCATAAACTCCTAAGAAATAAAAATAAAATTTTACTTATCTTTTTTTTTTATTGTTTGCTTTAGGTCACATGCACCTTCTAAGGTTATTAGTAACCACAGTAACGAGTTAGTAGAATAAGTCTATATTAAGTAGTTCAATCCAATATCTTTTAGGAAGCTTAATGTCTGTTTGCCGGAGTCCTCCTCTCGTAGTACACTTAGTGAATTGGGTAACTCAAATTGTGTCTTTATCGTGTTGTACTTTGGGCAGGTAACCAGTATATGGGGTCCGGCGGATCTGGGTCGTCCACAGCGGTGGCTCTGGCCCACTGTGGATCCGTTCTCTCTATTTGAGGGATGTCCCAGGTCTAAAATCCTCTCTCCCCACCTTCTCGTGGTGGACCCTGAGGGCGCACATAGTTGTGCGTCGCTAACGGAGAGAGGGGTACGAGGCGGGAAGTAGCACCTGTGATGTGTGAGGCGATGCCGACGGGATCTCCGGATCCTGGCAGGGCCTCCCATGCCGGTAAGGCTCACACTGAGTAGGGATGAAAACCGCTTCACAGGGACGAGGAAAGGTCGTTCCCGCGCGGTGGCCCACTCGGAGTACTCCCCCTCCTGTGCGCTGGCTTTGCTTCTGCTGGCCTCAGGGGGGTGGGGCTGATGTGTGCTCGCACTGTCGAGGTGGTAGTGCCGCGCGGGATCAGGAGCCGGCCCCTTCGGGACTTCGACCAAGTAGTGCGCGGTGAGGTGCGGGTGTCGGAGCCTGCACCTGTTACGGGCGGTGCCCCCCTGTGCGGTATTCCCAGGGGGGTTAAATGCGAGGGACGGGCCCCGGGGAACTGGGGTAAGGGGGCATGTCTTTCGTTAGACATGTCCCCCGAGGGTACACCCGTTCCCGTCCAGCAGCCTGCCCTGCCGCGTACGATGCGCCGGTAAACTTCAAATCATGGAAAATTTATTTAAAACCGTAGAAAGCAGTGAAGCCGGATCGGCCGGCGAGAGCAGGGGTGGAGTTACCCCGGTTGGGGAAGTCGAGGTGAGCCACCAGTCGACTGGTGGTGGTGGTAGTGGAGAAGGAGCGGAGGGGCAGAGCCTCCGAAGCGAGGGTCCTGGGTCCAAGGCAGTTGCGGCAGCCGACACTGCAATGGAGGCTAGTCGGCGAACCCGTGCTGCTGGCTCCTCGCGAGAGGAGGGCCCTCTATGGCCGCGGGTCGTCCTCCACCAGATCGGGGGGAGTCCTCGCGAGGAAGACATGCGGTCGGTAGGCTCGAGGGTGTCGAGCCTCCGGTCGGCGAAGCGCATGATTCCGGAGGTTGATGCGGACGACGCTGACGCCTCTACCGCTCGACCGGACAGGGCGAAAAGGTCCCGCTACCGAGACCCGGCCCCTACGGTGGCTATGCGCCAGGAGACGTTAAGGAATCTACTGCGGGGGGAGCTGCTGGCCGCTGTGGTTGACGCGAGTCTCCTGGTGGAGGCCACCGCGGCGAGTAGCTCCAACTTGAAGGGCACGGCCACCCGTGCCTTCAAGGACGCGGCCAGGGAGATCGAGGCTGCGGTCAGGGAGCTGGAGGCGAGGAACATGCCTCATGGCCCCTGCGATTCCCTCCCCTCGGCGGCGCAGGAGCCCATTGGAGAGATGGAGGCTCTCCAGGCGGAGAACGCAGCTCTCCGACGGGAGATCCGGGAACAAAAGGAGTCCCTGGATGCTCACCGAGGAGAGCTGTTAGCTATGAAGCGCCGTTGGAATGCACCCTCTGCCGGGGGAGCGGGCGCTCTGATGGGCCAGATTGGGGCGCTTATTAATGCGGAATTCGCAACGATACGCGGGGAGCTCCGACTGGGTCGGCGGGGTGCCCCCTCTCCTTCTCATGCGAAGAGCTATGCGATGGAGGGACGGGCCCCCTTCACCGCAGTGCCGACGACAGGGGTTCCTCTGGGCGTGGCAGTACCTTCTCCCCCCGTTGGAGGGGGAAAGAGGGGGAGGAAAAAGAAGAAGAAGGCTCCTCTTCTTCTTCCTACCCTTGCTCCTCCGCCGCCGGTTGTGCCTCCTCCACCGAGGGAACCACCTGTGGCTCCGGCCGTGCCTGGGGAAGCATGGACCCAGGTCCTTGGCCGGAAAGCCAAAAGGAAGGAGAGTGCCGCGGTAGCTACTCCCCCGGCCGCAACGAAGGCGGCTGGGAGAGCTTCGACGGGGAGGACCCAGAAGAGCGGGCCTCTTCGCGTAGCGCCTCCCCCGCGAACGGCGGCGGTGACGATCACCGTTCCGGAGGGGAGCAGCGTGACATACAAGGAGGCCGTGTGAGTGGCTCACCGGGGCATTGACCTGGCGGCGCTCGGTATTGAGGCCCTCTCGTGGAAGAGGACTGTGACCGGGGGCCTGATCATTCAGGTTCCCGGTGCTGAGGGTGCCGCTAGGGCCGATGCCCTGGCGGACAAAATGAAGACGGTTCTGGAGGGGATGAACGTGAAGGTGTCCAGACCCGTCAAGAAAGCGGAATTCCGCCTGACGGGACTGGACGTTTCCGTCACCCCCCAGGAGGTAGTGCTGGCGGTGGCAGCCATCGGGAAATGTTCCCCGGATTCCGTGAGTTTGGGTTCCCTTACGATCCCTCCCTCCGGAATGGGAACTATATGGGTGCAATGCCCGGCCGCGGTGGCTGTCACCGTTCAGAAGACGGGCACAATAAGGGTGGGGTGGTCCGCAGCCCAGCTGGTGGTGCTGGCCGCGAGACCGCTTCAGTGCTACCGCTGTCGAACGTGCCCTACGGCAAGGCAACCGTTGATAGGAGCGGCCGATGTTACCGTTGTGGGGACCCCACCCACAAAGCGGCTAATTGTTCGAGGGCCCACAATTGCGTGGTTTGCGCTTCGCTTGGAAGGCCCTCGTACCATAAGGCGGGGAGCAAGGTGTGCTCTCCGCCGCCCAAAAAGAAAGTTCTTGTGGAGGCTGGGGGTGTGGCCCTGCCCCCTAAGACTAAGGAGAGGGTAGGTGGGGCGAGGTGCGCCTTCGAGGGGGGACTTGAGTAGGCGCATTCACGCCTGCCAAGTCTCCCCTAATGTTACTGCAGGCCAACCTTAACAACTGCCGCCGGGCGCAGGACCTTTTCTTCCAATGCCTGACGGAGTGGCAGGTTGGCCTAGCGGTGGCCGCGGAGCCTTATCAAGTCCCTGAACATCCACACTGGTTCGGGGAAGAGGCGGGCTCCGTGGCGATATGGTGCCGAGTGGGTTGTGGTGTGCCCCCCCTGTTACGTGGTCGAACGGGGCAGGGGTATGATCTTGGTAAGATGGGGAAGGTTTTTAGTCGTTGGGTGCTACTGTTTACCAAGCAGTGGCTCCGCCGAATTTGAGAGGTATTTGAACTGGCTGGATGCTATGATGGCCCCGCATTTAGCCGGTCTGGTTCTGGGCGATCTCAACGCGCGATCTACGGATTGGGGGAACCCCAGAATCGGACTACGCGGCGAAGCCCTAGAAACTTGGCTGGAGGGGCACGGACTACTGGTGTTGAACCAGGGGTCCGTCCCAACATGCGTGAGGTTGGAACGCCCAGATGGGCGCTGAAACGACTGGACGAGGACCTATTTAGGGCCGTTATTATCGGCATTGCCTGGCCAAGGGCCAGGGAGCGCGGAACGGAAGAGGGGGCTGAATGGATCCGGAGCACGTTGTAAATGATTTACGATGTGGCGATGCCCCGGACCGAGCTCCATAAGAAAGCCGGCCGTGCCCAACGCCGGTACACCCGCGCTCGTCGCCGCCATTTTCATGGTGGCGACTAGGAACCGGCGACACGACGCGTCCACCGGCTCCGACCGTTGAATGGTCGGAGGAGCTCCGAGTCAGCCACGGAGAGCTATCCCTGGCCATCCGGGCGCTCCAGGACAAAGGCGCCAAAGCGCCTGGTCCAGATGGAGTGCCTGGAAAAATTATGGCCTTGGCCGTGGGCGAGGTCCTCGCCCCGGCGTACATGGAGGTGCTAAATGCCCACATGTCCCGGGGAACCTTCCCCAAGGTATGGAAAAAGGCGAGTCTGGTCCTCCTCCGTAAGAAGGGTAAGCTCACAGAGTCTCCCTCTGCGTACCGGCCGGTGTGTCTCCTCGATGAGGCGGGTAAGTCGTTCGAAAGAATAATATCCGTCCGCCTCATTGAGCACCTGTCCCAGGGTGGTCCTGATCTCAGCGATGGCCAGTTTGGATTCCGGAGGGGGCGCTCTACAATCGATGCCCTTGAGGGTCTGCGCCTCCGCCGCGAAAGAGCCGTCGCTGCGGGCGGGGTGTTAATTGCGGTGTCGTTGGATATTTCTAACGCTTTCAACTCCCTGCCCTGAAGAGAGATAGTAGGGGCGCTCGAATATTTCGAGGTGCCCCTCTATCTCCGCGAGGTGATTCGGAACTACCTTTGCGACAGGGAGGTCGAGTTCACTGGCCGGTCCGGTAATCGGGTGAGAAGGGAGATACACCGCGGGGTCCCGCAGGGCTCGGTCCTTGGACCACTACTGTGGGACCTAGCGTATGACGCGGTGTTGCGGGCTGTTCTTCCCCCCGATACAGGTGTCATCTGCTATGCGGATGACACCCTGCTTTATGCGGAGGGGGAGAACTGGAGGAGGATCAGGGCACTCGCGGAGAACGCCCTGGACTGCGTGGTTGGTCGGATCCGACGGATGGGGTTGGTGGTGGCGGTCGGGAAGACCGAGGCGATATGGATGTATGGGTCGCCTCAGGGCCGACTGTCCCCGCCACCCGAGAGTCATCTCCGGATCCGGGTCGGTGAAGCCTACGTCGACGTCAAGCCCAGTATGCGTTAGTTGGGTCTGACGATCAATGGCCGCTGGCGCTTCGACTTCCTTGCCCCCCGAGTAGAGAAGAGAGCTGCTGCCGAATATCGGGGGGGGGGGGGGCCGGGAAGGGGCGTCACCTCTACACGGGGGTGATGCGGTCTATAGCCTTGTATGGAGCCCCCGTCTGGTCCCGCTCGCTCAGGGGCAGCCGGCGCGGTTTCGCTCTTTTTGAGCGAGTACGGCGCCGGATGCCCCTGCGGGCCATTCGGGGTTACCGCACAGTCTCCGGGGAGGTCGCTGGCCTCCTGGCCGGGATCGCCCCACTTGACTTGGTGGCGGCGGAACATGCGCGGCTATATCATATAGTTTGCGCCGCCCGCCGACCGCCAGGGGTCGATCTCGGCAGAGAGGAGGCCGAGAAGGTCGAAGAAATGAAGCGTCAGGTCCGGACGAACACGTTCGCCCGGTGGAAGCAGCGCTTGATTGATGCTCCATCGGGTCGTTCATTCGTCCGGGCCATCCTGCCCGTATTTGATACGTAGTACAGGGTGCGGAGAAGGCTGACCTTCCGCCTCACGCTGGTACTCACCGGTCATGGGTGTTTTGGTGAGTACCTGCATAGAATGGGGCGGGAGCCAACCGCGCAGTGTCACCACTGCGGCGAAGACGTGGACACGGCGCAACATACGCTCGAAGAGTGCCCGGCATGGGCAGAGGAGTGTAGTGTCCTCCGAGCCGCGGTGGGAGGGTATGACCTCTCGCTCGGGACCGTGGTCGACCACATGGTCTCGAGCGACATGTCGTGGAAGGCGGTGGCCTCCTTCTGTGAGACAGTAATGTCCGAGTAGAAGGCCGCCGAGAGAGCCCGGAAACGGGACCCGGGATCGGCCCACAGGGTGTTGGCGCGGGGGCGACCCTCGCCTCGTAGATCCCCGCCAAATAGGCGGGGAGCTTTGAGCGGGACTGTGCGGAGCTCGCCCCTACGCTAGGTCACGTCCCCTTCGCAAAGGGGGGGAAAGGCCAATAGGCCGAGAAGGCCATCGGACCCGGGTGTGAGCTGATCCCGGTCTATTGAGGAAAGGTATGCTTCCCTCGGGGTGGTCCAGCACCCGCTTATCCCCTCGGATTAGGGTGCCGAACACACCTCCGACGGCTCTCTCTTATCGGGAGTAGGCGTCATCCTGGCCCGTCCCGGGTGGACCCTATCGTAGGGTTCTTACGCCTTGGACGGGACACGATGATGCCAGAGAACTGTAAGTGGACCGAGCGGGGGCTCGGGAAGCTTAAGTCGAAGGCTCTCATGGGATGGGGACATCGGGCGGGTCACTCCACCTGGGGTCTTTTTAGCGTAGGGAAAGCGGGGGCTAACTCCTCCGCATAGGATTTTATGTATAGCGGAGGCTGTCCGGTTGAGTGCACGCGTGATCCAGGCAGTCTCCATTTAGTTATGAAATGTGTGTGTGCGGTTTTAGCGGGTATTTAGCGCTCGTAGCGCACGTCAGCCCTGGCCGAGTCCCGCATACCCCTGCCTTTCCCCCCGGGAAGGCGGGGCATGCGTAAAGCATTTCCACACATAAAAAAAAAAAAGAAAAAAAAGGTAACCAGTATATGTTTAATGGAGTTTTGAGTCCTGCAGGTATCGCAGTTATTTGGTTCGGTTTTGGTTATGAGGTACGAGTGCGACCAGCTGGTGTCACCTATTCTTAATCGTGTCAGTTTTACTTGATCTTTCCTGTTTAGCCGCCAAGCTGGGTTTATTTCATTTATATTGTCTCTTATTTTGTGAAGCTTTGTCGGTTTTGAATGTTTCCATTCCTCATTCCACCAGTCTCTGATCGCTTTAATGAAAAATTTCTGAAGATCCTTGTAGGAGACAGGATAGTTGCTTATTTCGGCTGTGCTGGAAACAGCAGCTTTTGCTGCTATGTCGGTCTTTTCGTTGCCTTCAATGTTGAGATGGGAGGGTATCCAAGAATACAGTATTTCTTTTCCATTCTGACTAAGTGTAGCATTTAGTTCGATGATGTTCCGGATTGTTATGTCGCTGCTTTCACAGTATTGTAAGGCCAATATTACACTTTTCAAGTCTGAAAATATAATAAATTTGTTGTGTGTTTCTTTCTCTATATACTTCAAGGCTTCTTGAACTGCGAATGCCTCACTGCTAAAAACTGTAAATCCATCTGGAAGTTTGAATGTTAGGTCTATGTCAGGGAGGCATACTGCACATCCGGTCCCTTGGGGGAATTTTGAACCATTGGTAAATACTTGTTTGTGATTTTGGTATTCATTTGTTATTTCGATATATAGTGTTTTAACGATGTTAGGATTAATATCTCTGCCTACTTTTAAAAATTTGTCGATTATAAGGGGGGTTTCTATTGTCCATGGTGGAGATTTGTAGTGTTTCCTCGGTGCGACGAGTGGTGTGTTGATATTTAGGTCCATTAGATATCTTCTTAGGCGAAAATTCAAAGGTTTCGGTAGATTAGGTTTCTTTCCAAAAACACTGCTAAGGTTGTCGGTTGTTATTTGTTTATATACAGGATTTGAAGGAGTTGACATTTTAGATGCTGCATATGATAAACTCAATTGTTTTCTTCTGATTTCTAACGATTTCTTCAACGTTGAAGGTTTTTTAAAAATGGAATCCAGGTGTGTTTGTTGTCAAAGGTTAGACCAAAGATTTTAGGCGTGTTCGTCATTTTAAGTTGGTGTTGATCTAGGTGCAGTTGCAGCTGTTGATTTTGATCTGTTTTTTTGTTTGAGAAGATCGTAACAGTTGTTTTGCATTTGGAAAATTTGTAACCGGTTTGTAGAACAAGGTTTTGAAGTTTGTTTAGGCAGGCTTGAAGGATTTGCTGACTGGTAGTTATGTTCCTTCCAGTAACAAAGAAGGTGCAATCGTCAGCAAAAATAGTTGTACTTTACAGGTTTGGACAAGGCTACTGCGATATCGTTTATGGCTCCTAGGAATAGCGTTACACTCAAAACTGATACTTGTGGTACTCCATTTGAGGTTTCAGTTTTTTTTTTTACAGTTTGCCATTAACTCTGACATAGATGGATCTATTTTCCAGAAAATTTGAAATGAATTTGAGTATATTTCCGTTAAGGTTCCACTGTTTAAGTTGTTGTATGATTCGGTACCTCCAAAGCATATCGTAAGCCTTTTCAATGTCCAGGTATACTGCTATTGTGGCCAATGAGCCGTACCAAGTCCCCGACCATCCACACTGGTTCAGGGTTCAGGGTTCAGGGACGAGTACGGCCTCGTGGCGATGTGGTACCGTCGCCGTTCGGTGACGGCGATGGTTTTGGTAAAATGGGGAAGGTTCCTAGTCACAGGATGCTACAATTCACCCAATTGTAGTGCTGCCGAACTCGGGAGGTTTTTGGACCGGCTGGGGGCTATGTTAGCCCTCTATATGGCCGACCCAGTGCTGGTCCTCGGGGACCTCAATGCAAGGTCCAACGCGTGGGGTAACCCAAGGACCGGCTCCCGAGGTGAAGCGCTGCAGGATTGGGCGGAGGGGATGGAGCTCCGGTTATTAAACCGGGGCTCCGTAACAACGTGCGTGAGGTGGAACGGCTGGTCCATCGTGGACGTATCGTTTGCGTCAGCCGCCGCCTCACGCTGGGTGTCTAACTGGCGGGTCTGGGAGGGTGAAACGTTGTCGGACCACAGCTACGTCCTTATAGACGTGGTTGTGGTCTCGGACCCGCCAGCGGACGCCCCCCTCCGACGTAGCATCCCTTCAGCGCCAAGATGGGCGCTGAAGCGACTAGACGAGGATCTACTGAGGGCCGTGATTATCGGCTCCGCCTGACCAGGGAGCGCGGGGCAGAAGAGAGGGCTTTGTGGATCCGGGACACGTTGCAAATGATTTGCGACGTAGCTATGCCCCGGATCCGCGAGCAGCCCCCGAGGAAGTCTGCGTACTGGTGGACGGGCGAGGTTGCCGACCTCAGAAGAACGGCCAGCCGCGCCCGTCGCCAGTATACCCGTGCTCGGCGCCGCCACTCCTTAGGCGGTGACCCGGAATGGAGAGTCGCCGAACTGTACGGGGTGTACAGGTCGGCAGCGGTGGCCCTCAAGCGCGCGATAGCCGCAGCCAAGGCCAGAGCGTGGGACGAGCTCCTGCTCATCCGGAGGATGGGTCTGACCGTGGCTGCTGCGAAGACCGAGGCAATCTGGCTTTACGGATTGTCTCGGGCGCAGCGGCCGTCCTGCGATTGGGGCCTCCGGATTCGCATCGTGGATACCTTCGTCGACACCAGGCCCACCATGAAGTACCTGGGCCTGATCGTCGACGGCCGCTGACGCTTCAAGGAACACTTTGACCTCCTGGCCCCCAGAATGGAGGGGACAGCGGCCGCGTTAGCGCGGTTACTGCCCAATATCGGGGAGCCAGAGTTGTGGGTTCGCCGCTTATATGCGGAGGTGGTGCGGTCGATAGCCCTTTACGGGGCCCCCGTGTGGCATCGCTCGCTCGAGGGCAGCCGGCGCAACCAAGCACTCTTCGAAAGAGTGCGGCGCCGGCTCGCCCTGCGGGCCATACGGGGATACCGTACCATCTCTGCCGAGGCGGTGGGCCTCCTGGCCGTGATTCCGCCCTTCCATCTGGCGGCGGTGGAGCGGGCGGCGATATTCACGATCGCCTACTCCGCCCGCTGCCCTCCGGGGGTGGAACACAACAATCGCTTCGTGCCACTTGGTAGGGAATACACCGTTAAGCCAAATGCAGTTATACATTCCAAGTAGGTACTCTAGTCCTCTTTTTGGTAATTGTTTAATGAAAATATTCGGGATATTGTCAGGCCCTGCGCTGGAATTTCGAGTACACTTTAGTGCAGATTTCAACTTAGTCATTCGTAGCTCCATATTTAGGGGATGGGTGTTTTCTGGAGATAGACTAATTTCATATCTCGAGATTTCGGCGTTCGTTTTAATGCTGAGGAATCTTGGGTCAAAATTGTTATCACTTGAACTTTTTGCAAAACTATTGGCTAATAAGAGAGATTTCTTCGGAATCTGTGATAAATGAATTGTTTGTATTTTTAATTGCGGTAATTAAGAGGCTTGTTTTTTGTCCGTTAATTTTCTTCAGTTTGTTCCACATTGCATCACCGGGAGTATTTTTTGGTTATGACGAAACATAATCGATCCATGAGTTTCTTTTAGCTTGTTTGAGAATTTTTCTAGCCTTGGCTCTTGTCCGTTTAAACTCTATTAAGTTGTTGTAGGTGTTGTGTTTCTTGTATAGATTGAAGGCATGTTTCTTTTCTTTTATCGCATTCTCACATTCATCATTCCACCATGGGAGATTCTTTTTTCCTGTGCTATTTGACGTTTTTGGTACGAACTTTGTTGCAGCTTAAATGATTAATTTTTCAAATTCTTCCAATATTTGGTTTATCTCGTTACAATTTGAAGGGTTGGGCGTTTGTAGTGATGAGAGATCTTGGGTTATTTCGTGACAGTACAGTGACCAGTCTGCTTTTTTAAATTTCCACCTGGGTTGGAATATAGGATCATTTGAGTTCGATTCTTTTAGCTCAACAAAAATCGGAAAGTGGTCACTATTATATAATTCGTTAGAGGTTGCGTGTTCGATGATATTAAACAGACTCGGGCTACAGAAGGCTAAGTCTATTGTGCTATACGAACCGTTTGATACGTTGAAGTGAGGGGGTTCATTGGTGTTTAGTAAAGAGATTTCTGATTTGAGTATTATGTTTTCTAGTATTTTTCTTCTGGCATCTGTGTTTGCGGATCTCCATATTACGTTATGGCAGTTAAAATCGCCCACTACTATAAAAGGTTTAGGGAATTGTTCAAGAAGGTTTATTAACTCAGCTTCTTGAATTTGATAATTGTTGGGAATATAAACGTTGCAAATGCATATTTCTCGTTGACCTAAGATGGCTAAAATTGTAACTGCCTCGATATTGGTTCTAAGTACTACTTCCATATAGTTGATGTTTTTCTTGAGGAAGATCGCAACTCCACCACTCGCAATCAGGGCATTTCTTCTGTTTTCTTGAACAATGTTGAAGTTTTTGATATTAATAACTTCGTTCTCTTCGAATCTGGTTTCCTGTACAACACAGAATGTTTGGTCGGTGCTCCAGAAGTAATTTTTGTGAGAATTCGAACCGTGTTTTAAGACTGTTAACGTTCCATTGTAGGATTGTGTGTGACATTTGGTTTGTCAAGATAAAGTATATGCTTAACTGGTGTATTCTTCTTCGGAGTAATAGGGAGTGTCAGAATATTCCGAGGGGGCTGGGGAATGTGTTTGAAGATCAATTTCAGTATGTTTAGTTAATTTTCTGGTGATTCTCGTGAATCGATTTTTGATACAACGCTCTGTAAGGTGGGGGTATAGCTCCTTCATGAAGGTTGCTAAGGCCTCTGCATCTTCTGTGTATTCTGAAGCAATTTCTTTGGTGTTGGGTGATCCCGTCGCTTTTTCGATAAAACTTTTGAATTGGTTAAAGTTTAGCATTTTCCCAGGAGTTTCTAGTATATGTTTAATTGATTGTAGCATAGCCTCCACGCTTTTTCCACTAGTTGTTGTACTATTTTCTCTATTTTCTTTCTTTTTTTTTGGTGACTTGAATTTAGGTTCCTTATTTAAGATTTCTAGAAGGCTGACTGGTTTTTCTGACGCGGAGGTTACATCGTTCGGTTTTTCTATGGAGTGGCTTGAGTCGTCTGTTATTTCAGATCTGGTGCGTTTTAATGATTTGAATGGTTTGTCTATATCCATAATTTCTATTTGATTGCTACGGTTGATATTTTCTGGGTTTTTGGGCGTTTCATCGTTGTTTATGTTAGATGCAATTTCTACTGTTTCAACTTCTTGGGCGTTAACTACACCAGTTGTTTGTGGAAGGTTATAGGTTGTACGTTGGATTTCGATGGTGTTGCAATTTTTTGCTAAATGACCCTCTAGTTTGCAAATAAAGCATTTTAGCGTATCTGTTGACGGATAGATCCAGTACATGGTTTGTTCATGCTCAATTTTTATGTTATTTGAGATTTTGTATATATCATCTGGATGCACATAGAATTGACGACGGAAGCTGAGTATGTACGTAAAACCTTCGTCTGTCATTCCTGCTTTGATGAAGGAAACAGCTGATTCTCTTCTTACTCCTAGTTTGTCGAAAATTTCTTCGATTGTGGCATGTGGTATTGTTGGATAAACATTCGACAGTATTATACGTTGGGCTTTACTAATTAGCGGTCTCAAGGACAGAGTAGAATCGTTGACTCTGATATGTTTATGTTTATCTGTAAGGTTGACTGCGATTTCCTTGCTCGCTAGAAAGACACATAGTTGTGTTCCATCTTTAGCTTCGATTATTATTGCCTGGTCTTTTTGGGGGAAGCAATCGCTTTGAACTACGTTTGTGTAACTTCGCCGTTGGGGATTTCTGGGACCTTGTTGGGGTTGGTGGACATGTCTACCTTGCTCAGAGGCCATTTCGGTGAATAGATTGCACCGAAGTAGGCGTGTGCTTGGTTTTAAGGTTTGGTTTACTACAGTTAATTGGTGGCTCACTGTATATTCGCTTAAATTTCGCACTTGAACATTTACATATACACAAGGATCACGGTACAATCGCGGTATGTATTCGAAACTCGCGTTCACAGCACGCACAGTGTTGTTAAACACATTCGATCGCTACCACGGTTTTCGATCGACTCCTCATTTATCTTTAATTTAAAGAAAACACAAATAAATTTATAAATAAAAATAAAATAATAAACTTTACAGTAAATAACAATAAATAGAATAAACTTAAACAATAATAATGAAATAACAAGAATATAATCAGCAAATTTAATTGAAAAGGTATATATTAAATTATAATAAGTAATTTTTAATAATATTAATAGCAAATAATAAGAAAATACACCCTGACATCCTTTTGAAATATTGCGATTGGAACCTTGAATCATGTGAAATAATAAAAATATAAAAATTAAACGTATGTAAAAATAATTGAATATAAGTATACTAAGATAAATAAATAAGTAAACAATGGTCATGTAACATTAAACTCTATAATAAAGAAATGATAATAAAAAATTACAATTCAAGAATCTCATTTTCCAATATTTAATTAATTAATTTAAAATATGCTATCATTATATTGAATTTAAGGTGTATGAATTGTAAAACGAACTCATGTAATTTATTAATCTTTTCGCTGTAGTTCTCCCATCAATGTCTAATCAAACACTGAAAATAAAGAAGAAGATATCAGTAATATTGTTCGCGAACTGGTGTTAGGTTCGCGCGAACTGCAGAAATGAATGCTCTCGGTCTTGGTTGTAATGTAAAACTTTATTCTCGTCAATTCGTTACAATCAGTGAGAGTCAAGGTGTTATTGATATGACTTATGAGCTACCTATCAAAAACGAGATGATCAGTAGATGATTGAGCTGGCAGGAAGGTGAAGAAAGAGTTTCTGTTGAGCAGAACTGGCTACACTGCCTGGTGCAGTTAATCTATTGATTTTTCCGCCTGTGGTCGCTGAGCTGGACACTGATGAGCAGAACTTGCACTTCAACGCACTCCGGGATGAGTTTTAACAATGAGAGTTTGAGCTGCACTTGAGTAAACTGTTAAATTGTTTCAAAACTAAGCGCGATGCGTGGTCGTTGAATACTAGATTCACAATGGTGGCTCAGCGCACGTGGCGCGAGCACACGGCCGTTGCGCGTTCCGAAACTCGGCCGAAATCTTGTTTGCTGGACAAGAGTGCCGGCTGTCGATCGATGACTGATCGATGGGACGCCGGCAGCCGCCCGGCGCGTCATTTGAAAGCCGATTCGCAAACCTAACATGTGTCAAAGTATGAAACATAACCAGCATTTTCTAGCTTAAGGTGGATATAATATTTATAGATTCCATTAAGAATAGGAAATTTGTAAGCCGGATTAGAATTGGCTTGTTATAGATTTACAAAAATAAAAAGTATAAGACACTAATTTCCGTATTTATATTTTTCTTTCTTTAAAAATCACATTTCTTTTATCAAATGTTCCTATTTTTGTAAAAGTTTCAACAATGTCTGTACAATTTCATGATGTAACAATACCAGAAAATCGCGACCGAAATTTCTCGATCATTGGTAGGCGCGCGGGGTCGGACGAGCGGAAAACGTTAGCGAACGCTCGCGAACGCGCTCGCATAGTAACGCGGCATGTTGACTGACCGTGGTCTGTTAGCAACGATCGGGTATAAGAATCGATCTCGCGGTAGCGGACGCGGCATTCTTTGGTCCACTCTTATGAGAGAACGAGGTAATTACCACGGTCGCCTAATGAGTAAGGAGAGTACAAAGCCTAGCTTTCGGAAGCCTTTAGCAGCTCAGGAGAGAACGGCTGGAATTACCGCCGGTCGTCTGATTAACGGGAGAGTACGGGGATTCTTCCTGGCCGCCCTGGGACGGAGAGAACGGCAGGATCTACCGCCGGTCGCCTTCCAGGGAGAGGACAGTGGAGTTACCCGGACGTCGGAGAATCCTCAGGGAGCGTTTCTGCTCTTCCCCTCTGAGGTGGAGAGAACGGTCGGATTTACCACCGGTTGCCTCTTGGAGGAAGGAGAGTAGAGATCGTTTTTTGATTATTCGAGAATCAGGAGAGTACGGTTGGAATTACCGCCGGTCGCCTCCCAGGGAATGGACGGTAGAGTCACCCGGACGCCTCAACGCGATATACTTTTCTGTTATTGTAAATTTCTGTTATTGTAAAGTTGAACCGAAAACCTTGTTTCCAAAACCCTGTAATTTCTATTCCTCTCCCAGGAAACTAATCTGTACAAATGATTAATAAATGAACCATTTCCTTTTCCCTTAGAACCTGTTTCCAAATTCATTCCAACAAACCAACATCCCCTACAATGATTATTTATAATAAATGTATTTATTCACTAGGCGGTGTACAATTTTTCTTGTAACCTATTAATAAAAACATAGTATTTAAGGTTTATTTCTTCTGAGACATTAAAAAACATTTAAATTCAGTTTATCTAATAAATATAAGAATTGGCATACAGGAAATAAAATAAATCTATTTACAAAGTAAAAATCATTATTTGACTGAGCGCAATACATTTTCTATTATAATCTGTTTGATGTAACACAATAGATTCTTCCTTGAGCATAAATATTTTTTCTCTTGTATGCTTTGTTCTAGTTGTCTTGTTCTAATTGCCATTATTCTATTGTTTGCTTTGGATTGATATTTTGTAGAACCTTCACCTGCTTCTGTGTACCATTAAATAGCCACTGTTCTGAGGATAATAGCATCATCTGAAATATTTGCTGTAGACATTACTTCTTCGGAATACTCTTTCAATTCAGATCTTAAATACAAACGCCAAAAGTGAACTTTGATATACCTGATCTTGTAATTTTAATCGTTAGTGAATTCATTGGATTACTATATTAATAAGTACGTACACTGACTAGGACATGCGTACTTCAAGCAGATTAACAATTTTACAATACTAAATACATCTACAAACTAAGAAATGTTATTACTAATTGGATAAGTGATTGTTCATTTATTTTATATTAAAAGCAACGATTTAATAAATGAATGCTCTTATCAATTTGATATAATACAAAATACAAAATTTAATAATACAAACGTTTTTTAAGTTTTTCTATGCTGTATTTATTCTCTTCATTCTTCACCTTCTAATACATCTATTTGTCAAGTATCTTCTACTAGTTGTTCTATTATCACTTATTTGTGCAACTCTTATTTCAACGATGCATGTTATAAAGTGTCTTGCGCTGCAATAGACCTTTTTACACATTGTTTTCAAATGTACTCGCTGACAGAAAACAGAAAGTATTGAAAACAAGACAAATATTACTAATAATTTATTTATTTAAAGTAAGACTATTTATTTAAAGATATTTAAAGTTTGTAAGACCTACGCGTTGCAAATCAAACGTATGTAATTCACTGATCCCTTCGTATGGAGAATTTCCTGATTGTATTTATTTAATTTGTCGACTCCATAAATATATTGCTGTAATTTTCCCATGATGTCTGGACAAATTCTGAAAATAAAGAAAAAAATATTATAGTGTTATATATTTGTTAGAAAAATACAAACGACTTTTCCCTTCAACGGTTCTGGGGTAAGTGCCGTGCTGTTCCTCACAGTCCTTTTACCAAAAGACAAAATGCCTTTCCCACTCTGTGGCCAGATCCTCTAGGTCAACGTCTTTGTACTTTTAGGCAATGCAACGTCGGGTTGCTTGCCAATCGACACATCTGTTAGATATAAACAAACAGACCTTCGTCACTCGATACTTAGCGCCGAGGCATCATCTCTCGCCCATGGTGGTCGCCTGGCGTTCAACAAAAATCCGCTCGGTTGTCCTGACCCTACCATAAAACTGTCGCAGTCCAAAAGGCGACTAACTATTTACCGTAAAAGGTTCCTAAGGACGTTGATGCTAATACGGCCAACCTGACATGCTTCACGCTCTCGGGAAGCATCAATTTTACAAAAACAGTCATACTTTTCATTTTAACTCTCAAATCTCATTAACACTCTTACTACAGTGTCCCTATGGGATTGACAACGTCCTCTATTCCGCGCAATTTGTGCACTTTTCAAACGTCGTCCTTTGAAGAATATTCTACAAGTCCGTGTCTTCATTGTCACCCCTTGATAATCTCTTTCAAATTCTTGACGTTATATTCCGTACACAACATTAACGCCTTTCATACTGTTGCGTTTCGGCATAATGAGTAAACACAAACTTTAATAAATAACAACCAGTATTACAATAGAAATGTGTACAATAGGAATGCGATTAAATATAGCCTCGGAACGTCTGCTCTCAATAACGTCTTGCTTGAATCTGACAGCTTGACAGGCGATCGATCCGATCGCCTTCTTCTCGCTGTCTTCATGTTCCAGTCGCGAGCACCAGCAGCCCTTGGATCCATCCAAAGCGTGCTCGCAACACTGCCTTCCCCTCTGAAGAAGCGGGCGTCCCGACCGCCGGAGTCCCGTTGTTCTTTGCAGCCGTACCCTGGTCCGGAAGAGTGAAATATGCTGCGTGGCCCCTTCCGTCCGCTGCCTCGGCATTCGCCTTCACGCCTAAGGGAAAACCACCTAAAAACCTTAGACAAGGCGTGGGTACGTGGATCCTCCTTGTCTCCACCCTCCACTTGCGTCTTCGAACTTGAATACTTCTTTCTTGACTGGTCTTCGACTTCTACGAAGACGCCTCTTCTTCTTGGGTGAAGAGGAGCGGAGAACTTCAGTCATCCTGCGATCGGGAAAATTCAATATTCTTGTCGACGTCCTGGTTGTCCAAAATCCAATCCATTCGTCCGATGATGATCTCTCGGAGTTTCCTTGCAAAAATAAATTTCATATTAATTCCTTTCCCTTTCTAAAAGGAAAAATCGGTGGAGCCGGACTGAACCGGGAAGACGAAAAGGCCAACCAAGCACGACAGCAGGGAACCACGCCTTGTGGGTGTGCTATCGGCTCGGTCCCCAATCAATCCGTCGGGGGCTAGCAGGACGGTTTCATGTATGTCCCCACCCTACTTGGACTGTCCCTTATAATGAGTTCACACTGGGGAACTCGGAAACGCATCCAGGGACGCGGCGACAGTACCTCCCGACACCTCGCCTCGATGAATTCGTTCCCTGCAACAAACTGAAAGAAAGAGGGCCGAGCTACGAAGACAATCTCCATAACCCGGACCATTAATTAGTTCTTAGCCTAATCTTCACTCTTCACGATGGTGTCCCTCAACGTCCTAGGTCGACGTCGGTGTCGTCCGTGTCTTCCTGGCCCCGAGTAGCTTCAGCAACTCCCTGAACACGGAGGATTCGAAATTCCTTCTTTGGTCCGAATGTATCTCCAAAGGTACACCATGACGACACACTACATTTTGTAGAAGAGCTCTTGCCACTGTGACAGCTCGCTGGTCCGGCATCGCGATGACTTCAGGCCATCGAGTGAAGTAATCCGCCACCACCAGCATAAACCTGTTCCCGGCATGGGACCTCGGGAGCGGACCCACAACGTCTAGGGCAAGCCTCTCGAACGGAGCTCCCACGTTGCATATCTTCAGGTCTTCCGCTCCCCTTTGCTGTGGTCCCTTCTTCGCTGCACAGGTGTCACACCGCCAGCACCACTCTTCAACGTCTTGTCGACACGAAGACCAGAAGAACTGTTAACGAATCTTTGCCAAGGTCTTGTTTACTCCAAAATGTGCAGCTGTGGGAGTATCGTGAAATTCCTTCAGCACCTCTGTAACTCTTTCGCGTGGCACTCCCATTTCCTGAAAAGTAAACCTTCGCGAACCTCCAGCGAATCCCAAATTGACCAGTAATACTTAAGTTGTGGAGAAAAACGAGCCACGTCTTCCCAGACAGGCTTATCCCCTCTTCTTTTGAAGGATAAAGCCGATTTCTTCAACAACTTCTTTAGCAGCCAGCGAAGCGCTGTATGGTCCGTCCTAATGAGAAATTTGCGACCGTAAAGAAAGTGATTAAAATGCTCAATAGATTTTACCACTGCCAGGCCGCGGACATCAAGACAAATTTTTAAACAGTCTCAGTTTGTGGATGGTACGCTATTTAGCTTCTTCATTTCACCGCCAAACAGCAGAGTAGTCACTTTACATGAATTGTCATTAAGATCTGAATGTTAGTACTGTTGAACACAGCATTTTAGCTGCGTATAGTTGGAAAGCACCGAATTTCACATTGTGTTACACAGTGTCACTTACAACACTTTCTGCCACGGGTTCTGTTAAACGTATGCATTGTATTCTAATACAGTAAATTGTGCGTTACAAATAGTTGATTTCTTTTTTAACCGACTTCGAAAAGAAGGAGGTTACTCAATTCGACATGTATATATATATATATATATTTTTTTTAAATGTCTGTTCACCGATTACGCCGAGATGGCTTGACCAATCGGAATGAATCCTGTTGCATCTTGTAGAGCATGTTCCCCCGGTGATCCTGCTGTCAAGACTTTTGCGATTTGTCATTTTTTACCCATATTTTTACCAAAAAATCGTGATTTCTAGGTATGTTTGCCGATTACGTCGAGATGGCTTAATGAATCGGAGTGAAACTTCTTGCATCTTGTCGAATATTTCTTCCAGTTGGTCGCGTAAAATAAACATTTTGTGATTTGTCACTTTTTACCCGTTTTTTTTTTTTAAACAGAAACATTTTGTCTTGCTTTTTACTCCGGGACGGATGGACCAATCATATTGAAACTTCTTGCATCTGGAAGAGCATTAGCCATTTGGTCCTACAGCAAAACATTTGTCCTTGTCTTATTTTTTACCATTTTATATCACTTTTTATCGCAAAAAGCGTACTATTTCACGTAGTTTGGCCTGAAACCGATGAAATCGATGAAACCCCTTACATTCTGCTGTCGGAGAGGTTTTCGCAATGATCACAGATGCAAAAATTTATGAATTTTTGTATTGTTTATAACTATTGTTATTGCAAAATTCCTATTATATGATGTAACTCGGTGAGGAAATTACCGAGCGCGATGGAACATTCCACATTTCATGTTGGATGTCCTTGAATGGGGTGTTTCGGAGAGAAATATTTTCTTAATGAAAATGTGGTTCGAGGCTTCGTTAAGGAGACATTGACAGAAACCCCCGACAAATCAGAGCGCGAGTATGCCGGTGGAGCGCCTGTGGTAGCGTAGGCCCCGCGAAGCATCGAGCAACATTTTCGCTAAGGAAAAATTGTTTCAACCCCCCCTCCCCGGCGGAACAAGTCTTTTCAAGGACCACCAACGTTTTTGGGTCATCCTGTATATTGATTATAACTGTTGTTATTGCATGGAACCTATTGGTTATAAATTGCCACTAAAAAGAGTGAAATAAAATAATATTTTGGAAAAAAAATTTAACCGAATTTAAAAAAGGTACAGTGAAAAGTGTGAAATAATTTCTAGTTAATATATATGAATACGCACTAGCTCTAGATATAATTGCTTAAAAGTATGGGAAAATGCAGTGAAAAGCATGAAATAATTTCTAGTTAATGTGTATGAATACGCACTACCTCTAGATATAATTCCTTAAAAGTATGGGAAAATGCAGTGAAAAGTGTGAAATAATTTCTATTTAAACTGCATTGTTATTCACCATCGTTTGATGAAATTGGATAAATAATTAAATACATCATAATAAAAGCAATGCACCTTTTTCGGAGGCGCGCAAAATTTAGAATTAAGTATATTAAAAATTGCTAAACTTGGTTTAACTTTCTGTCGGAGAAACAAAAAATATGGTCTTTATTTATTGCTATCATTGCATCCACTTTGACATCATATTCATTAACACTATTCAATATCGCCGCCGCCACAAAGTACTATCCCAAACCTATTCAGACAGTATTTCTATGGGTAGAGTATACAGAGTGTCGTTGAATTAGTGTAAGAACCGGAAATGGGGTGTAGCTGAGACAATTCTGAACCACAATTTCCTTTGCGGATAGTGCTTCGTTTTCGTTAATATTCGACACCATTCGAAATTTTTGCAAACAAAATCGTAGTTCAGCATCGTCCCAGCTATCCCCAAAATTAAATATTATCAAACTTGGTTTAACTTTCTGTTCGAGGAACAAAAAATATGACATTAATTATTGCTATTACTATCTCCGCTTTAGACATCATATTCATTAACACTGTTCCATATCGCCGCCACCACCAAATAGTATCTCAAACCTATTCATACAGTATTTCCATGTGGAGAGTTTATACATTAGCAGTAATCAATATGGCCGCCACTCCCCTCCAAAAAAGCCCCAAATCTACTCACACTATATTTCCGTGTACATACTATATACATTAACTATTAATTCCTCATAGACAATAAACATGTATACATTGACAGCATTCAATATTGCCGCCTCTGCCAAAAGCTAACCCAAACCATAATTAAAAATTTTTTACATCTGCGCCGCCTCCGAAAAAGGTGCATTGTATCTAATATGGTGTATTTAATAATTTAACCAAATTCATCAAACGATGGTAAATAACAATGCAGTTTAAATAGAAATTATTTCACACTTTTTACTGCATTTTCCCGTACTTTTAAGGAATTACATCTAGAGCTAGCGCATATTCATATAAATTAACTAGAAATTATTTCATACTTTTCACTGTACCTGTTTTGAATTCGGTTAAATTTTGTTTCCAAAAAATTATTTTATTTCATTTCTCGCTTAATCTTTAACATTTAAATTTCTTGCACACTCAACTGCACACTCAAACACCAAATTTATATATTTCTTTCCACAACGACAAGATAGATATTTTATCACTTATAACCATATACTTCCCAATACAATATCACTACACGTAGCCTTTAAAATAATTATTCAATTTGCGGCGTCCAAATGTCACCAATACAAACTGACAGGTTATACAGGTTAGAAATGAACGAGTGGCGTGAGCGGCAGCCATATTACAATTCTGGCAGACGAGCCCTGCCGACTGATTCCAAGAGTCGACGAATCGACGAACGGCCTTAGCTCCTATTGGCTAAGGGTTCACGAAAAATCGACTGGGAAAGTATAAGACGGTAATATTTTTGGATGTATCGTGACATGATATTACGATATCTCAGTTGTACGTGAACCGATTTTATTGATTTTGGTTTTATTCGAAAGCTTATATGCGATTTACATAAGAAAAATGCGTTTAAATTTAGAAACTATTGCCAGCGTGATGAGATATTAATGAAAGAAGTTTCCAGTTAGGTTGGAATGGATCATCTCTCCTGCAAAAGATATAAGCGGTAGCGCCACGTTATACAGGGTGGTTGTATAATTTTTCATGAACTTGACGTCGAGATACAAAGATATTGTACTACTCAACTAGTAGTATTGCACTACTGCTTACTTATTACTAGCTTATTTCCATTCTTCTAATCATCGCCTTACATGACTCCTACATTGTTTTAATACTGTATGCAGTATCTCTTACTTCTCATCTATTGGAGGCCGCTGACCCCCCTCTAGCTCGGTTACCACGGGGTTGCTAAGCCCGTACTATAGCTACAAAAATACCGCTACACTCCTGATGGTAGGAACAGTCACTTTACATGAGTTGTCATTAGGATCTGAACGTTAGCACTGTTAAACACAGCATTTTAGCTGCGCATAGTTGGAAAGCACTGAATTTTACATTGTGTTATACAGTGTCGCCTTTGCACTTTGCTGGAAAGCACCTTCATGTACTGGCAGCTTATTTCGATTTCACATCTTTTTCTATTTTCTTGTAGTTTTTAATAGGGATCTTCTATTGTTCTATAATAACTCCTTGAGTCCTTCACTTTTTCATGTACTTGGCGTAATTCTTTTACTTTTTTAGACATCTTACTCAATGATACACTGTCTACGTGCACACATGTTAGGATTACGAATGTTGTGGGTGTTTAGGTAAACGTTGACATCACACATTGGAAAAGAGATTATGTAACCGTAAAGAACAGCAAGGACCTAAAGTAAACTGAGAACGTAGGTTCATATACATTTGCACGTGAAATAAATGGCGATGGTATGCAAAGAATGCAATGAAGCAATGGAAACATCTTTACTGTGCACAAAATCGAAATAAAAGTTCCCACTTGAAACTTCTATACAGATCATACGCATGAATTGTAGAAGTTTACTCGAAGAAATCAATACCATCTGGCCTTTGATCTTGTAACATCGTTCGTAGATTGTATACTTTTTCTTTTAGCTACTTATGCTCTGTTATTAAATACTGCTACCGAAATTGCTACTTTCAAACCTAGGGAAAATGCATAGAGTCGATGAGTTATGCATGAATAAGGGAACATTTTAGTTTCCTGTGAGGCCCACTAATGACTCACTATCGTACATGGATTTGCGAAATAAGCAGTTTAACGTTAGTAAAGGGCTACCTTTACTATCTGCAGGATATTTTGCGATTGTTGGTGGTAGATCGTTGATAGAAGAATGCATAGCTAGACGTTTATCAAATAAAGAAGTGAGAGTGAAGATCCTGAAGATATGAAGTTTAATTGATCATAATAAACCGGTGTTTATATATGTAGTTAATTCGGCAGATATAATTATTATAAGCAGAAGATATTTCAATTACAATAATTTAGTTGCAGGGAGGTCCTTAAGAGTACTTGAAATATATAGACATTTCCAGTTGCAGTTCCAGGATTTCAACCGAGCTGCAAGGCTCAATATCAAGGAGATTTCCTGTGTATCATCTTATACAGCAAGTATAATAAATATAATTTGAATTATATAAGCTATAAAAATATTTGTTGTACTACCATATTTGAAAGAGATACTCAGGTAGGCTATTTTAGATGTGGCACTCTGTATATGTACATAGTATATTCAAAAGATTAAACTCTAAATAGAAATAACATTCTCCTGCTTCCATAAGTGACCACCATCGTGACCGCCTTGCGGTCAGGTAGGTCCGCTACGTATATAAAAGACTATCTATACGCAAAAGTGAAAATCTGACATTACGTACCAAAAAACAAGCGTACATTCTATAGCACCAAATATATGTTCCTTTGAATATTCTTTTATTCATGTATGTAACAAATGTAAATAATTCACATTATTTTAATCAGAAATCTATGCATGTACGGATTGGATAACACGTGGACACACTTAGGTCGTTTCTGAGGTTCGCTGCTTCAATAGTGTGAAGTATGACACTGCGGTACTCATTACCTGTAAGAAGTAAAACGAACGGTTAAACGATACCAATGTTGAACAGGGAAATCACAGTTGGGTGCAACAATATAAGAAACAGCAAGAAGATGATATAAATTACCCCAGTGTACGTTTCTAGAGATACAGGGAAGAATTTATGGGCTGTCAGGCAGCAAGGTACTCCGGAATACAAAATCGCAAGTATCAAGTCTTTTCGTAACGCTCTTCCGTTATTGTCCATCGGCAGGTAGGACCATGTAGTCGCGTACATTGCTGTAGCAACATTCCCACTGTCTTTCATTATACAATCACAGCTGTAAGTAAACATGAACAGCTGTGCTGTGCATCCCAGTGTGTGAAATATGAATATCATGCGAGTTGACATCGGTACATCTGCCTATAGAACATAATGCATTGCAATTAAAAGTCAAGTTCCGAACAGAAAATTTATTTGATAGAAATGCTGAATGTTATTCTTTCTCGTGGAGAAAATCT